>NC_143254.1:50318732-50646545 GCF_984573655.1 Nuphar pumila | reverse complement strand
TCTGCAAATTTTCATTATAGAACAAAAAACTACAAAAAAAATGGCTTCCCTGATCAGCAAAATATTTTGTAGAATGTATCAAATTCTTAATTTTACAGCAAAACCTATTTCAGATGGATGCCTTCTAGGCAATCAGCTTTTCTTGGGTCTTGCCAAATTCATTTTAATGTCAAGCTTGTTTATAAGGTTACAGTTCAGTTTCAATTTAAAGATGAATTTGATTGACATTCTTTAAAGATATAGAACCAAGTGAAGATTTTGATAAATTGATTTGGGATTTCATGATTGAAGTTGCAAAGGCTCTTGGATTTTTAATTATATGCAGTGAAGATTCAGTGCATTCATGCCGTTTATCTTTCTGTTCTGGTGAATCGCATGAGGATGCTTCTCTACGAGTGGTAACTTGAGACGAGAGTTTTTATCCTTCTTTTTTCCCAAGCAGTGGGATGTTATCCTTTGGAACACAGACAAATTGAAGGTGAATTTCGTCAGGATAGTAGACTCCCCGGAGGTCCCAAAGAAGGTATAAAGACTTGCTTGTAGACAATGGGCTTATGTTGGAAGACTTAATGTTTCCTATTTAGATGTTGAAAGATCTTCCATCTAAAGTTGAAGGGAGATAAAATTTAATTGGCACTAGGAATTCTCATGTTAGGAATAGAACATATGGGCAGTTTCCTCTCCCTATTAGGCATCTCGGCTTGGCTTTTTCTATGCTTGTAGATTGACAAACGAATTGTAAGGACAAATAATTGTTTTTATTGGACGTAGAAACAAATGCTTGTCCATTGCTGGCAGACTAGAGTTGAAGCTTCATCGGCATGCATTTTTTTTCTCCAGATTCATGTGTTTCTTTACCATTTTGCCAAATCCAGTTAGCCTTTGTAAAATGTTCATGTCTTTTTAGTATGAAAAGTAATGCCATGCACCGCAAATTGTAGTCAGAATGAGTCTGCTGGATGCTTACTGTACTGGTTAGGTCTCACTATCATAACCAAGGAGTTTTGAGTTCGAATCTCAGGGGCTGTACCTTTTTTTTGGGGGGGGGGGGATGACGGGTAGAAACCTCTGGTTTTTTTAGATATCTCTGTTACAGCCCAAGAGGTGTCATGTTGACCGTGCCCCTGTTTTGGAGTCCTCGGTGTAGACTGTAGAACCCCATGGTTACTCCTTCCCTGCCCACCAGGAAAGGTTTCCCTTTGGCTTTAGTACTCCCAGCTTTCATGTCAGAAAAGAGACTTAAGAGAAATTTTCTTATTTCTGGCCATATTCCAATGACTTTCTTATGTGCACGAATACACAATTGTTCTGAAAACCAGGATTCGGGCACGCAGATTTAACTATTTAATTGGTTAACTATAATATTTTATATTTTAATATATCAAAATATATTTACTATTCAAAATAGTCTTACAGTTAATAAAAAACTATTAAAATATTGTTTGTAAGTTCAAATCAGTGGAACCCATATTGTTTGACGGTCCCCGTATAATTCAGAGTCCCGATAGGGGGGGCTGAGAGTAGGGATGGCGGTGGATGAGGCGGGGTAAGGCAGAAGGACCGCGGAGGGAAAGACATGAAACGGAGAATGAACCGAGAATGGAGGTTAAAATCAAAACCCATATGGGTTTGAGGACAAAATTTTGAGACGGGACAGGGGTGGAGACCTTGGCCCCCGCCCCGGTCCACTGCCATCCCTAGCTGAGAGGTGTCACTTTGCCCCTGGCCCTATTTCAGTATCGGCCCTGGAAAACTGTAGGATATTCCCAACCTTGTGTCCAGGGACACGATCTGGGTGAAAAACTTATGATGCCTTAAGCTGACCCACCAGGTTAGGTGCACGGATGCCAAGAGTAATTCAGGGACGTGCTTGAGCTATTTCTTTAACATTAGGTCTTATTTCAAATTTCTGGGTCTTTAGGTCGTCATACATAAAATCTAGCTTAGTATTATATACTTGCACTACCCAACTTTTTTTTTAATTTTAGAACTGACTTCTCCACCCATGCCCCAATATAGTATTTTTTTTTTAGAATAGCTGAAAAAGAAATTGGGGATCTCACATGATCCCGGTGTAGTGTCCCTTTATATGCTATTTAATGGCTTGTCCATATGGCTGGGCCTAGATAAATCATGTTTATATTAATCTTTTCATGGTAATTAAATAAATAAAGACCTAAATATATATGTGTTTAAAACAGGTATTAACTTATTTTTAAGATATACAAATAAATAACTAAAATAAATAAACCTTTATATATATATATATATATATTAAGACATAATGGCTCATCCACATGGACAGGCTTAGATTATGTTAATTTTTTTATGATAAATAAGATGAATAAACACCGAAAAATATAAGCATTTCAAACACATTTTGTTGATAACTTTATGCATGGGATTGACCAACCCGGCGCATTAAGTTTTTTTTATGGCCAATGAAAAAGAAGAGAAAAGTGATTTAGGGAGATATTTTAAGAGAGAGAGAGAGAGAGATACATATGATAAATCATGAGTTTTTGAAAAATTACAAGATGCCATTTAAGTTTTTTTTTTTTGAAAACTATGTAAAGAAGCCCAAACAAATTTTTAATGACATTGACAGAGAACATGGCAAGCATCTAATTTTTGACACCTATTACTCTTATGCCTTTATGATATTTAGGATTAGGATAGGATTTAGGTTTTAAGATAAAATCTTATTTAGGATTAAGATCAGGATTACCATTTAGGATTCTTAATAGGGAATTATGCAATAATAGCTTGTCTTTTAGCTGTGTCCATGTGACATGGATCTCATTCGAGTCCATTGGCTTTTATTTGAGACCAATGTTATCAGTAGCGGTTCGTATTGGCCTGTATCGGCCGATACACATACATGTCGTATTGGCAGAAATTCGATATGTTGAATTGGCTATTTTTAATAAATGTAAAAAATACCAAAAATATTTTTTAATATTATTTTAATAGTTTAAACACGTGTCACTTTGTGATTGACATGTAATAAATTTTTATTATTTTTGGGCTGATACAGGATTCAATTGAGTATCGGTATCAGCCCGATATAGCTTAATCAGTGGCCAGACGATTTCAGGGCCGATGCTGATACTGACAACTAGGGGTGGCAATCGGGTCGGGTTGGCATGTCAGCATACCTCAACCCGAACCCGACCCGTTTATTAAACGGGTCGGCTGTGGCAAACACGAACCCAACCCGTTTAATAAATGGGTAACCCGACACGACCCGCCAACCCATTTAATAAATGGGTTGGGTCGGGTAAACGGGTTTTCAGGTTCGCGGGTCGGGTTGGCGGGTTGACGGATCGGGTTGGCAGGTTGGCGGGTCGGGTTGGCGGGTTGACGGGTCGGGCAGACGGGTTGGCGGGTTGACCCACCCGCCTAACCCGTTTATTAAACGGGTCAGCCGGGTTGGCGGGTTGGCATACCCCCAACCCGAACCCGACCTGTTTAATAAATGGGTTACACGGGTCGACCCGTTTATTAAACGGGTTGGCTTAAGCCCAACCTGAACCCGCCTAAGAGGCGGGTTGGCGGGTCGTGTCAGAAATTGCCACCCCTACTGACAACATTGTTTGAGACCATGTTAGGTCTGAGCCATAATGGAGCTACTTGCTGGATAGTCTTACCAACTACACATTCACCTGAGCCATTTTAAAATGCATGATACGCCGCTGGAGCGGCTATTAGCGTCCAACTGCCGGTTAGGATACATAATGATAGCCATAAACCAGTAGGGATGCAACTGGATCTGATTCAGTTCTGATGTAGTTATTGCCAAATCTGACCCTATTGAATATGATCAGATCAACTTTAGAGTTGAATGTAAAATCACTCCAACCAAATATGAGCTTGATTATAAAATAAGATCTGAAATGTGCTAGTTTTGTGTTTTTCAGTCATATGCTAATGATCGTACCTTTTCTGCTTTTGCTTTTAGTCTTTTACAACCGTATATTTTCACAACTCAATGCTTGCTAACGCTCGTGTCAGGTTCAGAACACAGCACCATCATTTGTTAGCATGCATGTTATAACATTCCGATCGGATCAGAATATAAAACTGAATCCAGATCTAAATCTGAACGATTCAATCATCCCATAATTAATTTGACCCGTTTACCCAACTGGTATCATAAAAAAAAAAGATACTAAATCCGAATTTGCATTGATCAGATGTCCAACTCAAACCGGTACGATTGACACCCCCACAGACCAGCCTCTATGGCCTTGATGACCTAAGGGTTCAATTTCTAATCCGCAGATCCTAAACTTATCCAGACTGGGGAGTTGATTCTCTTATTTTGAGCAAGACTACTACAGCCCCCTGAGCAAAATAAAAACTCTGGGTTTGGATGACAGGTCCCAAAACCTTGCTTCTCATGGTTTTGCTTTAAGGCTTGGTTTTTTGACAAATTAGATTTGTCCAAAGCCAGGTTTTGTTGTTGGGGTTTGGATGACCCAAAACCTAAAAAACTAGGTTTTGGGTTTTTAAAACTCAAAAAAAAAAGAGCTGACAGTTTTCTGGCCAGCCAACCTCCAGAAATGACCAGACTAGCTAGTCTTGCTCTTTCCAGGAGGCACCAGCTCAACCATTCCCTGGTCGATGGCTGGAGGAAAAATAGCCTAAAAAACAAAAAACAGAAAAAAAAAATTACAACTATTTTTTAGTAAGCTACCAGTCGAGAAATGGCATCAGCCTGCCAATTTTCCAGCCGTTGGTTGGCTAGAAAGTGTAAAAAGTAAAAAATAAAAAAATAAAAAAGAGCTGACCATTTTTCGACTAGGAAATGGCTGAGCTGGTGCCTTCTCTTGCTGGTTTTTGACATGGTTTCGAGTGTCATCCAAACAGTAGCAAAGTTTTTTGGCTATTTTGCGGCCAGCTATCATCTAGAAAACGGTGAAGAAGGTATCCGTCCAAACCATTTCAGACCATCAGCCGACCAGTGGTCAGTTTCCAAAGAGGATGTGGAGAGAGGATTGAGAGACATGAGCTCTCCTTCCCCTCCCACCCCAACCCGATAAACCTGGTTTACTTGGTGAAAAAAGTTTTTACCTTAGTATGGTGGCAGCCAAACACCTACCAAACTAAGTTTTTGAAGCAAAACTTGGTTTTACACCAAAAACCAGGTTAAACCCCAGGTTAAAACTTGGTGTGTTTACAAAAACCCAGGTTTTGGGTGGCATCCAAACAAGGCCTTAGAATCCATGGACAATTTTCTTTTCGTTTTTTCTAATGGTGGGATTCAAACCCGAGACCTCTCGGTTTTGAACCTATGATAGCTTGACCCAATCATCCAGTTATCTCATTCAACCCATTTCATGCACTTTGCATATAGAACTTGCACGGTTTTCTCTATGTTCACACAAACTAGAGCTTTTTTTTTTTTTATGACGAGGAACCCTCAAAGTGAAGGAAAACCCCGGGTGAGGCCCCACGACCACACTGTCTTATGTGGCCCACCTCTAAAAGCTACAGACACCGGTACACCAGCGGGTTTGATCCAGGGTCATCAACTCAACACCTTCACGAAGTTATTGGTGAAAATAACGCAACATCTACCAGTGATGACAGGGACACATCAGGTTAATGGCTGCCTGGTCTTGTGGAGAAGTTGCCAAATAGGAATGATGGAGATGTAGGTGCCAAATAGGAATGGTGGGGAACTCTCCAACAAAGTAAACCGGTTTTTCTGAAATCTCTAAAATAAACATGAAAATGCCAGCAAAATATAGAGTCAAATCTTTCAGAATAAGATCCATATAGAGGCGGAAGAAAGCTTTTTATGAAGATTTTTTCTTTGTTTTGGTTGATGGTTAAGAGACAATATGATTCGCTAGGAGCTTGTTAAAAGTAGGGAAAAAAAGGATTTTTCCAAGATTTATATCCAAAATGTATTTTAGGATCCGAAATCTTGGAAAATCAAAGATATGTCATTAATCTTCGATTAACATTAATGTGCTTCATATTTGCTTCTTTGGGAAAAGTGCACTTGGCATAAATACGGCATGGAAATTTGGCTGTTAACGTTCTTAATTTTGGGTTAATTCTTGTTTAAGAATGCAACGCTGACCTTTTAATTTCGAGGGTGAAAATTATAACAGTTTTCCCTTATGGCTTTACTATGAGCATGAACCATACCAGCCTCTTAAAAGCCGAGTAATATTTATGGCCAAGTAAATGTCATTTGGTTTCAAGTACCACTCCGGGATTGGTTATTTTCCAATTTCAGTACTTTGTCATATATTGCTGCAAGTGCATTATTGAAATCAGATGCAAGGGTGTGACAAGTCCTTGTGTCTGTCCCTCTCAAGAAATTGCCTAATAAATTGTTAGTAGTTACATGTCCTTGGTCTCTCTCTCTCTCTCTCTCTCTCTCGCACACACACACACACACACACATCCTTTCTAGTTTACAGTGTTGGATGAAAATTTTTCACAAGTTTTTGACGACCAAGTATCGGTGAGACACGCCCATGCTTACCATTCATGGGTCATGACTCCTACCCCTCTCTATCTCCACATTAATGAGTTGAGCACTAAACATGTGATTTACCAATAGGTTCCAGCAGACAGAAGCGTGAACCCTACTTGTGAATTACTGTCACTAGACCCATCTCCCTACCCAATAAAACCCATCCTGTCCTTAGGAAGAAACCCACTGATTTTACTAAACAAAAATAACAGGGGGATCGGTGAAACATGAGAGATAATTAAATACCATAACCCCACCATCCAGTTGTTCCCCAAGAACATGTAATAGTATAGTGCAGACAAAAACACAGGCATATATCCTGAAAATTTTACCATGATACTTTTTTTCCCAAAAAAAGGATTGGGGATGAGCTGTGGTACATTTGAATTGTGACATAAAAGAATGGGCGCATTAAAAAAAAGTAAAATGTAAAAGGAAAGAGAGGCAAAAAAAAGATTACCTATGCGATTATCTTTTGCTTTATAAAGAATCGTACTATCTAGAAATAAACAAGAGCAAAGCATGACAATGATGGCTTCCACATCTACGACAGTTGCGTAGTTTCTATTGAAAGGCGCATCATTTTCTTGATCCTCCATTATATCGGGCAACAATTGAATGAGTGGGTGTTGAATGCGTCATATGAGAGAGAGAGACAGAACCCAAGTCTCCTCTTACTAACATTCTTGTGGAATCAAAGCACACACCCAACAGCCATATCACGTGGGCTTGACCCCACTGGCTTCAGAAAAGGCAGGCACCACTCCCTCTTCCACGCTTGTTCTCAAATATTTCCTTTCCTTCCATTCCTTTTGCTACAGTGACTCCCAACCCTCTTACTATTCACCCCTTGGCCATCAAATCTTAGTTCAATTTCTTATGTTGTACTTTAGTGAAATATATTAATCATGACCAGCTAGCTGTAGCCTATCCATGACTAGTAAAGATCATGACCAACAAAATCAGTGGATTATGTTTGTCATTAGTCCATGTAGTCGCCAAACCTTGCTTTGAAAATTAAAAGGGTGCAATGATTCCACTACTTTCTTGTCCCACACGCCTCTGGACTAGTCTGCCCTGTCTTCAGGATGAAGCATGGGACAGAAACAACACGTGAGAGGCCCATCGATTGATCCATCACGTAATCATAATAACCCCCAACCAAAAAAATCAATCAATCATCATCATTATTCCCTGCTCATCACCATGTAAAATGCAGGAGACACTGTGGGACCACCCCCCACTACCCTGTTTCGCTACTTTTGAAACCTCCATCATTCACTCATTAAACCCCATCATTATTCTCTCTCTCTCTCTCTCTCTCTCTCTCTCTCTCCCCATTGGAAAACTTTGTCAAAAGATCTGAATGGAGAGCATGAAAAGATAAACATCGTTTGACATAGAAGAATATTATATTGCATAAAAAAACGTCACAATAAGAGTGTTGCACTGTTGCTAATGATATACACTTATCTCATTAGCTAAACGAATTCTACAACTTTGATCATATTTTAATAACAATAACTCCGGAAAAAGTGAGAATTTACAAATGGGGGACTATCTAATCCAGTGCAACCAGGAAATGGAGAGAGAGAGAGAGAGAGAGAGAGACCACTACCAAGAAAGAGTCCTCCCCCAGCCCCTTTCCCCCTAATCAGTTTAAAAACTCCCTAACAAGCAGCCGAAGAATGGGTGAAGGGGCTGTAAAAGGGGATCTTTGTAGTCATTGTGAAACTGTTCTTGCTGGTGTCTTTGGTGGCAATTCTCTCGCATGAGGGGCACATGGTCAGGGTTGCAGCAGGCAGTTGCATGCATAGTGGGGAGGCGAATTTTAGAGCCTTGAGTTCCTGCAGCTCCTTCTGCAACCTTCGATTCTCGTCTGTGAGAGTCTCGCAACACCTCTTCAAGAATTCACAATCAACTTCGGTCTGCTTCAACTTAGTCCTACAATATAGAAAACAGAGGCCATGAGATTACATCTCCAAACTTTTTAATGATATAATTCGTTGATACTATATATGAACAAAAAGGTTCTCAAGTTAATTTGTACCTTGCCCTCCTATTTTGGAACCAGACTTCAACCTGCCTAGGACGCAGATTCAATTGCTTGGCTAAGGCTTGCTTTTGCTTCTGAAGACAACAGTAGATGACAAGATATGATTCAATATATATACATATATAAAAAGAAACCGCATGAAGAATAAAAACCACAAAACAGCTTTAAATTTTTAAAGGAAAAAAAAGAGAGTGGTCTTACCGGATTGAGAGTGCTATGCTCTTTGAAGCTATCCTCCAAGAGGGCAGATTGTTCCTTGGTTAGCCGCAGCTTTTTCCTTCCATTACCTTCTTCATCTTCATCACTAACCCTCGAGGACACTCTCTCAGTTTCTAAATCTTCGCTAACGGCTTCCCTTTCTCTCTTTATACAAGATGGGACACTGTGAGGAGACGATAGAAGGTTGGTCTCTTTCTCTTCATGATAAACCATACTGTCATCGATCTTCTTTTGTGGCTTGGTCGCTCCCTCATCTAAAAGTTTAACAACCCTTCTTTAATATATATATATATATATATATATATATATATATCCAATTCAAAAATATAACAAGAGAAACAGCAAACCAGATACAATATATTAAAGAAATTAAGGGAAATGGAAACCTACAAAATACAAAACCTCTCCTAAATAAAACATGATAGTGGATTTTCATAAATTTCTGTTTTTTTTTTTTTGAAATTATGACTGTACAGATGTAATCTAAATGTTTATTTTTTATAGGAATCACTTCTTGAAACATTTGATTCGAATAAGGTTTCAAAAATCAACAGCGCGCCTGCGATTTTCATAAATTTTCAAGGCTTCAAATATCATTTTTTCATCCAGAATGCATGATCCAAGTGTCGATTTCTATTAAACCAATCGGGCTGAACACATCTATTGTGTCGGACTTTCGAAAAAAATACAAAAAATCTACTATCATGTTTCATTTAGTAACTTTTGTATTTTATAAGTTTTCATTTCCCATCAAAGAAAAACATATATATACCTCGTGAAGGAGGAGTGTTTAGGAGATACAAGGAGAGATCTGGTTCGAGATTGGTGGGAGGAAACAACCGATCCGATCTAGCGCCGAAGGGTTTATTATGTTCCATCTTTAACGATTTGCCCGTAGTCTTTCCTTGAGAGCTGTTCCCTAAGGAAAGCATGAGATTGTTGTGGAGCTCATCTTCGAAAACCATTTCTTTTTCACCAGGCAGGCAAAGTGGAAGAGGAAGAGGAAGATGAAGAAGGGGGTGGAGGAGTAGAATGATGAGAGTTGAGGAGAGAGAGATGGAGAAATTAAAGGAGAGGAAGTATTGTTACTAATTCTTTCTTTTTTGTGTATATATTTAATGAGAGGAAAGGGAGAAGAGAGACAATGGATACGTTTTCTTGGACATAATGAAGCCCCGGATCACTCTACAAGGTTGACCATCATGAAAACCGACACCATCAATTGACGCATAATTGAAAAGAGAGAAGCCCAAAAAAAAAAATCCAAAAAAGGAACAGAAGAAACGCTCCCCTCCCATGAGTCCAAAACAATGATAATATTAGAATGGAAATGGTATACACGTGGATCCACATTGGAGTGGGGTGGGTATGCAAAACACATCAAGAGGGAATGGTTCGTCTTTCTTTCTACGCCACCGCCACTCCCACCCATATATATTTCAATTGAGGCCTCCTAAACAATCCATTTGGGCCCCACCCAGCTCAGTGTCCCTGCCTGCTGTTGTTACCAGATCCCCTGCAACCGATTCCAATAAAATTAGTGGTGCTCTTGTCACCCTTATTAATTATATATGCATAATAACAACGTTTTAACATCATTAATTACGGATAAATAGTGCAAATCGTACCGCATAGCACCTGCAGATCCAATCGAAATAATGATCGCAGTTCATTATGTCATTATTATTGCATTATTTTTATTAGTATTTAATGATAATAGGAATGGATTTCCTAATTTACATTTTATTTTTATCGGCACTTTTAATGAACAATTAATTATCTTATTGGTGTTTACTATTTACATTGGTATATTTCACCGCGAAGCTACGGCTTCAATTTTGATGAGTAAATTTGGTGATCATGGGGTTTGCTCATAGTTGTAGCCTAAGTCGGGTTAGGGGACAATTTGGTGGGTATCATGATTGGTGGCCCGTATTCGGAGTTGCCCACTTTATCCCGAACAGCACGCAAAGTTGCTAATCCTTCTTTGTGTATGTGTTTATGTGGGTAGGTGCATGCGTATCTGTTGCATGGGTGTTGGATGTTTGAGTGAGCACACTGTACACGAGAGAGAGAGAGAGAGAGAGAGAGAGAGAGAGAGAGAGAGATGAAAACCTATACCAGTTAAAAAAACTTACCAACGCTACCCACTAAGAATTTTTTCGTTTTTTGTTTTCTGATGTATTCAGCATGATTGATTTACTAGAAATTGGTACTTGGATCATGCATTTTGAATGGCAAATTGAAGCCTAAAAAATTTATGAAAATTATAGGTTGTTGATTTTTGAACCTTATAAAAACCTGTCCATGCATTGGAATCAAATGATCCAAGTATCAATTTTTAGTAAACCAATCATGTTGAACACATCTGTAAGGTCAGAATTGCGAAAAAACACAAAAAATTGATGATCCCAAGCAATCTGGTATACCATCTGGTAGTGAAGTCGGGTAGCTTCTTTTATATATATATATATATATATATATATATATATATATATATATATATATATATATATATATATATATATATATATATATATATATGGATTCAAACTCCTAGGTGCCTCTTCTTTCAACTAAGTTTGATATTGTAGATGTGTTCAACATGGTCAAATTGTTAAGAATAGATTATGGTAATTGTGTTTTTTTAATACCAACGGGCTCCACTTGTTTGGCAGAGCAGTTAGTGCATGCCACCTTGTCAGGACTTTGCAAGTTCAAAACTGAATGACATGAGTTTTATAACTGGTGGGGGTCTGCCTAACCCCAATTTTTTCGTCAAAAAAAAAACTATTTTTTTCAATAAAAAATATATTTTTGAAATTTGAAACATTTACAACCATTGATTTTTACAACAACAACAACAACAACAACTACGCCTTCATCCCAAAACAATTGGGGTCAGCGATATGAACCAAAAAAGAAATTCATTTTGGGTCTTCCACATGAATCCTTTTCCTCCAATCATTTCTATCCAATGCCATGTCCTCGGTGAGGTTCAAATCATTCATATCCTTTCCTATCATCTCCATCCAAGTCTTCCTAGGCCTACCCCGACCTCTTTTAACTAATATATTTTCCCATTTCTCCAACCTTCTAACTGAAGCATCATTAGGCCTTCGCCGAATATGTCCAAACCACCGTAAACGATTCTCTCGCATCTTATTTTCAATGGGTGCAACACCTACCTTCTTACGTATCTCCTCGTTCCGAATCTTATCTTTTATTGTATTTCCACACATCCATCTAAGCATTCGCATCTCAGCTACACTCATTTTTTTTAATATGATGTCTCTTGGCAGCCCAACATTCTGTACCATATAGTAAAGCGGGTCTAATAGTCGTCCTATAAAACTTTCCCTTCAACCGCAATGGCATTCTACGATCGCACAACACTCCAGTTGCACTTTTCCATTTCATCCACCCAACCTTTATCCTATGATTTACATCTCCATCAATTTCTCCATACTTATGAATGATGGATCCCAAATATTTGAAATAATCATTCACCGGTATTTCTTGCTCACCAAGCTTCACTACACTCCCATCACTACTTTGTTGCTTACTAAACCGACATTCCATATATTCAGTCTTACTCTTACTCAACTTAAAACCTCTAGCTTCCAATGTTTGTCTCCATAATTCTAACTTAGCATTAACCCCAGCTCTAGACTCATCAATCAAAACAATATCATCAGCAAACAACATACACCATGGTACATTTTCCTGAATTGATCTCGTAAGCTCATCCATCACTATCGCAAATAGGAAAGGGCTTAAAGCAGATCCTTGATGTAACCCAACCGTTATCGGAAAATTGGTTGTCACTCCTCCACAAGTGCGGACATTGGTTACTACTCCTTCATACATATCTTTAATTATACTAATGTACTTGAGAGAAACACCTTTCTTCATCATTGTCCACCAGAGAACGTCCCTAGGTACTCTATCGTATGCCTTCTCTAAATCAATAAAAACCATATGCAAATCTTTGTTCATCTCTCTATATCTTTCAATAAGTTGTCTAAGAAGATGTATAGCTTCCATAGTTGATCTTCCAGGCATAAAACCAAATTGATTCTCCGATATCATGACAACCTTCCTCAACCTAGACTCAATCACCCTCTCCCAAAGTTTCATAGTATGACTCATGAGTTTTATACCACGATAGTTTGTGCAATCTTGTATATCACCCTTATTCTTATATAAAGGCACCAAAGTACTCTTCCTCCACTCATTAGGCATCTTATATGTTCGCCAAATCAAGTTAAAAAGATTTGTCAACCATTCTAAACTTTTCTCTCCCAAGCATTTCCAAGCCTCGATAGGTATACCATCTGGGCCAACTGCCCTTCTTGATTTCCTTTTTCTTCAAAGCCTCTGCAATTTCTTTCTTTTGAATCTTGCGCATAAAGTCACGATTTATCTCATGAAAAGGAATGGAGAAGTCTCCAAGATCTTGAGCATGACTATCATTAAATAGCTTATCAAAATAATCTTTCCATCTCTCCTTAATCTCCTCATCTTTGACTAAAACCCTTTGCGTTTCATCTTTGATACATCTAACCATACCCAAATCCTTCGATTTCCTATCTCTCATCTTTGCAAGCCTATAAATATCCTTCTCGCCTTCTTTGGTATCCAACTTGTCATAAACCTCCTTATATACCTTAGCCCTCACGTTTCGAACAACTTTTTTAGCTTCCTTCTTTGTTAACATATACTTCTCCAAATTCTCATTATCACGACTCTTACTTAGATTTCTATAACACTCTCTTTTAACCTTAATAGCTAATTTGACATCCTCGTTCCACCATGATGTATCCTTACCTAGTGGTGCACCGCCTTTAGACTCACCCAATACCTCCTTAGCCACTTTTCTCATGCCACCCGCTATCTTATTCCACATTGATTCTGAATCCTCCTCGAGACACCAATCAGCTTCCTTAACTACCTGTTCTACAAACATTCCTTGTTTAGCTCCTTTCAGTGCCCACCACTTAATTCTAGGATCTATCCTATGTCTATCCCTTTTGCGGCAATGTCTAATTCTAAGATCTAAAATTAAGACTCTATGTTGTGTAGCTACACTTTCTCCCGGTATAACCTTACAATCGATGCAACAACCCCTATCTCTCTTTCTAAGTAGGAAAAAATCTATCTGACTCGTATTAACCCCACTTTTAAATGTTACTAGGTGAGACTCCCTCTTCCTAAACCAAGTGTTAGCTAAGATCATATCATAGGACAAACAAAAATTTAAAATCCTTTCTCCACTTTCATTTCTTTCTCCTATACCATAGCCTCCATGGATATTCTCAAATCCATCCCTACTAATGCCTACATGTCCATTAAGGTCACCGCCGATGAAAAGCTTTTCTCCATAAGATGTCTCTTGTACTACTCCATCTAAATCTTCCCAAAATTGATGCTTAATGGAATCATCTAAACCTACTTGAGGTGCATAAACACTAATAATATTAATAATATCCGTACCTAATACTAATTTAATAAGTAAAATTCTATCACTCTTCCTACGGACATCAACTACATAATCTATAAACTGACGACTCATAACAATCCCTACTCCATTCCTATTCCTATTTATTCCTGTATACCAAATCTTATATCCCCAAGGTTCTATCACTTTTGCTTTCTCACCTACCCATTTGGTCTCTTGAAGACATAAAATATCAATCTTTCTCCTACACATAACATCTACTAACTCTACCAACTTACCAGTTAAAGACCCTATGTTCCAAGTGGCTAACCGAATTTTATGGTCTTGGACTAACTTCTTTACCCCCACCCGTCCAACAAAGTGAGGGGACCCTTGCCTATTTGACACCACACCCGGGCGCCGATGTGAGTACAACGCGTCGCTCAGTAGGGAAAGCCCCAACGAAATTCTCATATTGGTTCATTTTCATAGGGTATGACAAAGTTTTTATGTTGGCTGTCACAGGCCTACCGCAACCCTCCTCCTTTATCCGGGCTTGGGACCGGCAGTGTATAACTAAACAGTTATACACAGGCGGAGTTACAACCATTGATTTTTGAATTGCCAAAAAAAGATATGTTAATACCATAAGATCCCGTGATCCTAGGGTTGGTTCTTACTAAATGAGACATATGGATCACACACACCGATGGTGCAGGATGTCGAAACAACCTGTGCCTATCAGTTCCGACTCATTGATGCCATATACACGTCCGCACTAGAGACTTATCTTTTATAAATATAGACATGCATGTTATTAAAAGTTTGCATATGTGGTCGCATAAATGTTCTGCACGAATGAGCGGTTTAAAGATATCACAGAGCACGAACCATTTTACTCCAAAAGAAATTTTATATTCAGCAATGTTTTCATCGAGTAAAATGATTTTTTTATATCTTAAAGAACTCTCTAGAACAATGTTCTCGGTATCAATGGTGCGTATCGGCAAAAAAATCGATATGCTTCACCCTTGAATCGGCTATTTTTTAATAAATATAAAAATACTTAAAAGTATTTTTAAATGACTTTATCACGACATCATGTTCTTATTGTTACATAATATTTTTTAATTATTTTTTAGCCGATTCAGAACGATTCACTTGAGTATCAGTATCGGGCGGGGCCGATTCACATGAATCTTTGCCCAAACGATACAGGTTAGATACTGATTCTGACAACATTGCTCTAGAATACCCCTCATGGTTCTAAGAAACAAGGCACTTACCAGCCCAATCTTAATCATGGTTGTTCTCCATCATCAACATTATGCAGATAAAAGAAATGAGCATGCGTTTGTCTGCAACCAGTCAAATCTTAGTATCTTCCATTGACAAAATTATCATAGATTGAGTTCAAGTCGATTGGCTGAATATTGGATGAGTACATATAATGGACCTTATGGTATTATAATCCAGCCTATGAAAGTGTACAAAAGAATTATTCTTTTCTTTTCTCTTTGCTGTGTTTTTGGTAGATCAAGAAAGACCCTCTCATCATTTTTACCACACATTTGCAAGTCTTCAGTTGGTAAAACCTTTGAGGTCCTCCTGTGCTCACAAGAGTGTACATCTAGCTTCAGACCATGTGGTAAGGGTCACCCCTCGTGGGTCTTGAATCGTGGTCATCCCATGTCATGTGACAAATCATGGTTGCTCCTATCCAGAAAGTCATGCGAACACAAAAAGAAATTGTTTGGTAAGTGAGATTTACACTGTAACCATCATCATATGATGATAACAAAATGCCAAGTTGGCCTACGTACTATTCATTTGGCCACGAGTAGTAAGTCACAATGAAAAAAGTTGTGATCACCTCGCATTATAGGCTGTGTTTTTATTCCCCTTTCGTTTTCACTTCTCAAAAAGTAAGTATTTGTGAGGTGAGGTTAATGTGAACTTGGGGGAGAGAATATAAAGTGGAAACAAGTGGGGATCACAAATTGAAACAAGTGCACCGTGCTTCCTGCCCATTGCTTAATTATGAGAAGCGTAGGCAGTCACACACACACTCACTCACTGGGGGCACACAAATTGTTTCACAACATTTTGTTAGGTAGCATCATTATTGGTGGCACGCCATTATAGCTATAATAGTGGAGACTAGAAACAACAAATAGAATACTTTGTCTTATAAACTTGTATTTTCATATCAAACATATATAATTTGATGTTGAAATCTATAACAATAGTAGTTTTCAAGATGATCGCTTATCTTGGAGAGCAGTTGTAGTTCCCAAAATTACCAGTCATCCTTATCTCATCTTGATTATTTCTTATATTAGTTGTAAATAAAGATTATTTATCTATATAAATATGTGAGTTGAGAGATTGAATAAAATAAAATAAAGAAGAAAGAAAGAGGGTGTGAGTTTTTTCAGTTGTGGTAAGCCTTTGGTAGAACTACTTAAATGTGTGTTTTTCCTCTATTTATTATATTTAATCTCTTATTTAATTTTTATTCAATCAGTTATTTATTTTTTAACATGGTATCAGAGCAAGACTACATCCGTCTTCACCAACTTGAAGTATGCAATCTTCTTTCCATCGCTAAGTTCGTATTACAATCTTCACGCTATGCATCTTTTAGTGATTTTGGTTTAGATTATAGCTTGTTCAATGCTTTATTGTTTTGAAACATTGATATGTTCAAAGTCAGCTTCATTAATTCCAACATATAGTTTAATATTTTTAAGTTGGGAGTTCTCTTTATTCACCTTCCAACTTGAAGGGGTGTGTTGGAATCTATAAAAATATGAAAACATATTTTCAATCATAGATGACAATTTTCAAGATCATCATTTATCTTGAAGGGCAGTTGCAATCTCCAAAAGTATCACTCATCCTTATCCCATCTTTTATTATTTATGATATTAGTTATAGATAAAGATTATTTATCTAAATTATGCACCTATATAAATATGTGAGTTGAGAGACTGAATAAAATAAAAAAGAAAAAGAAATATGTTATTAGAGTTTTTTCTCGTGAATTTAGGCCTTTGGCCAAACCACGTAATATGATAGTTTTGTATTATAATATCTTTGGATGGTATGCACTCTTGTTTACATAGATCTAGGTACCAAATGGTAAATCTAACTGTACGATGTGTTTAACATGATTTATTTAGTAGATTAGAAGGTTTTATCATGTTGAATACACTATAATATTTTATTTATGAGATAGTAAATTAAAACCTAGGGCTCTCAATTAATAAAAATAATGTTAGTTTAAAAACACTATAAAACAATATATTTGAGTCAACTTTAACGCATGAAAATAATAAATAGAATATGTTAAGCATGATCTGGATGGTTAGATTTTACTTTTAGAGCTTAGATCTAGGTAGATGAGGCGTTATGGTGGTACAATACAACCATAAAAGCACCCATATGAGTAATGCCACGTACTCCACAAGCACCTACTCCCACCTAGTAGTCTTAGATGTGTTTAACATAGTTTATTTGATAGGAATCAAGATTTGCATGTTTTTGGACAGAAAAATAAGTTATTTTTAAGTCTTGACATTTTGTTACATTGTCGACTGTCAATCTTTTAAGATCTTGATAAACCTGCGTATATGTTACTTTTAATTGATTCAAAACTTGTTTTTCGCTAAAAAAAAAAAAAACCATGATATCTATATGGTCTCATCAACAATTACAAAACTCAAGAATTTTAAATATTAAAACTTTATCTTTATGGAGCACCCTATCATTACTTATATATATATATATATATATATATATATATATATATATATATATATATATATATATATAGAGAGAGAGAGAGAGAGAGAGAGAGAGAGCACCACTTGACCACCTTTTAGGGGATTGCCAGCATGATTTTTTTGTCATCCATATGCCAAAAGCACGTATATGATTTTTGACTTGGACGTTGGTGGATGGATGATGCCCCATGTCGACCAACTTTCATCGTAGTTGATTTGGAGGACCCAAAAGTCGTGTCAATCACATGCACCAAATTTAAAGGATGTTCGCGTACATACATGAACAAAAGAATATTACTTCTTTTCATATGCTGGCAAAGGATTAAAGGGTCGTCCAATCCGGTTCCAGAAGGAACCCGGAGGTTCACCGAGACATCTGGTTCGTGGCAGTAAATGAAAGGGTCTGAAATGGGAGTCGAGCTGCTTTGATTGTTATTGGTTCATAAAGGTCTTAGACCAACTTACCTCGCCCGGCTAGAGGGGTGAAACCACATGGCTTGACCAAGCAGCAGGGCGTGTTTGGCATCGTGTAAACAGTGACCAAGTTCGTGAACTTGATTCTTAATTACTACTAATAGTGACAAGAGCTGGAAACATTAATTTATCCTCCCCATGGTATCCAGATGCACTGCAGCTTTAACCTCCTGTAAATTCTTGTCATTCTTGTAAATGTATCTTCTCTGTACGTTATTTTATTCCTTTTCAATGAACCGGTAAGGGTCTGCCTAACCCTATCTTGACTATGGCAGAGAAAAAAAATTGAAAACTCTTATAGTTGTTGCTTTTTTGTTTTTTTGTAAAATGTAGGCAAAATGAACAAAAAATAAAAGAAATGTATATAGAAGCTGGGATGAAGTAATTAAGATCAATCCGTTGGATCTAGTTTGTTGTAGGAACTTCACTTACAAAGTCACCCCTTGATCCTAATCCAGTTTGATGAGTCCAGACCGGGTCTCTTCCGGATACGCATACGCATGATGATACGGTACGCATCGTTTCAATTTTCGCGTCTTGTAATCCGACAAGGGGGGTGGGCAGGTGGCCCCCACCAATGATTTGCTGTCATGTGGAAAAATTTTGAGGCAAAATCATGAATGAGAAAAAACAAAGGGAGAGAGAGAAAAGGGCAAGCGTTAGGATTAGGAGGAGCTGTTTAGGGTTTTAGGATGCTTATTTTATTATATTTTCTCAACAACCTTCCTTCCTTTCATGAGCTAGCTAGCTGGCTAGCCGCCCAAGGTGACCCACCACAAGTGATACTACTCAGCGATGACACCCCATTTGGGGGGGCGTGTCATGAATAAAACGAGTCGGACACGTTGCGATATGTTGGCACGACCGTACCATGCATGGACATTGGTTTATTAATCTTAAATATTATTTTCTTACTTTTCATATATAGTATTTCAGTAAAAATAGTTTTGTATACATTAACACATCACGAAATAGTTTTTTATTGATTTAAATATTGCAAAAATATGTGTCCCCTCGTCCTATTTTTAAAAAATTTTTGAAACGTGCGAGTCACGTATCAAGTCACTGGTATTTTTGTGGCATAGGTCAGCCAAATGGGAAATAGATAAAGCAGTTTGAAGTCTTAATCTTAACCTTTAAGAAATATTCAAAATTGCAATTAACTTTTTGGTATTATTCAAGAATTAGCTTAACATTCAAGAGACTAACTTATCATGGATTGAGCCCACAAGGGCTTATCCGGTGGAGTCAACTTGTGGACTTCACATGCTGAAGAGACGTCATAAGTTTGAAATCCACTGGTGCATGTCCCTTGTCATAAGGTCGAAAGCTGCTGTGCTAGTGGGTAGGGGTGTCAACGGGTCGGGTTTGGTTCGGACCTAGGTAGAACCAAACTTGGCCCTGATTTTTGGGTACGATATCGGGTTCAGACCACAGTTTAATTGGATCCACCATAAGAGAAACCATACTCAGATCTCATAAGAACTACATAAACCAAACCCGGGTCATACCCAGTAAAGCAATATTTTTTTTATCATTTTTATATTGAAAAATTGCGGGTCTTAATTATTGGAACTCGGGTCGGGCATGGGTCTGGTATAATTTTTTACAAACTATACATGGGTCCATGTATTAATCAGACTTTCGGGTTTGGACCCAGGTCATAATCGGGTCCTCTTATTTATCACCATAACCGGATCCTATGAGGTTTGGTTTGCGTAAATCCGACCCGTTGACACCTCTACTCGCTACTCGCCAGTGAGTGTGTTGGTTTCTCCCAGAAATCCAAACACTATAAGGAAAACACTAATTAGCGACAACAATTTGCGACAAAAATAATCCATCGCAAATTAACGACGGATTAGCGAGAGAAAGATATTTGTCGCTACATTTACGAAATTAGCGACGAAAACCAATTTGTCGCAAATCCGTTGCTCATTAGTGACGGATAATCGATGAAATACTTTCTATCGTAATATTTATCGCAACTTAGCGACAGATCAGTGGCAGAACCTTTCCATCGCTATGTCATCGCCAAATAAGCGACGACCTAGCGACGACATTTTACCGTCGCTAATTTTTCCGTAAATCCCTAATCAGAACCCTTTCTTTCTCTTACCTGTTTCGTCTCTCTCGCTCGGTGCTCCCCAGCCCGCTGCCCATCACCCCCCGGTTTGTCGCCTGTCGCCCTCTCGACCGCCGACCCACAGACCTCCGTCGCCCTTCTCAGTAGGCACCGCCGACAGAATCCTATGAGCAGAGCCACCACCGCTGTCGTCGACACACCGACGATGTCTCGGTCACGGTCCCCCCTTGCCATCCCTGTCACCGAAGTCTTTTCCGGCGTCTTCCAGGTAATCCCTACGACCCCCTATCGCCTTTTCCCCCCTTTCTTTCAGGATCGCCGGCAGGGGGTGGCCCCCTGCGTTGTTTGATTTCTTCGGCAGGGGGTGGCACCCTCTACCTCACTTGTTTTCGGCAAGGGGGTGACCTCCTGCCTTACTTGTTTTCCGGCAGAGGGCGCCCCCCCATGCCTTGCTTCTTCCTTGGCAGGGGGTGTCCCCTGCGTTGTTTGATTTCTTTGGCAAGGGGTGGCACCCCCCTGCCTCGCTTGTTTTCTGGCAGAGAGGTGCCCCCCTGTCTTAATTGTTTTCTGGCAGGGGGTGCCCCCCTGCCTTGCTTCTTCTTTGGCATGGGATCGCCCTCCTTGCCTCCTTTTTTCCGGCAGAGGGTACCCCCCTTGCCTTACTGTTTCTCCCGCAGGTGGTGCCCCCCCTGCATTGCTTGATTTCTTCGGCAGGGGGTGGCACCCCCCTGACCGGCTTGTCTTCTGGCAGGGGGGCACCCCTTGCCTTACTTGTTTTTCGCCAGGGGGTGGCACCCCCCTGCCTTGCTTTTTCTTTGGCACGGGGTCACCCCCCATGCCACATTTTGTTTTCAGGCAGGGGGGTGCCCCCCCTGCTTTGCTTGATTTCTCTGGCAGGGGGTGGCACCTTCCTACCTGGCTTGTTTTCTGGCAGGGGCCGCCTTGTGTTTTCTGACAGGGATAGCCCCCCTGCTTTGTTGAAAACAATGCAAATCGGGTAAATACCCGTGGTGAGTAAGTGATGCATGCACATCAAATGTTATTTAATTTATTGGATGCAACACTTTACTGTACACACATTCACTTAGTTGTTGATATCTAGGACTGCTTTGATAGAGTTTGAAGATCATGCTGAGTATGATTTTAACGTATGAGAATAGAAGTGTTCTTATTTTTGGAGTACGGATTCCATGCTAGGCATGATAGTAGTTAGCGGGATATTAGAGTGTGTTTGTTGCAGGTACATATTTGATATTGTTTTGATATGAATGATTTGAATGTATTGCTGTAAAACTCGTAAAATTTTGATAATTATCAAAATAAATAAATGATACAATCCTTTGAAATAAATACGGTAAAGTGATGTAGAGTCGATCCAAATGGATCTTGTATCCAAACTGGATCAAATGGATCCAGTGTTTGGATTCGGATACGATGTATGGACTCAAATCTTGGATGGATCTGAAACCCAATTAGAATACAATTGGATCTTGATATGGTCGAATCTCAACCAAGATCCAAAAATGTAGTTAGGAAGTTCAGAAGATCTAAAATATATTTTCAATCCAACTTGTAATTGAGATTCGTCGAAAAGAGGAATTCGTATATAAGAGAATTTAAGTTGAAAGAAAGAGCAACTAAAGAAGAGTTGGCGCAGTGGTCAAGAAGATGAAATCACAGGGTATATGTTATAGGTTCAAATCACCTTGGGTGACATAACGTTTCTATTTTGACAACAATTTTGGTTTATAAGAGTCATTTCGCCATAATGAGTTAAATAAAATTTCGTTGCAAGGAATTGCAACAAAATCAATATTGGTGCACTAGTGGGGCTTGTTACCCCTTAGGGAAGAGAATCTCAGTTCAAATCTCCATGTGCGTCGTTGCATTTTTGCCAATGAAAGTTTTAAGAGAATTTTTGAAATTTGAGATGCTCTTAATCATCGTTTAAGGACTTAAATGGAGAAACGCGTTTTTCCAAGAGAAGGGGCTGAACGGATGGCCTTGATGAGAAATCCAACAACCAAAATGGGAAGGACCGCCTTTCCCACGATTTTTGAATGGGAAGGGGAAGACTTTAAAGAGGTAATAAAGCCTCCCACAGTTTTTGAAGTCAGTGGGAGTTACAAGACCTCAATTAAGGAGGATGACGACTAAGAACAAGAAAATAAATACAAGACATCATTTTTGGAAGAATCCACCAGACGTCTAAAAGAGGATAAATACAATTTTAATTCAAGGATCTGTAACAAAATAACTACTGGTACACTGGAAGGGCTCTTTACCGCTTAGAGAGGAGACCCCAGTTTGAATTCCCCTGTGCGCCAACAAGAAAGAATCTTTTTACAAAAATAATATATAGTAATTTGTTTATTGGAATTGGATAAAAAAAAGGGATGTTTCAACTTCTCTATTTAAGACCCTTAAATTAGGAATGAGCTTGGCGTTTTTCCCAAATAGGAAGCCCAACCAAGAGCTTTGAATGGGGCACCTGGAATTTGAATGGGGGCAGGCTGGATGTTTTTTTTAAGGAAGGAAGGTTGGACGTTTTCCCATGTGGGAAACCCAACCAAATGTATTAATGAAAAAAAAAGAAAGCCTTTGATTCCAAATGGAGGGAGTGGGAGTTACACAATGGGATCCATTATGAGGGTTACGTGGGGAAGAGAAAGGGAAAAAACGGAAATCAAAGAAGGGGTTTAGAAAACCGAGTTCTTGGAACTCGCCTTTCTTCTCTCTCTCTCTGGATTTTTTTTCCTGCTCTTCCCTATCTCTATCGGCCATGTGCTTAGTCTCTCTTCCACCATTGATTCCGGCGAGATGTTAGTGCAAAAAAAAACTGGACATCCGCAAGAAAAAACACCATACCTTTGGATTGGCCACTTCACAAGGTAAGGGCATAACGTCTTTATGCATGTGCACAGTGTCGTGGGGCACGTATATGCATCTAACCATGCGAATACATGTACTATGATACATATACTTTACCAAGCAGCCACAAAAATATCGAATCTGCATAATTTTTTTGTAGATGTAGGCTTAAATGCATACTTGGGTGCACCTTAGCATTTAAGCATCCTTTGGCAGAAACCAATATGTGGATTTCACACAAAGTAGGTTGTTGGAGGTCGGATGGTAAGGCTTATGTTGATCATTTATGTTGTAGTATGGTTGGTGTATTCGTTTGTGGTTCTTTTTCTTTTATACGGCAAGAACTTGTGTAAGCACAGTACATGGTTAAAGAAATGCCGAACCAGGTTGGTTCCACCTTTAGCCTGTCGCACTAGGGAAGCTCGGCAACCTGTATAACTGCCTAAGGATGGCGACTCATAAAGGTGTGTATTGTGATTGAAAACGGCTTGCGATGGAGGCTCGGTGAACCAGCCCGTTTGCTGGTAAGGTCAACCATTTATGTGGTCTGTGTGAACCTTATGATTGACCTTCCTAAACAGATCTGGTGGGTCCGGTGTGCGCCAGTGTATCGGGCCAAGGACTTGACCCATTTCGCAGGGCAGCGCACGCTGCCTTTGCTGGTGCTGTCAGCACCACTCGTGCCAATGGCATCGCTGGAAAACCCACGACCTGCACACACACATCATCAAACCGGATAGAAAAAAAAAACAAAAACAAAATTCAACACATGAATAACCTGCTTACATAATGTGTTAGTTAGTGGATTTTGAGATTGTGCGAATCAGCTCGACTAGCATGTCGTGGGACTCTATCGACCCTACTCGGGTGGTGTGCTGCCATGTTTTGGGTTCGCAGTCAGTGTAAGTGTTTGGTTAGCTTGAGAGCTGCAAACCGTTACAATACTATGTGTTATCTCTATGGGGTTTGCTGTTGTACGAGCTTGACTTACAAAATATATATATGTATTTCCTTGGTTTGGAAGGAATTTTTATATCCAATTGATAATTGAATTCGAGTTGCAGCCAACGTTGTGACTTTTGCTACACTGCAATGTCTATGTCGCCCAGTCTACAATGCAGTGACATGTGCGCTGCAACGAGGGTTGGTTGGCAGCCACAGTGTGATGGTGATCTTTAGCAGTGTGTATTGGCCTAGGTCTAAATTTTTTAATATTGTTGTGGATGGGTAACAACGATGATACGTTGTTGGTTGGATACACCTTGATCTCAATCGTTGTCAGTGCATCAGTATGCGATAGACCTGGACCAACAGTGTGGTGTGGCTGAAGGTTGTATGCTTGACATACCAACACTGCTAATATACGATGGTATTGAAAACCACCAAAATTTACCCAAGTTGGCCTATGCGGGGACGTTGTCAACTAGGGTGTGCCTACAACCATCGTGCGCCTTGTTGCACTAGTCCAAGTAATGGGGCTGCAGTGACTTCTGCCATGGCAGTCACCGCTGGTTGGAGTTTTATCATAAACATACACTCTTGCCCTATTTGCGAAACCCAAACAGTCAAGATTGTGGGTTCGGGTAAGTGACAACCAGTTTACAGTTGTTGTTTACTAAACAAAAAATTTTGGAGACGGGGGTAGTGCCTCCCTCTTGCGGGCTGCTAACGTATTTTATCAGGGGACCCACAACGTCATATGCATATCGAGTTGCTATTGGCCCGTTCCGAGAAGCCGACCGTGGACCATAGCACCCGCAGTTGTGGCATATCATATTGAGGTCTGAACTACCACCTAGTCGACTTAGCAACCTTGGGACCGACAGTAGTGGGATTGGTCGGATGTTCACACCTACGGTTGGAACTATCACTACAAGAAAATTGCCAATTAGCGATGGATATTTGCGGTGGATTTTTTTCGTCGTAAAGTTACGGCGGATTAATGAGAGAAACTAATCCATCACTAATATTTGTAATATTTATGAAACTAGCGACAGAAACACTTTCGTCGCTACCTCCGCCGCTAGATAGCGACGACAGGTTTTTGTTGCAACACACGCGACGGTTAGCGATGTCTTTGATGACGAACACTTTTTTGTCGCTACGTAGCGACAATGGTCGCGAAAGAAATATTTTGTCGCTAACTGGTCATCTAAATTTACAATGGCGTTGTGACGGAATTAGACCGTCACCAAATCCGTCACTAATTTTCGCGTAAATCCCTAATCAGAGCCATTTTTCCTCTTTTATATTTTGTCTCTCCCGCCCGCCCGATGCACTCCTCCACCGCCCGACACACTCCCCGGCCCGCCACCCGTCGCTCCTCGGTCCGTCGCCCGGCCCATCGCCGCCCGACGTCTCCCAGGTAAATCCCTCTTTATTTTTTTTTTCGATAAAAGGGGCGGCTGGCCCTTTTATTTTTTCCGGCGGGGGGTCGCCCCCCTGCCTCATTTGTATTTTTCGGCAGAGGGGCGACCCCCTACCGAAAAATGTGTTTTCTGGCAGGGGGGCAAGCCCCCTACCTCGTTGTTTTATTCGGGCAGGGGGTCACCCACCTACTTTTCTGGCAGGGGGTCGCCCCCCTGCCGCGTTTTGTGTTTTTCGGCAGGGGAGCGATGCCCCTGCCTCGTTGTGTTATTCGGGTAGGGGGTCGCTGCCTTCCCTCGTTCATTTTTTTTGACAGGGGGGTGACCCTCTACCGCATTTTGTTTTTTTTATTCGGGAAGGGGGTCGCCCCTTGCCTCGTTTGTTTTTTTCGGCAGGGGGTTCCCCCTGCCTCATTTTTTTATTCGGGCAGGGGGTCGCCCCCTGCTTTTCCGGCAGGGAGGAGGGGGGCGACCCTGCCTCATTTTTTTTTCGGCAGGGGTCGCCCCTTCTGCCTCGTTTTTTTTTTTTCTGGCAGGGGGGCAACGGGCCGGGTGGCACCCGATGATCGTCAGGTTCTTGAACCACGACATCACCCTGTGCCTGCCGCTCCGGGGGGACGATCACTGCCTCTAGAGACCTCGTGTTGCTGTCATACATCGTTGGCCTGCTGACTGGCCGTCCAAACTCGAGGGCGATCAGGCCGAACGAAGAGGTGGTCAACTCTCTGGAGGCGTTCCGTCTCGCTAGAATCCCATCCGACTTCGATATTTATTTTAATTTTTTTCTTTCGACAGAGGGTGACTTCATTTTAACACAATGTCTTTTGCAGATTTCTCAACGGATCCCGCTTGTGCCTCGCCACCCGTGGTAAGTGACAAAAATAATGCAAATCAGGTAAATACCCGTGGTGAGTAAGTGATGCAAGCACATCACATGTTATTTAATTTATTGGATGCAACACTTTACTGTTCACACACTCACTTAGTTGTTGATATCTAGGAGTGCATTTTTGGAGTTTGGAGATCATGTTGAGCATAATTTTAATTTATGAGAATAAAAGTGTTCTTATTTTTGGAGTACAGATTTCATGCTAGGCATGATAGTAGTTAGCGAGATATTGGAGTGTGTTTGTTGCAGGTACATGTTTGACAGTTTTTTGATATGAATATTTTTGATATATTGCAATGTTTGATGTGATTGTATTCATGCTTGCATGTAGTTACTTTCAATTTGATTATGACTTACATGTGAAATTGTATAATGAAAGCATGCTTCAAATGAATGTATCGTGTTATGAATAGTTTGCACATGAAAATATTAAGTTATCAATGCACTCATCATAATTCTTGTGATTGTATGACATCATATATTGCATGATAAATTAGATATTTTCTTCATCATAGCATTCTAATGATTCTCTTTTAACTGGTTAAGATACTATTCATAATATCATACGACAAAATGACTGCAAACCATGAATGGATGTACCGTAGGATAGTTGACAATGAGTTATCGCATGAATATATGGATAGTGTTGAAAATTTTATTGAATTTGCAACGACAAATGTCAGTACAGTGGATTCTACAGGTCGGATTAGGTGTCTCTGCAAGATTTGTAAGAACAATCGATTTGTAGAACCTCATGGCGTTAGACATCACCTATACAGGAAGGGTTTTGTGAGCGATTATCAGAATTTGACATTTCATGGTGAAGAATTTAGAAACAATTTTGATGCACGGGTGAATGTGGTGCATGATAATCCATATATGGATTTGATATTTGATATCGCAAGAACAGAACTGGGTTCTGCTATGGGTCCTAATGATGTAACAACTGCAGTAGATGAAGAATCACCAAATGATGCAGCTAGTAGATTTTATAATTTACTTAGAGATGCTAATGAGCCACTTTGGAACGACTGCGAGAGTCACACTATCTTGTCTGCAGTTCTTCAACTAATAAATTTGAAGTCTGAGTATAATTTGAGTCAATCATATTTTGACCGTTTGTGCATGATTGTGAAGAGTATGTTGCCCAAAGATAAGAAATTGCCACAAAATTTCTATCGTGCGAAGGTTATGGTCAACGCTCTAGGTATGGGGTATAAAAAGATAGATGCTTGTCTAAATCACTGCATGTTGTATTTCAAGGATTAGGAAAACAACATATCATGCCCGTCATGTGGGCATCCTCGGTTCAAGCCAAAGATAAGAGGCAATGGTAGCACGAGATCAAAAGAAGTTTCATACAAGTCGCTCCGCTACTTTTCTATCACTCTTAGATTGCAACGATTGTATATGTCTTCAAGGACAACTAAACACATGAGATGGCATGCAAATAAAGTTTGACATGATGAAGATAAGATCACACGTTCTATTGACGCGGAAGCTTGGAAGCACTTTGATCGTACTCATCAGAACTTTGCAATGAAAGTGAGAAATGTTAAATTCGGTTTATGTACAGATGAATTTAATCCATTTGGGGGTATATCAACTCCATACTCATGTTGGTCAGTATTTGTAACTCCACACAACCTTCCACCAAGCTTGTGTATGAAGCATCCAAATCTTTTCTTGTCTCTATTGATCCTTGGTCCGACCTCACCTGGCCAAAATCTTGATATATATTTAAGGCGATTGATTGATGAACTAAAAGTACTGTGGGATGACGATGTTACTACGTATGATGCCCACAAAAAACAAAATTTCAATATGAAGGTCGTTGTTCTATGGACAATTAGTGACTTCCCTGTATATGGTATGTTATCTGGTTGGATCACACATGGGAGGTTGGCATGTTCGTACTACATGGAGGATATAAAAACTTTTAGATTGATGCATGGAAGAAAGCCTTGCTGGTTTGAGTGTCATCGTTGATTTTTACCCAGTGACCATCCGTTCCGACGATAAAAAAATGTGTTTCAAGCAGGCACAACTGAAATGGAAGGTCCACCCACAAGATTGTCTGGCATAGAGATTTTAAGAAGATTGCGATACTTTCCAGATGTATTAACAGATGCCCGTAGTCCGACGCCCTTCCTTGGATTTGGAAAGGATCACAATTGGACAAAGAAATCTATCTTTTTGGGAACTACCATATTGGCCGACCCTATTGATACAACATAATTTGGATGTGATGCATGTGGAGAAAAATGTGTTTGATAATGTGTTCAATACAATAATGAATGTTAAAGGAAAAACAAAGGATAATTCGAAGGCCCGTACAGATTTAAAAGTAATATGTAAAAGACCAGAACTGGAACTCAAAGAGTATAATGACAAAGTACTGAAACCAAAGGCAAGATACGTGCTTTGACCTGATCAAATAAAGCAGGTATGTCAAAGGTTGAGACAATTGAGATTTTCAGATGAATATGTCTTTAACATTGCTCAGGCTGTGAAGATTGACGATCGACAATTATATGGGTTGAAGAGCCATGATTGTCATATCTTTATGCAATGATTGATACCCATAGCATTCCATGATATGTTAGACAAACCTATATTGGGGGTATTGTCTGAGTTGAGTGGATTTTTTAGAACATTGTGCACATCGGAAGTCGTAGTATCTGATGTAAAGAATCTCGAGGACTCTGTCATCACTGTTGTTTGTCTACTAGAAAAGATTTTTTCGCTAGCATTTTTCGATGTTATAGAACATTTGATCATACATTTGCCATATGAACTAAGGGTTGGTGGTCCTCTGTAATATCGATGGATGTACCCATTTAAAAGATATATGTTTTCTTATATTTGTCTCTTCAATGACAGATATTTCAAATTTGAAATGTATATTTTTGACAGATGCATGTTTGACCTAAAAAAAAAAGGTTCGTAATAAAGCAAGAGTAGAAGGCTCTATTTGTGAGGTTTACACTTTAGAAGAGATTTCAAATTTCTCATCTATGTACTTTGAACCTCACATTCCAACACATTACACATGCCTGGCTCGTAACGATGATGGAGAACAAGTAACTGTAGCTGACAAGCTATCGATATTTCAACCACTTGGGCATGCATTTGGTAGTTGCCGATCAAGACTCTTGACAGATCGAGAGCAAGACGCAACACACATCTATATTCTTTTTAATTGCTCAGTGATCGACCCATACATTGAGTAAGTATATGTAGACACAACACAATTCTAAATCTTTTTATGTTTTATACGTGCATACATGGTTCGGTAATATAAGTATTTGTGGTTTGCAGACGATTTGATCTAGAGTTATGAAGAGAAGTTTCACATCTCAATGATGCAGAAGTACAAAAAGAACGTGAAACTAAGTTTGTAGAGTAGTTGAAACAGTTGGTAAGGACGCTCACATAAATTGTGTACTTGTAAACAACACTAAGTTACTTAATTGGTCGTGATCACAATCATTGTTTATGTTTGTGTGTAGGTCCGCCATGGTGATGTTAAAGATCAAGGAATATATGATTTACGAAATGGTCCGACCAAAGTTCTGCAATGTTACAACGGGTACATCGTAAATGGTTATCGATTCCATACAAAAGATTACGGTATAAACAAATCAACGATGAATAGTGGCGTATGTGTCAAGGGTAGCAGCTACGGTGAAAATGAATATGATTACTATGGTGTTATAGAGAAAATAATGGAGTTGGCTTACTTAGGCATAAATAATAGGGTAACTTTATTCAAGTGTCATTGGTTTGATTCAACTGCAACAAGAGTCGACAAAGCCTCAGGCATTGTGGAGGTGAATCATAAATCAAGGTTTGGAACATATGAACCATTCATATTAGCCTCGCAAGCTCAACAAGTTTATTATACTTCATATCCGAGTACAAAAAAGTCAGATAGAAATGAATGATGGGCATTTTGCAAGGTGAAGCCCAAAGTATACCCTGAGTATGATCAGTTACAGGAAGACAAGTTAATTGAAGAGAGTGATTACTACCAATCAGATGATATCTATGACTTCTCTTATGGTCACGATGTTGCGCATGATATGCATGAAGGGCTCTTTACCCCTTAGAGTGGAGACCCCAGTTTGAATCCCCCTGTGCGCCAACAAGAAAGAATCTTTTTACAAAAATAATATATAATAATTTTTTTATTGGAATTGGATAAAAAAAGGGACATTTCAACTTCTCTATTTAAGACTCTTAAATTAGAATGAGTTGAGTGTTTTTCCCAAATAGGAAGCCCAACCACGAGCTTTGAATGGGGCTCTTGGAATTTGAATGGGGGAGGGTGGACGTTTTTTTTAAGGAAGGAAGGTTGGATGTTTTCCCAAGTGGGAAACCCAACCAAATGCATTAATGAAAAAAAAAGAAAGCCTTTGATTCCAAATGGAGGGAGTGGGAGTTACACAATGGGCTCCATTATGAGGGTTACGTGGGGAAGAGAAAGGGGAAAAACAGAAATCAAAGAGGGGGTTTAGAAAACCGAGTTCTTGGAACTCGCCTTTCTTCTCTCTCTCTGGATTTTTTTTTCTGCTCTTCCCTATCTCTATCGGCCATGTTTTTAGTTTGTCTTCCACCATTGATTCCGGCTAGGTATTAGTGCAAAAAAAAAATGGACGTCCGCAAGGAAAAATGCCATACCTTTGGATTGGCCACTTCATGACGTAAGGGCATAACGTCTTTATGCATGTGCACAGTGTCGTGGGACACGTATATGCATCTAACCATGTGAATACATGTACTATGATACGTATACTTTACCAAGCAGCCACAAAAATATCGAATCTGCATAATTTTTCTATAGATATAGGCTTAAATACATACTCAGGTGCACCTTAGCATTTCAGCATCCTTTGGCAGAAACCAATATGTAGATTTCACACAAAGTAGGTTGCTGGAGGTCGGATGGTAAGGTTTATGTTGATCATTTATGCTATAGTATAGTTGGTGTATTCGTTTGTGGTTCTTTTTCTTTTATACGGCAAGAACTTGTGTAAGCACAATACATGGTTAAAGAAATGTTGAACCAGGTTGGTTCCACCTTCAGCTTGTCGCACTAGGGAAGCACGACAACTTGTAGAACCGCCAAAGGATGGCGGCTCATAAAGGTGTGTATTGTGATTAAAAACGGCTTGCGGTGGAGGCTCGGTGAACCAACCCATTTGCTGGTAAGGTCAACCATTTATATGATCTGTGTGAACCTTATGGTCGACCTTCCTAAACAGATGTGGTGGGTCTGGTGTGCGCCATTTTATCAGGCCAGAGACTTGACCCATTTCGCAGGGCAGCGCACGCTGCCCCTGCTGGTGCTGTCAGCACCACTCGTGCCAATGGCACCGCTGGAAAACCCATGACCTGCACACACACATCATCAAACTGGATAGAAAAAAAAAACAAAAACAAAATTTAACATGTGAATAACTTGCATACATAATGTGTTAGTTAGTGGATTTTGGGATTGTGCGAATCAGCTCGACCAGCATGCCGTGGGACTCTATCGACCCTACTCGGGTGGTGTGCTGCCATGTTTTTTGGTTCACAATCAGTGTAAGTGTTTGGTTTGCTTGAGAGCTGCAAACTGTTACAATACTACGCGTTATCTCTATGGGGTTTGCTGTTGTACCAGCTTAACTTACAAAATGTATATATGTATTTCCTTGGTTTGGTAGGAATTTTTATATCCAATTGATAATTGAATCTGGGTTGCAGCCAACGTTGTGACTTTTGCTACACTGCAATGTGTATGTCGCCCAGTCTACAATGCAGTGACATGTGCGCGGCAGCGAGGGTTGGTTGGCAGCCACAGTGTGATGGCAATCTTTAGCAGTGTGTATTGGCCTAGGTCTAAAATTTCTAATATTGTTGTGGATGGGTAACAACAATGATATGTTGTTGGTTGGATACACCTTGATCTCAATCGTTGTCAATGCATTAGTATGCGATAGACCTGGACCAACAGTGTGGTGTGGCTGAATGTTGTATGCTTGACATACCGACGCTGCTAATATATGGTGGTATTGAAAACCACCAAAATTTACCGAAGTTGGCCTATGCGGGGACGTTATCAACTAGGATGTGCCTACAACCACCGTGCGCCCTGTTGCACTAGTCCAAGTAATGGGGCTGCAGTGACTTCTGCCATGGCAGTCACCGTTGGTTGGAGTTTTATCATAAACATACACTCTTTCCCTATTTGCGAAACCCAAACAGTCAAGATTGTGGGTTCGGGTAAGTGACAACCAGTTTACAGTTGTTGCTTACTAAACAAAAATTTTTGGGGACGGGGGTAGTGCCTCCGTCTTGCGGGCTGCTGACGTATTTCAGTAGGGGACCCACAACCTCATATGCATATCAAGTTGGTATTGGCCTGTTCCGAGAAGCCGATCGTGGACCATAGCACCCGTAGTTGTGGCATATCATATTCAGGTCTGAACTACCACCTAGTCGACTTAGCAACCTTGGGACCGACCGTAGTGGGATTGGTCGGATGTTCACACCTACGGTTGGAACTATGGCTTTGTTGCCACGAGCCATCCTCCCCGTGCCGAGCAAATAAGGAATATGCAACAAACACCTTCTGTGGTTCTAAATTAAACATCCCATTGGACTGAGTGACCTCGGTGGGTCTGTGAACCCAACAAAAACCTAAGTAGTACCTTGGAAGGTATATGTTAAGTGGTCGAGAATGTCCTTCAAGAAAATATTTGAATTACCATAACACATGAAACATGTGTTATCAAGTGATAAAAAGTGTTCAAGGATCGATAGCATGGGACTAAACCTATAATCATGGATTTGGGTATACCGGATATTGGAATAATGCGTAGCTCGTTTATGAAATTGTTATCGAATTAGAAAAAAAAAAGACAAATGGGGGGTTATCATGTAGTCAACTGGGTGGTTGTACTTGGCAAACCATTGAATTGTTAGAGGAATGCATACTTTATTTTTTAGACCATTAACTGATTGGAATGAGTGTGCTTGCATGTACTTGCAAAATTGTACTTTTTATCACGTACATATAAAAATATTATTGTGTTACCACTGTGCTTTGATAGAAAATGAATTATCTATGTTGGGAATAGTTTCGATAGTGAACTAAATATGTGGGTCACATATGAACTTTAGGACTATGTCTAGTACATAGAACACATATGATATAGATAATTGCACAATCAAGATCATTGCACGTTCATAATGGTATAAGAGTTCAAACTAAACATGTGGCTTCACCAAATGCTAAAAGTGTCATATGAGCACTTATGAAATTGGGTTATGCTATGTTGTGGCACAACCAGTGGGGTACGATATGTATACCCTAGCACCAAAAACAAAAGTTAAATTAATACATGATGACATAATGAAAATTTTAGATTCTAGTTATACCTGAAAGACGATATATGTTACCAGTTTCCATTGGGATTCTAGGTATACCTGAAAGATGGTATATGTTACTGGATTTTCTGGAGCTCTGGGAACACCTGAAAGATGGTGTATGTTACTGGATCCAAACAAAACAAGAATACAACAACAACAACAACAACAACAACAACTACGCCTTCATCCCAAAACAATTGGGGTCGGCGATATGAACCAACAAAGAAAATCATTATGGGTCTTCCACATGAATCCTTCTCCTCCATTCATTTCTATCCAATGCCATGTCCTCGGTGAGGTTCAAAGCATTCATATCCTTTCCTATCACCTCCATCCATGTCTTCCTAGGCCTACCCCAACCTCTTTTAACTAATATATTTTCCCATTGCTCCATCCTTCTAACTGGAGCATCATTAGGCCTTCGTCGAATATGTCCAAACCACCGTAAACGATTCTCTCTCATCTTATTTTCAATGGGTGCAACGCCTACCTTCTTACGTATCTCCTCGTTCCGAATCCAAACAAAACAAGAATGAAAAAAAAATGCACATATATAAAATAATTATGGGATTCTAGGTATACCTGAAACGGTATATGTTACTGGTTTCCCGGGATACTGGGTATACCAAAAAAATGGTATATGTTACTGGTTTCCCAAAGCTCTGGGTACACCTGAAAGACGATGTATGTTAGTGGTCTACCTTGGAGAGGGTAGGTGGTACAGGCTTCGTGAACATTCTTGTTTTTGTGAGAGCTAGGTGTCTCACCCGGTCCTCAGTCCACGAAGTTAGGGGGGTAGAACTACCAATGCGTCCTAGGTGGTAGATTCAAGTCTTTTGCAGAAGTACAGGGTGCATCCTAATTCTAGTTCTAGCCATTGGGGAGTACTCTCTCGGTCGTGAACCGTCCCCTTTGAATATCCGTACGGCTAGTCACATGAGTTATAAAATAATAGACCCCCATGTGGTCTCGGTCCGCTATGATGTTGAATGCCTGTGCGTACCCACGGGGTAATTAACAAGTTGAAACATAAAGTTAGTGCCTTAAAAAAAATCTTCAAGTAGTTTCATACTACTTGATGTTGAAATTGTTGGAGTATGTTGTGACTTCGGTAGGGCATGATTTAAATCGGTTTTCCTTTACATAGAAATTGTGATAACTTATGAACGATGTGATGAACATTGGTGTTTGTGCTTTATGCACACTTTACATGAAATACTTTAGTTAAGTCATGTGTACATCTATATTAGTTCCAAAGTTGTTATTACTTATATGAATATGGTTTATGCATATGGTGGATCGTGCTTTGATGTTAATGTAATATATCATGAAATACTTGACTTTAGTGACCTTTACATTTATCAATTGTTAAATGGTTATTAGTTCTATCTAAACATGTTGCATATATACTTGTACACACGACACAATGCACATTCATATAGATATTATGCTTCTTACTCAGACGGGGTAGTCTGACCCCTTCTGAATTAATATTTTTAAGGAAACTGAATGGCGAGCAATTGCGGTCGTCGCTGCGGATAGATCCATGTGACCATATCTTCTTTGGATATCCTGAGGATTTATGACTTGTAATAAATCATTAAGTTGTAAATGATAACTTGTAGTATTTCAATGCAAGAATTTATTTTACTTAAATGCCTTTAGTTTGTGCTATTACTTGTAACCCACCCAAATAATTTGACTAAGGATTTAATAAAGCTTGTCTGCTGTTGTTTAGAAAAAAAAATTATTCTAAAATTTTCAAGTTAAATATTTGGGGCATTACAATTGCAATGTTTGATGTGTCTGTATCCATGCTTGCATGAAGTTATTTTCTATTTGATTGTGCCTTCTATGTGAAATTGTATCATGATTTTGTTGTTCAAATGAATGTATCGTTCTATGTAATTTGATTTCAAATTTATAAATATCCTCGTGATGTGTATAAATATGATGTGATGATAGCACATGAAAGTTTAAACAAAAAATTGCTCACAAACAATCACCAAATAAGAATTAATAGATAAATTAGATATTTGTTTCATTATAGCATTATTAAGATTTTCTTTTAACTGGTGATGATAATATCTGTAATATTATAGGACAAAATGGCTGTAAACCATGAATGGATGTATCATAGGATAGTTGATAATGAAGTGCTGCATAAATATATGGATGGTGTAGACAGTTTTATTGAATTCACAATGGCAAGTGTCAGTACAGTAGATCCCACCGGTCGGATCAGATGCCTCTGCATGATGTGTAAGAACAATCGATTTGTAGAACCTCATAGCGTTAGACATCACCTATACAGGAAGGGTTTTGTTAGTGGTTATCAAAATTGGATGCTTCATGGTGAAGAATTTTGCAATAATTATGACGTAAGAGTGAATGTGGTGCACGATAATCCATATGTGGACCTGATATTTGATGTCGCATGACCGAAAATGGGTTCTGTTGTGGGACATAGTGATGCACCAACTGGGGTAGAGGAAGAAGCAACAAACAATGCAACTAGTACATTCTATGACTTACTTAGAGATGCTGATGAACCACTGTAGAATGATTGTGAGAGTCACACTATCCTGTCTGCAGTTCTTCAACTACTGAATTTGAAATGCGAGTTTAATTTGAGTCAATCATGTTTTGACCGTCTGTGTTCTATTGTAAAGAGTATGTTGCCCAAAGATGAGAAATTGCCACAAAATCTCTACCGTGCGAAAGTTATGATCAATGCTCTAGGTATGGGGTATCAAAAGATAGATGCTTGTCCCAATCACTACATGTTGTATTTTAAAGATCAAGAAAAAAGCAGATCATGTCCAGCAAAGGCTGCACAAAACCGAGCAGCGATGCTCAATGCACATCTACACACAGGTGAATCTAGGACTTTTGGCAGCCACCAGAAGAAAATGGTAAGTCATTAATATATATATATATATATATATATAGTAAAATTTGTATGTATTTCTGCATACTTATTAATTGATTTTTTATATCATGTCATATTGCAGGAAGCAAAAAAATGAAGCATTGTTCCTTACAAGGATGTGTTTGTTGAAACACATAAACGTAAGAGCACGAGAGATTTTGTATCAGAGAAGGCAAGAGCGACAACGGTATGTATTTATTATATTAATAAACATTGTAATATACAAGTTACTTTGAATTCTGTTATCATAAATATTGTAATTTTTAATTATTAATTCATATTCTAATTATTATTTTGTAGGAGTCATACAAGCAACAAATGATACAGTGATATGACGATGACTCTACTCAGCATCCGTCTTTTGATCCTACAGCATGGGTGACTACTATAGGTGAACCCCAAAAGGGTCGTGTGTTCGGGTTTGAGAGTAACATGAACACCACACCAGTCGTCGCCTCCTGCAGCCTGGGTTCACAAAGTTCTCCCTCCAGCATCAACTCCCAACGTTCTATTGACCCTGCTATGTCTTGGGATGGTGTTTGTCAGCGTCTTGAGGACAAAATGCAACACTTTTTAAATGATGTCATTTCCAACCTTGTCCGTAATGAGTTGTGCAACTTTTTTCAAGACAAAGGAATTTCATCTGCATTCAACATGAGCTCAGGTGCCCGTCAGGTATGCATGATTGAATTGCTTTAAAAATTTCCTTATAATTTTGTTAATGTCCTTCAGTTTAATACTAGTCTATGTGTCATTCAGCCATTTACTTTATTGCATTAGATTAGGTGGATTGTATATAATTTATTTCATTATGTTTTGTTTATAAATACTAACATTTTGGTTCTCTTTTGTAGGATGCTGGAGATGATTAGTGTAGAGGAGCTGATGGAGGCATGGAGGAAGGGGGCAGATCGAGAAAATGAAGAGGATGATGCCCAAAATCTTGGCGTGGATTAGATTTTTTTGTTTAATTTGTTTGACAAACATGTAACTAATTATAACTTCGCAATGACTGTACTTGGTAGTTAAAGTTTGCTTAACTTAGCATTTCTGTTTAATTTGTATACATTTTTTATTTGTACTATTTTTTTATAAGCAGGATATATGAATCGTACGAGAAATTTTTCTCGAGTTTTAAAATATTAAAAAAAAAAATTATTTTTTATTTGAAATTAATGATGGAGTAGCGACGGACATTATCCGTCGCTACTCCATCACTAATTTGAAGCAGTCGTCGGTTTGTGGCCGAATTTAAGCCGTCACTAATTTCTGTCGCCAAATTAGCAACGAAAATTAGCAAGAGATACGCATCTGTCGATAAATGGTAACGACGAAAATAACGACAGATTAAATTCCGTCGCTTAACCAAATCAATCTCCATTTAACGATAAATTAACGACATACATAATCCATTGCCAAGCCATCACAACATAGTGACAGATAAATTCTGGCATAATTTAGCGACTAGGGTTATGTGGCGGATGCTATCCGCCACTATTCCGTTGCAAAGATGTACAATGACGGATTAGCGATGGATATCATCCATCGCCAATACGCATTTTTCTTGTAGTGAAAACAAAATATCATCATCATCATCCCTATTCCATAACAAATAACGACTAAAGTGAATTTTAAATTAGAGGTCATTCAGAGATTTTCTAAAAATTGAATGTCACATCTTGTCGTGTGGGTATTTTTTTAGTTAACCTCAACGAAGTCTAGGTGCTTTTTTGCAAATTGATAAATGTTACATCTATTATTGGATTACACCAAAAATTTTAGGTAATTTAAGAGTCACATAATTTGTTAATTTGTTTCTTTATCGCGTCTAGATCAACCAAAGTATCACGAACACTCTAATATTGTGTAATAATTTAGTTCAACCATCCCCATGATTTCTTTCTTCCCTTTCATCCACACTTCTATCAAGTACATTGTGAAAAGCGAGCATAAAATGACTCAACTGCTTCATAATATGTTTACCTTGTTTTCTAAACAATGACGGATCCACTTAATACATGGATCCTTTAATACTCAGATCCAATTAATATTGCGTTAGACCCGGATCTAGTTCATACCGAGTCAGACCCAGATCTGGTTCATGTTGGGTCAGACCCAGATCCAGCAAGGGTCCATGCACTATTTGACCTGAACCAGATCAGGGACTGATTTGGCCCTTTTCGGGACTGGTTTGGAGTCATTTTTGACCAATTCTTTCCAGTTTTTCACCAGTTTCGAGATGCTAAGACCCTGTTTTCATAAATATAAGAATATACAGGGATTTTGGCATACAGTTATAGGGTTTATGAACTTTTATTCATACTTAGCACTGGTTTATAGAGATCAGAATCAGGTCAGACCCTTGGATGAGCGATTCAAGTCTGTTTCAGACTGGTTCAGAGTGTTTTCAGACCAGTTCCTACTTAAGGACCCAGAGTTTTACCCATTTAAGCTTAGCTTTTGTTATTGATCATGCATTTATTTATAATTATGCATGCATAAATGAATGTATAACATTGACATCAAGGATAGCTAGATGACTTAGTGAATTCATGTCACCAAAGTGATTGAATACACGTATGTTATTAAAATTTTGTTCTACTATATAGCTTTAGCTAATATTACTATTGTACTAAGATTCATGAAATGATAAACGACCCAAAAGTAGTTTTATCGTGTTTGAAATTTAGGTAGGCTAAAATGAGGCAAATATGTTGAGATACATCGCACATGTGTATCCAAAGGTACCATGTATTGATGGTCTAGCTTCACTTGAGCCTCAGTTTTACCAACTATGGTCAATAGGCGTAGTGATTACGCGTGTCAGAGCTCTTACCAAAGTAGGGCTTCGATGACCCCCTACACTCGCCTAGAAATAAACATATTCAGGGTATTTTATTTATTGTTTTTTTCATCAGGCTTGTCTCGTATATGCTTTCTTTTGATATATATCTTTTGTCATACAGTTTCTAGTTCTGTAATTTTAGATGGTTCAAGTTCTATACCTTTTCTTGATGGATCTAATTTTAGTTATTGGAAAGAAACTGTTCTTTTTTCATTAGGGTATATGGATTTAGATTTGTCATTAAAGATAGATGAACCCGCTGTCCTAACTGATCAAAGAACTGTTGAACAAAAGAGTACTTTTGAGAAGTGAGAGCGCTCGAATAGGCTTAACCTATTGGTTTTGCAATCTAAAGTGACTAAAAATATTTGCAGTGCTATCCCACAATGCAGAACATTGAGAGAATTTTTGAGTGCTATTGAAGTACAATTTGTGAGTTCAAATAAGGCTAGAGCCAGTACCCTAATGTCAAAGCTTATAACTATAAAATATTCTAGAGGGGGTAATATTCGCCAACATATTTTGGAAATGAGGAACATAGCGTCTCAGCTGAATGACATGAAGCTGACCATTTCTGACTCATTCATAGTGCATTTGATTCTGACGTCCTTACCTTTAGAGTATGGACCTTTCAAAATCTCTTACAACACATATAATGATGAATGAACATCCAATGAACTTATGTCCAAGTGTGTTGAAGAGAAAGAGAGATTGAAATGAGAGAAGGTGCAAAGTGCACATATGGCTTCTCATGGCTCCAAGGTAGGACCAAAGAAGAATGCATTCAAGAAAAATGCTAGAAAGAAGCCAGTAGGAGATAAGTCATCCCAAGACAAGTAATCCGATTATGCTCTCATAAAGTACTTCTTTTGCAAGAAGAAGGAACACAGAAAGACAGATTGCATAAAGTACAAGAAGTAGTTAAAAAAAAGGTAATTTGTCATTTATTTTTTATGAATGTAATTCCTGAAAATAGTTGGTGGATTGACTCTAGTGCTACTGTTCATATTTTCAACTGTCTACAGTCGTTCCTGAATAGAAGAGAACCAATAATGCATGAAAAGAGCATCTATTCGGGGGAACAAGATGCGTTCACATATGAAGGGTGTTGGGACCTGCATGATCACTTTAGATACAAGCATATATTTTGATCTTCATGATGTTTTTTATGTTCCATCATATAGTAAAAACTTAATTTCAATTTCAAGATTGGATAAATTTGGATATTGCTTTAAATTTGAAAATTCTAAGTTATTCATTTATAGAAATTCTATTAAAATTGGTTCTGCATCAGTTTATGATAGTTTGTATAAATTAAACTTGAAGATCCAAACTCAGAAGTCTTTGACTTCTGAATATGCATTGGTTGGAAATAAACGTAACATGATTAATGATAAATCTTATATGCTTTGGCATCGAAGGTTGGGTCATATCTCTGAAAGAGAATAAACAAACTCGTAAATGAAGGGATCTTGAAATCTCTAGATTTTACTGACAATGACCCATGTGTTGATTGCATAAAGGCTAAGCATACGAACACATATAAAGAGGGTACCAAATATAGTAGTGAGATATTGAAGATAGTCCATACGAATGTATGGAGACCTTTTACCCCCTGTTACACAGGTAAAAAATATTTCATCACCTTTATTAATGACTATTCATGGTATATATATCTACTTGATTTACAAAAAATCTGATATTTTTGAGATGTTTAAAGAATTTAAGAAAGAAGTAGAGAAACAAACCGATAAAGTTATTAAAATAGTCAGGTCTGATAGAGGTGGTGAATATTATAATAAGTTTACTGAGATGGGGCAAAGGGAAGAACTATTAGCACGATTTCTCAAAGAGGAAAACATTGTGCCTCAATATACCATGCCTGATAGTGCTTGCCAGAATGATGTAGCTGAAAAAAAAAATGTACGCTTAAATAAATAGTCAGGGCTATGTTCAATTATTCAACACTTCTCATAAAGTTGTGGGGTGAAGCCTTAAGGACTGTTGTGCATATTTTGAATAAGGTTTCTACGAAATCTATGCCTAAAACTCTCTACAAGTTGCAAACAGGTAGGAAACCATCACTGTATTATATGCACATATGGGGATGTCCTGAAGAGGCTAAGTTGTATAACCCCCACATTAAAGCTTTTGATTCAAGAACAACCAGTGGATATTTCATTGGTTATCCAAAGAGATCAAAAGGATACAGGTTTTACTTCCCATTTCATTTACAACAGATTGTTAAAATGAATAAGGCAAAATTCCTTGAAGATTATTGAGTTGGATTAATTGCACTTCAAAACCTTGGTTTTGAAGAAATACAGGATCAAGTTTTATTACCTGTTAAGGAAAACACCGAAAGATACCATATTGTTATCCCTAATAATGATGTGGTTGATCACCCGGTTGTTGATGCATAAATCCAAAGTGAACCTATTATGGACAATGCAGAAGAGTACAAATAGGATGAACATGTTCAATCTAAGCCTAAAGAATGACCTGTTTGGAGATCCACAAGAGTTAAAAAATCTGCCATACATCCTGATTATATAGTGTACCTTCAGGAGCTTGATGATTTCATAGATATAGATGATGACCTATTGACTTTTATAAAAGTTATTGAAAGCAAACAATCTTCGCACTGGATAAAATCCATGAAAGAAGAGTTTGACTCTATGGCTAAGAATCAAGTGTGAAATCTTGTCGAGTTACCTAAGGGAGTAAAACCTATAGGGTGTAAATGGGTCTTTAAGACAAAAAAAAAGACTTCTAAGGTAATATAGAGAGACATAAGACAAGATTGATTGATAAATAGTTCACCGAGATGGAGAGCATTGACTATAATAAGATGTTTTCTTCTGTCTCAATTAACGAGTCAATGAGGATAATTTTGGCCCTCGTAGCTCATTATAACTTAGAGCTACATCAGATGGATATGAAAACAATGTTTCTCAACGGGGATCTGAATGAAAATGTATACATGGAACAACCTCTTGGTTTCTGTGAAGATGATCGTTTAGTTTGCAAGATTAACAAATCAATATATGGACCTAAACAGGCCTCCCAACAATGGTATATTAAATTTTCTCAAGTCATTGTGACTTTTGGGTTTATAGAAAATATTATTGATCAATATATATACCTCAAGGAAAGTGAGGGTAGGTTCATTATATTGTTGTTGTATGTGAATGACATTTTGCTGGCAACCAACAATATAAAGTTACTTATAGAGACAAAACAATTTCTTGCATCATATTTTTATATGAAAGATATGAGTGAGGTTGCTTATATACTTGGCATAGAGATCCGTCGAGATAGAGCAAAAGGCTTTCTAGGCCTCTCTCAAAGATCCTATATAAATAAGGTATTAAAGTGATATGGGATGGAGAATTTTTTTCTTGGTACAACACCCATATCAAAAGGTGACAAATTAAGCTTAAAGGATTGTCTACAGAACAAAATTGAAAAAGTACAAATGAGTGCTTATCTATATGCATCAATTATTGGCAGCTTGTAATACATGTAGACTTGTTCATGTCTAGATATTTCCTTCGCAGTAGAGATGATTGGTAGACTCCAGTCTAACCCAGGCATATCCTATTGAAAGGTTGCTAAGAAAATCTTGCGGTATTTTTAAGAGACAAAAGACTATATGTTGACGTATCATAAGGTTAATCACCTCGAAGTTGTTGGCTACTCAGTTGCGGACTTATGAGGATGCCTTGATAGTAGAAAGTCTATTATTGAGTATGTCTTCTTACTTGCTGGGGGAGCGATCTTTTGGAAGAGTGAGAAGTAGACGGTTACTGCTGCTCACACCATGGAGGCACAGTTTATAGTATTGTACGAGACTACTTTGTAGGTCATATGGTTGAAGAACTTCATATCATAGTTAAAGGTGGTCGATTCTATTGAGAAGCCACTGAAGGTCTACTGTTTGCAGTGTCATTTTTGAATAGCAATAAAAGTACTACATCATGTAAGCATATGAAATTAAAGTACTTTATTGTTAAAGAAAGGACATATAATCATCTAGTACATATTGTTAATATTGGTACCAAAGAGATGATTTCTGATCCTCTTACTAAAGGGCTAGCACCGAGATTATATTCTGAACATGTATTGAGAATGAGCTTGTTAAACTCTTTATTTTGACATATGCATATGAATAAAGTGATCACATACAGTTTATTGATTCTCATTATAGTTGTTGTTAATCTCATAAAGATTAGAGATTTAACTAAGGATCTGTAGAATAAATTTTAAAGGCCAATCTATTCATCAAGCATTTTTCATAAAGTTTACTGGTTAAGGGTTTATCATCGGAATAAGTGGGAGAATGTTGGGATAAGCCACAATGTGTAGCCGTTACCCACGTTTTTGGTAACTTTTCCTTTTAGTGTTCCTTCTGATAAACATACAAAAAATCAGAGAGGGAATGGTTATGCTAACCAATCCTCTGCTGCAGCTATAAAGAGGGTATCCATGAGCGACCCTGTACAAGCGAGCATCAAGAGAAAAATGCAGAAAAAAGGGTTAAGGAAGAAAATACCTATTTCTGAGTTTTTCGATTAAAGAGGGAAAGAGGGATCCTGTTCATCGACTGCTGAAGGAGCCTTTGCTCATTGAAGGGCTGCAGTCCGGCTAAAGAGCGAAGCTCATCCTGTTCTAGCCACCAACCAGCCATCAGCAGGTTCTTCGATGGCTGTCTCAGATACGCTCACCTTCCGCTCTGGTTTTGTTTATGCGCAACCAAGGATCCCAACATGGAAAACATAGGGTGGTGCCCCCACAACCACCTGTCTTATGTAGCCCACCTCTGAAAGCTACGGACACACACGATGTGCCAGTGGGGTTAAGAGACATTAACTAGAGGGTCATTGATTGGTTCAATGGCTAAATGCATGCTCCGGTTTGAGTCTACAGATGGCCAGGCTTCAGATAATCATGCCATCATTTTCTTTGTTTAGACTAGTGGCAAGTACCTCATTTGTAAGGATGGAACGAACATTACCAAACCCTGAAGGGTTAGGCTTTGTTGATAAAGATGGAGGTCCAATTAAAAACAGGGCTGAATCCAAAGGGTTAGTTTAGTATATGAAACCTGGTATGGTTTGTGAAATTTCATATCAGACCTGGGTCTGACATGAGTTCCTATTAAGACCAGTGATTTTTCATATAAAAAAAGAAAAAAACATTATTTTACTGTGTATGTATTGGGTCTGGTTCATGTAATCTTTATAGGATTCAGGTATGGTTTTTTTTTCATGGAAAACCCAATCAGACCTAGGTCCTGACTCAATACCCACACCCCAAAGTCAGATTCGAGTTTAGACTCACCTGAGTCCAAACGACAGTTGACACCCCTACTTGTGAGGTGCAAAAAAATGCAAGACTTGTGGTTGGATCAGGACAAGAGACGTTTGACAGAAAACTGTCCCAGGCACCTTGAGCGCCGTCCATAATGAATATGAATGTCATTCAAAATGTACCAAAAGCGTTCTGTTTTGGATGCATTTCAGCCAATCATTTTTTAACCATTGATGCAGTTCATCTAGGAAGTGAGGGGCATTAATAATTCTTGTTATCTGGGGTAACTGTCCCTTTGTGCATGTTTTGGTCTACTTCACAAAGACACGTGGAAGCGAGAACGCATGACGTCAGATTAGATGCGCAAGTTATAATTTTTTTTTTTGAAAAACTGGACAAGAGAGGACTGAGTTTTTAAATTTTTTATTTTTTTAATACTAATATTAAAAAATGAACTTTTATTGAAATAATACTTCAAATAATTAAAATTTTTAAATATTAACAGTACGTGTTAGTGTTAGTGTTCGTGTCCACGTGTCTAATGGTGTCCGCTCGTGTCATGGGGGACGACATGCCACCAAAATGGCGTGTTCATCCAAGGTGCATTGGGCAGTTTTCTGTCTAAGGACACTTGGACCTGATCCACTCTCATCTTGGTGTTCATTAAATTTACATCACTCGTGAGTGAGAGAGAGAGAGAGAGTCGATCCAAGCTGCCATACGTCATTGCTCCGACGCTTAGAATTAACAATCGTATAAGGTAAGCTCCCCAGCATAGTTCTATATATACCTCTACTTTAGAGAAAAAAAGTGGAAAGAAAATGAGGAACCAAATTCATATCATTCGATAGGGTACATAATTCAAGAATAATATCATTGGTAGTAGCATCATCACCTTACCGACTTACTTAAATAAAGGCCTCCACTTGGGCCCCCTCCCCCTTTTTTTTCCTTTATAATGTTTTTCACCTAGGTTCTCTCTCTCTCTATATATATATATCTAATAATAGTATATTCATAGTATGATGCAAAGAATAAACTCTCATAAGGCGAGAGGGTGTTGCGTGTGCACCCTCGAAACATGCACTGTAGCTACAGTGCCTGTTCCTGAGGGAAACATATAACATTATAACCTGCCCGCCCACAAGGCAGATGCTCATGCATCTTGAGTTTGGTTACATGTGTTTGACGTGGGGTTGTTCCTCCTTTTCCTATCTTTGGATTTATTTTTCCTTAGCGTTGCCGCCCATTAAATTCCCATAAGGCATCCATCCAACGTAGGGTGAGGTGAGGGTTGGGAGGATGTGGATAAGGATGTGTGTGGTGGCATCATCACATCTATGTTGATACTGATCCACAATAATATTGTCAAAAAAGAGCCCGCCTAACAATAATGCTTCACACGCGTACTTGGAGACTTCATTGGACACAATCATGAAGGAATTATAATATTGCTTTCCTTCGTCCATGGGGGATTATATTCGCATCCATTCACATATTGCATTTTTGACTTAACATGCGGTCTGAATCATTTGCACTCCCCCAGTAAAGCAATGTTCACATATTGCATTTTTGACTTAACATGCGGTCTGAATCATTTGCACTCCCCCCAGTAAAGCAATAATGTTCATATATGCTCATCCCCACGGGGAAATCTGGTGTTTCTTGGGCATTTCTTTAATGTTTTACTGATGCTCTTTATCATTTTTTTTTATATAATGTGAATGAAACTGATGCTTTTTATCAATTCAAACAGGGCATGCCACCCAAGGTAGTGAAACTACAGTGATGACAAGGTCTTTAGTAAAGGTAAAAGTGATGGATGATGCATATATGAGGTTTGCATGAATAATTTATTCGCCAAGCAAGACACCCTTTTGCTGAAAAGCAGGACATATTCCTATTGTAAAGGTTATAATGTCTCTTTCAGGCAGCGTATAAATGTATTTTAAACACCTCCTGACATATGTTGGAGAAAAATAATTGCTAGGCTCCGCATGTGAAACTGCTCACATGATGTCGACGCTTAGCCACAATTACAACCATGTTCGGTTTTAGGTATATTTAGGGAGCACAGCATTTCCCTATATATGGAATAGATGTTTCTTTTAACATAAAAATAAAATGTTTAAGTGATTACATTATTAGATATAGTTGCAAAAAGCATCAATGCTAATTAAAAGCACTACAAGATGTAGTGGCGGACCACGTACGTAGCTGTTATCTTGTCCTCATGAGTTCGAGTTGCTCAACACTTTGGCTTCAGATTCAAAATTCGCGATCCTTTATAGTGGCAACCAGAAAGGGCGATGAGTTTTTCAAAGGCCTCTCAGCAACTTCTTCAAAAGAAGCATCTACCACGAAGCAGACCATTGAAGAGATTACATGATTTTGAGAAACTAAGAACAATTTTGTTACTTCTGATCTATTTGCAAATTCATTATTATAGGTAGTTCTTAGGGTTGGACTAACAATGTATATAAAAAAAGTATATAATACTTGAATTAGCACCATAGATGCTATATAGTATTAGTTCTCATCCTTCATAGATATGAAGGAGCAATGTAGAAATCCTTCTAGCTAACTTTTTGTCATGTATCCAAGAGTAGTGGATTTAAGTTGGAGAATGTTGGGATAGTGAAATGTACATTTTCTCCTCTCTTTTTTCTTGATATTATCATCAATCTATGTATATTATTTATTCAAATTCATGCTTTATATATATATATATATAAAGTCAAATCATACCTGAAATCATATAGCACTTGACATAGTCAGCTTGCAAAAGTCATAAATTCACAACCATATATTTGATATCAGTGACTTTTGATGTGTTTGAAAGCTTATTCAACTATGTAGATTATGTCCTTTTAAGACAAAAGCAAATTCATCTTTTATCATGTATGAAGTCGCATAACAATGAAACAATTTATGTTTTTAGCAAATTCAACTGCTAAGCTAAGCTTGATGTTATTTATGATTGTTGATTAAAATTACATATTTATTTTTAATTATAAGTATCTATTATTTAAAATTTGATCAATTTAGATAATTTTTGATATTTTAATTGATTATTTATGATTATATATATTAATTTAGTGTATAGATTTGGTTATGAAGATTTTATTTGTATATTTAAATTAACATGTCATATGGATCATATGTAGAAGTGCATAATTAATCTCATTACTACCATTGTTTCAAATAAATAAAAAAGATTATTTTTTATAACATAAAGTAATAAATTTTTATACTTAATCACAAACATATGTAGATATGTCATACTCGAATGATTATATTATTTGTAATATCTGAATTTCATAAAGTTTATAAGTTATTTTTTAGATCTTGTCGTGCCATGTTTTTCAGTAGTTGATTCAGTTAGTCTATAGAAAGAATTTTTGTAGAAAGTGTAATATCATGAATTTATATATAGAAATAAAATTTAACATGGCATGGATGGGGGGAAAAATCGGGATTTGTGAGATTATTATCTGATTTTCATCATTTACCTAACTAAGAAAAAGAAACAGACTGAAATTGGACCTGCCCCATCCAACTATCTTAGCCAAATATGGAGCTTTAATCCAAATGGAGAATAACCATAACTTCTTATTAATTGGCTATTATGAAAAAAAGGGCGAAAAAGGTCCTAATAATCATTTTCTTCACTGGGGCCCCTTAGTAGATTTTTTCTATATTCTTATTTCATAGGGATAACAATCGTACGTCTGACGCACGAAACAACTTTTTACATGTGACGAGTGAATAGTTTTCTAGATTATCTTTTTTCACTATGTCAATGGATCGATACCAATAAGAACACCCAAGTGACATGGGCATGAGGCACAAGTATCCATGTGATTTTTATGAAAATCAAGAAATGAGTGACACATTTTTAATCTTTAATAAAAAATAGTTTTTTGTTTAATACTTTTTATAAATAATAAATAATAAATAATAATGATTATTAAATTCACTTTTTTATGTGTATATATACGGGGACCCAATGAAAAATAACAGGAATCTTTCTTTTCCTTAAGGATTGAGACTTAGGTGGAGACTTCAATTTTGGCACTCAGCTCTAGTCAGGAAGCCATGATTGTGGATCCAACATAGTAAGTAGTCAGAAAAAACCACTAAGAGCATGTACAATTAAATTTCCACTAGCGTTAATTATAAGCAAAAAAAAAGAAAAAAAGAGGGGAAATTAACCAAATACAAATCAAACAACCAAAGTCAAAAAGATAAAAAGAGAGAAAGGTGATGTACCTTGGGTTTAGGTTTTTTTTTTTAAGCAAGCTGCGGTTAGGCAGACCCCTACCAGTTAAACAACATACCATTGGGTTTTGAACTTGCAACCTCAACACATGGTGACAGTACATTAACAGCTCCTGCCAAACAAGTGGAGCCCCCCATTGGTGTAGGGCTCTTTCTTACTTCTGGGTAGGGGTGTCAACTGGTCGGGTTTTGTTTGGACCTAGGTGGAACCAAACTTGGACTATTGGGTTGGAACCCGAGTCTAATCAGGTCCACTATAAGAAAAACCATACCCTGAAACCGATAAGAACTACATAAACCAAACCCGGACTATACCCTGTAAAACTATATTTTTATTATTTTTACATTAAAAATTACAACTCGGGTTGGGACCGGGTCTGATGTAAAATTTCACAAACTATACCCGGGTTCATATATTAATGGGACTTTCAGGTTTAGACCCAGGTTTTAATTGGGTCTTCTTATTCATCACCATACCTGGACCCTATAAGGTTTGGTTCACGTTGGATCGATCAGAGGCAGGTTGACTTCTGGGTAAGACTCCCCATAATTCAATTAGGTAGAAGAAGTAGTGGGGCTATGGAACAAAGTTTCGGTGTAGCAGAAGCAGGATTCAGATGGGCTAAGATAGAGACTAGGGGACATCAGCAATGAAGTAGAAAAGGTCACGGCTCAATCATGGGTGAGATTAGATTCTCCGGAAGTGACAGCTGTGAACCTTATTCATAGAGCGTTCTTTGGATGGTTGAAGAGTTTTTTAAGAGAACCCATGATTAATTGGTTTTGTGACCATAAAATCTGTTTGACAAGTACTATACACGATACTTGTCCACAAGGGCTCCGTAAAGCTGGCTAGGTGGGTCAATTTAAGACAGTCAAATTGAACGATGTCGAGAGTTCGGTACCTGGAGTAAACGTTCATTGCCATAAGTCCAAAGTAACAGGCTTCCTGGTACGTGAGGGCGGCAGCCGAGAAAGGTAACCACTACGGTAGGGCATCATTCTCTCCTGCACTTCACCACCTGAACCAGGGTTTTTCTTCACTAAATATTAATTTTTTTTTTTATCAGACGTGTTAAATTAATTCTCTCCTAAACTTGGTAACTTTATCAACAAGAAGACTTAGAGGTTAGGAGATCCATTGGATCTCCTCTTGAATTGATGCCACCCTTGGTTTCCTCTTCAACATGGAGTCCTTCCTTGTAAGGCTCCTTAGGAGGAGGAAACCCAATCTTCTTATCTTCTACAGTTTCCTCTTCTCAGCATGTATCCTTCTTATATACGAGGCCCTTTGACTAGATCCGGATCAGGGGGCATAGATCCGTTCACTAATATTCTCCCTCAAACTGGGTTAGGGAGGAGTAGAGAGGCCCAGTTTGATTCTGAGATCCAGAAACTGAGAACGAGGGAGAGCCTTCGTAAAGATTTCAACCACCTGATTGGAGGAGGAAACATACTTTGGGATGAGCGCACCCAACGTAACTTTCTCATGCCCAAAATGGTTTTCAATCTCAACATGATTCTGTTAGGAAAGTTTTAAAATATTAAATCTTGATGATTTTGTTTACTACCAAAAGTGTTTTGAAAAAATTTAGTCTCATATCTAAGAGAGAAAAGTTTTTCAAGAGGTTTAAATAGAGTTTGTTATCTATTCTTTACTTTGGTAAGCCTTGAGTCTTTAGGTGGATTGCGTGCAGCAACAGATGCGTCGTTCGTGCACACGCGCACGCGCGCGTGCACGCGCAAGGGCGGTTGAGGCGCAATGTGGCATTTTGATAGCGCACTTCGCATGCTCGCAGCGGTGCGAGGTGCATATGTACGTTTTAGATTTTCGGTTTTGAGATATTTGGTCGTTTGAAAGGTTTTAATAGCATTTATATTGAGTTTATGTTGCATTGTGACTGTTGGACGATTTTGAAGGCCTTTGATTGACAGTCAAAGGTGGGTGACCGTTCAAGGACCTTTTCATCATATTTTCAAACCGTCTGGATTATGGCCATTATTCTCATTTATCTCAAAACGTTTTGGCCTTTCTCACAAGTCTATAAATCTCTTCCTTTTTCGTCTTTTGAATCATCGGAATTTCTGACTCTCCAGTTTTCTCCTTTCTTTCTTCTCGGTTTGGCTTGCAGAGTTCATGTGTGGGAGATGTCATTTGTTCTTGCAAAACACTGACTCTCTTGAGGTTCAAGCCTAGTTGTATCCTGGGAACTCAGTCGTAACAAAACACTTTTTCGCATCTTCGTAATTCCCGGAGTGGGTCGATTGAAGTTCCAAAGATAGCGATCTTAAGAACGTGCCTCTAGGCTTGAAATCTCTTTTCTAAAATTCATTTTTCACAAGGTTGGAATAACAATTTTAGAACTTCAATATGGCCTCTGGTTCGACATCCAACTCCATCAATCTGCTTAGTCGTGACCTTGAAAAACTCGATCGATTTGATGGGTCAAACTTCAAGCGGTGCCAATCAAAGGTCTCTTTCTTGTTGTCAGAGCTGCATATCGACTATGTCCTCAAAAAGCCCTGTCCCACTGTCGTTGCTGGAGAAGTTGAGACAGAAGAAAAAAAGAAAGAGCGAGAGAAGTGACATACTGACAACTACCGATGCAAAGGGCATATCCTGAACACGTACAATGCAGAAGATGCTGGTAACAAAAGGTTTATCGTAGATCAGTATGTTAATTTTTCTATTATTGATGATAAGTCGATACTTGCTCAAATTCATGAGATGCAAATTCTGGCCTATAAGATCAAAGGAGAAGGTATGTATCTTGATGATGACTTTCAAGTTGCTGTCGTCATTGGGAAACTACCGGATTCCTGGAAAGAATATAGGAATCACCTAAAACATAAAAATGAGAAAATCACCTTAGATGGTCTTCTTAAGGACATCTGAATTGAGGAGGAGATTCGTCTTCGTGACAAAAAGAATTTGAGTCCGAAAGAAGGTTATCCTAAAGTGAATTTTGTTAGTAACAAGGGTGGCAAAATCATGAAAACCCAGAAAATAAAAAAGAATTTCGTGAAAGGGAAAAAGCCAACTGATAAAAAAAAAATTAGTTGCTATGTTTGTGGCAAGTTTAGCCATTTTGCTAGAGAATGCAGAGAACGGAAGAGGACTGGTCCTAAGCCAAATGAGTCAGAAGAGAGGCTTGTTGTTGTAATCTCTGAAACCTTTATGGTGGCTGCAAATAAGGACTGGTACCTGAATACTGGAAGCACTGTTCATGTGGCAAACGACAGGAACTTGTTCAAGTCGTATGAAGTAGTGGAGGAGGGATGCAATCTCTTTATGTGAGACTCTTCCTCAACTAAAGTGTTGGGAAAAAGGAGCATGGAAATTAAGTTCACCTCTGGGAAAGTCCTAACATTTGAGAATGTCCACTATGCTCCAGAAGTTCAAAAAAATTTAATCTCTGCAGATCTACTGTCACGAAATGGCTTTAAGATTGCTATTGAGTCTGAGATTGTAACTGTGACCAAAGGAAAAATCTTTGTAGGAAAAGGGTTTGCCACTGGTGGTATGTTCAAGATGAGCATAAATAAAGCTACTACTTCTGTTTATATGGTTGACTCCTATTTTCTTTGACATTCAAGATTAGGACATATAAATTCTCATTGTATTTATAATATGAATAACTTTGGTATTCTTCTTTGTCATGTTAGAATAGAACATAAACATAAGTGTGAGACATGCATTCAAACTAAGCTAACTAGACTCTCGTTTCCTAGTGTAGAAAAGAATTATAAATTGCTTGAATTAGTGCATTCTAATGTGTGTACGATGGATAATGTTTTAAGTCGTAGTGGCAATAGGTACTTCATTACTTTTATAGATGATTACTCAAAATTCTGTTATGTTTATTTGATGAAACATAAATATGAAGCATTTTCCAAATTTGTTCTTTATCTTGCTGAAGTACAAAATAGGTTTAAAACAAATATTGTATATTTAAGAACAGATAGAGGAGGTGAATACTAAGGAGGAGAATTTGATAAATTCTGTGGAGATAATGGCATTATCCATCAAACTTCAACACCTAGAACTCCTAAACAAAATTGAGTAGCAGAAAGGAAAAACAAAACACTTGTAGAAATGATGAATGCTATACTTCTTAATACGGGTTTGCATTACAACTTATGGGGAGAGGCTATACTTTCTGCTTGTTATATTCTTAACTGAGTTCCTTATTCCAAATCTGAAAAATCACCTTATGAATTGTGTTTTGGTAAGAAACCTAATCTTAGTTATTTTCGTGTTTGGAGTTGTTTAGCATATGTTAAAATTCTAGAAAATAAAAGGAAGAAGGTTGAACCTAAAGCATTTAAATGTGCATTTGTTGGGTATGCTGAACATAGTAAAGCATATAGATTTCCGGATATTGTTAATGATGTTATTATATAATCTAGAGATGCATCTTTCATAGAACATAAAAATGCATTTGATTCTCTTCTTGATGGCAATCACATTACAGTAGATGAACATCTTGTTAGTGACATGATTGAATATTCTAATGATTGTGCTGATGAACCAGAAACTGAAGTTAGATACAACAAACACATTACAAAACCAACTAATTTTGGTTCTGACTTTTATACATTTCTAATTGAGAATGATCTTGTGTCTTTTCAAGAGGCGATGTTTTCTCAAGAGGCTGCCTTTTGAAGAGAAGCTATTAATGATGAAATAGAATCAATTATTTCTAATAATATTTAGAAATTAGTGGATTTACCTGTTGGTTGCAAAACTATTGGCTGCAAATGGATTTTCAAAAAGAAATTAAAAGTTGATGGTACAATCTATAAATTTAAAGCGTGTTTGGTTGCAAAAGGCTTTAAACAAAAAAAAGGTATTGATTATTTTGATACTTTTGCTCCTGTAACCAAAATATCTACTATTAGAATTCTGATTGCTATGGTTGCTATATATAAGCTTCAAATCCAATAAATGGACGTGAAAACGACCTTTTTTAATGGAGAATTAGATGAAGAGATATATATGGAGCAACCTGAAGGTTTTGTAGTGCTTGGGCAAGAGCGCAAAGTTTGCAAACTTGAGAAATCCTTATATGGATTAAAGCAAGCCCCTAAGCAATGGCATGGAAAATTTGATAGTTCTTTGGTACATAATGGTTTTAAAATTCATGATGCTGACAAATGTGTCTACAGTAAAGTTGATAGTAGCTCAATTATTATTATCTGTTTATATGTTGATGATATGCTTATTTTGGGTAACAATAGTGAATGCATAAATCAAACAAAAAGATTTTTATCTTCCTTGTTTTGTATGAAAGACTTGGGTGTTGGAAATGTTATTTTAGGAATAAAAATTATAAAAAATAATAATGGCATTATATTATGTCAATCACATTATATTAAAAAAATTCTTACAAAGTATGGATATCTTAATAGTTCACCAACATGCACCTCATATGATCCAAATATGAAATTGACTCCTAATGTTGGTGCAAGTGTTCAACAATTAAAATATGTCAGTGTTGTAGGTAGCCTTATGTATGCAATGAACTGCACAAGGTCTGATATTGCCTATGCAATGAGTAAAGTGTGTAGATACACTAATAATCCTGGTCATCAACACTGGAATACAGTGAACAGGATTCTTAGATATCTAAAGCATACTTTAGACTATGGAATTCACTATACCGAGTTTCTTGCTATTATTGAAGGGTATAGTGATGCAAGTTGGAATACCAACTTTGAAGATTTTAAGTCTGCGAGTGGTTGGGTTTTTACCCTTGGTGGAGGAGCAGTTGCATAAGGGTCTAAGAAACAGACCTGTATAACTCATTCTACAATAGAATCTGAGTTTATTGCTTTGGCATCTGCTTGTAGAGAAGCTGAATGGCTTAATAATATGCTAGTGGATATTCCACTAGGTGAGAAGCCTATACCTGCTATTTCAATGTTTTGTGATAGCCAATCAACTATATGTAAAAAAGGTAATATGAAATACAATGGAAAGTCTAGACATATTAGTCTAAGACACAATTTTATAAGACAAATGATTGATGATAATATTATTTCATTGAAATATGTGAAGTCTTGTCAAAATTTGGCAGACTCATTTACGAAAGGCCTTTCGAGAGATGTCATCAATAAAACATCGAGGAGAATGGGAATTAAGCCAATTAAGTCATCACCTAAGGATACCCAACCTAGAACGCTGGAGATCTCATATGCATAGGATCAATGGGAAACAAATTAGTGAATGACAGATATTGAGCATATTTATGTAAGCCCATTACTGATGTGTGCTCATGAGCTGTAACTAATATGAGGGTTGAGCTAATAGCTCTTAATGAGTTTGTAGGCCTTAAGGCTAGGGTGTGTGTTACAGTACACCTAGACAAACTCACCTATATGAGTGTAGAAATGTGAGCCATTTCTTATGAGAATTGACAATTCTCTAAAGCACTCATGAATCCAGGAAAGCACAAGGCTCTAAATGTGCCAACATGAAATCCACACAATCGAACTTTTAGACCTATGTATGATTGAAAACTCCGTTAACAATATAAGGAGCTAAGTTCAAGGTAAGTCCACTTAGCACCTTGGTTAATTTAGGTTTTCTTTCAAATAGTGGGGGTTCAAGTCATGCAGACACTCTCACTGATGCATAAGTTTCTATGCAAGCCAAATATATTTTAAAACTAGTGGGGGATTGTTAGGAAAGTTTTAAAATATTGAATATTGATGATTTTGTTTACTACCAAAAGTGTTTTGAAAAAGTTTAGTCCCATATCTAAGAGAGAAAAGTTTTTCAAGAGGTTTAAATAGAGAGTTTGTTATCTATTCTTTACTTTGGTAAGCCTTGAGTCTTTAGGTGGATTGCGGACGTTGTTGCGCATCATGCAGCAACGGATGCGTCGTTCGCGCACACGCGCGCTTGCAAGGGTGCTTGAGGCGCAATGTGGCATTTTGATGGCACACTTTGCACTTTGCATGCTCGCAGCGGTGCGAGGTGCATATGTTCGTTTTGGATTTTCGGTTTTGAGATATTTGGCCGTTTAAAAGGTTTTAATAGCATTTATATTGAGTTTATGTTGCATTGTGACTGTTGGATGGTTTTGAAGGCCTTTGATTGACAACCAAAAGTGGTTGACTGTTCAAGGACCTTTTCATCCTATTTTCAAACGGTCTGGATTATGGCCATTATTCTCATTTATCTCAAAACGTTTTGATCTTTCTCACAAGTCTATAAATCTCTTCCTTTTTCATCTTTTGAATCATCGGAATTTCTGACTCTCCAGTTTTCTCCTTTCTTTCTTCTCGGTTTGGCATGTAGAGTTCATGTGTGGGAGAGGTCATTTGTTCTTGCGAAGCAGTGACTCTCTTGAGGTTCAAGCCTAGTTGTATCCTGGGAACTCAGTCGTAACAAAACCCTTTTTTGCATCTTCGGAATTCCCAGAGTGGGGCGATTGAAGTTCTAAAGATAGTGATCTTAAGAACATGCCTCTAGGCTTGAAATCTCTTTTCTGAAATCCATTTTTCACAAGGTTGGAATAACAGATTCATGCGTGAATGAAAGGCTGGTTTAATGATGGTCTGAAGTGCATAGGTGCCATAGAACAAAGTAGGTGGTTGGCGAAGGTAGACACCCAGATCACGCAGGATAAATGTAAGTCACATGAGTTCTGCGGTAGTGGAGGCTATGGAGTGATATTCAGCTTCATAACACGATCAAGCAACTCAATGTTGCTTTTTGGCACTCTAGGAGATACAATTAGATCCAAGGAATGTACAAAATCCTGATATAGAGCGCCTGGTGAGGGGGGAACCTACCCAATCATCACCAAAAAAGGCTTACAAGGATAGAGATGTATGAGAAAGTAGCCTTATCCCATGATCAATCACCATCTGAAGGTGAGAGTTAAGCCTTTGCAAGGTGCCATCGTTGTTTAGCTTCGTCTTATGGACCCACTTACTTCTGATAACATGCATCTCAGGTTTCTTAGGGAAAAGCTCTCAAGTGCCATTAATGTACAAAGCACTCATCTCGCATAGCGCCATGCCAACCCTTATATGTAAGGGCGGCCTTTAGGGTTCGAGGCTTAAGTGGAAGGGTTAAGGCAATAAAATATTTAGGATTGACTTTTACAATTCCATCTTTCATACGAGTAACCATATGATGAGTTCTAACATTATGTTCAGTGGAGATAACATGATCACCCTCATGAAAGTACCTTCCACGACACCTTCTTCACTTGGAAAGTTTTTTGTGGAACTACCCTCCATGAGACATTCCTTATTGGGAGATCCAATAGGTGGAACCATGGTCTGACTAGACTTGTGGCCATCATACACGGGATCTTCATGACGTGGATCATAAAATAGCCGAGCATACCCACTTGGATCAGTGCTTAGGACAAACTTAGTGGGAACTGTGATCTCTAGGGACGTGATTGGACGACTAACCATCTCACTCCTTGAAACACATCCACTCCTTAGTCTAATCACTTGAAGAGAACAATGTGTCGGGCTTGGAGTACAAGAATATCAATTGGTTAAACACCATATGTCTCGACATATATGAACGTTCGGTAAGAAAAAATAGACAACAATATTCCTTATGTTGCTCTCTATAGCCCAGAAAAACACATAGTAGAGTTTTGGGATCAAATTTATTTGTAGAATAATCTTTAAGGTAAGGAAAGCACCGACATCTAAAGACATGCAAGCTGGTGTAATCAAGCCTTTTTTCAAATACCATCTCATATGGGGATTTCATAGATAAATTTAGAGTTGGAGCCTATTAATAAGCCAAGCAGCAGTAAAAAAAGGCTTCAACCCATAACTGAACTGGGGTTTGGGCATAAAAAAATATAGTTAGCTCCAGTTCAGTGATGGATCTATGCGGACGTTCAACCATACCGTTTTGCTCAGAAGTTTTAGGACAACTTTTATAATATAAAATCCCATCAAACTTCAGATAAGTCACCATCTCAATACTGCAAAATTCACCACCTTCATCAGTTTGAAATATTTTTACCTATTTCCCAAATTGAGTATGAATACTTTTATGAAGTTCAATAAATTTTTTAAACAACTCAGATTTATGCCTAAGAGGAAACACTCACATATATCTTGAGTATTCATCAACAAACATAACATAAAATCAATTTTTTTGGTGAAACATAATAGGTGCATGACCCCATAAATCACAATGGATTTAGCATTGCTTTCTTTGCAATGAACATCAACATGTAAAAATGGAAGATGGTAGATTTTACCTATTTGTCAGCTTGAAAATATAAAACTCTTAATAGGCTTCACTTTTATAGAAATAAAATTAGTTTTGGAAAGAAAATCAACAACTTGTGCATGAACAAGCCCAAGTCATTGGTGCCACACATCTTAACTGATGTCTCTAAAGCTCAAAGAGAATAACACCTTATTGACACACACATCCTTATTCAACAAACTATCAAAGTCATAGAGTTCGCCTACTCTACTCTCGGTTGCCATCACTTTGTCTGTCCTCTTGTCCTTAATAACAAAACCATCAACGAAAAATTCAAATAAGCATGGCATGCCAGAAGTTAACTAACTCATAGAGACCAAGTACTTTTTTTTATCTTAGACAACAACATTGTTCAGACCTAAAGACTAATGATTGTTTTCAATCTTAGTCAAACAACATGAGTAATATCTAGTTTGGCACCATTAGTTACTATGATTTTTTCAAAGCCATAGTATTTGTAGTAAGTTTCGAGATTACCTGAATTTACGGTGCTATGCAATATAGTGTCAGTGTCTGGGAACTAGACTTGATCTCGATTATCAACGAGCTTCATGACAGCAAGAGCCTAAGTGACATCTTATTGCAGAGCATCCAAATAGTCGCCAAGAGCAAAGACTACATTACACGACCCACAACCCCATGTAAACAAATTATTTTGGGTTCATTTAAGTTTGAGGGGTATTTTGGACATTTGCTATTTAATTTTCTGAGAATTTTAATGCAATCATCTTAGAAAAATTATTTTAATTTTATGAATCTATTTTTGTGTAAATTCGAATCAATTTTTTATTTTTATTTTTATTTTTATTTTTATTTTTAAATTTATTTTTATTTTTATTTTTATTTTTATTTTTATTTTTTTAGGTACTGGATCTTACAGATCTGGATAGTTATAGTATCCAGTAAGATTATTTTAGGGCACTAAAGGGTTAATGGGGGTATTGGGGTAAATTTTTATTTTTTTAGCAATTTTATTTTGCTCTAAAATTGTTCAAGATCTATTTGCATGAATTGGATCTTATATCAGACACATTGGATCTTCTACCGGATCCAATTCATCTTAAATGGATTCATATTAGCACCCCCACAACTGAACCAAAATGGATCCCATTTGAATTTGTTTTACCAAAGTCAAGGGCAGTGTAGCTTGACTCCCTATTGGTGCAGATGGAGGTGGACTTAAAGTCTCTTTAAGCCCAAGTCACCTCCAAAGTGATCAATAGGAGGACACCTTCTTCTTGACCATCCAAAAGCAAAACATTTCAAAATTGGCCTTCTCATTAGCCATTAAGGTGGTAGCCTCCAACATGGCTAATGAAGGTAGTGCTACCTTTCTTCCTCCCTTAATGAGCCAAGAAAAAAGGTTGAGGGGGTATTTTCTCTCTTGGCTAGAAAAAAATTTGAAGAAAATCCATGGTAGATCTCCCCTAGTCGTCTCCTACCTTGGGATGTTTTATTTTGTTGAAGCTTACTACAGTTAGGCCGTGGTGCAGACCATAGCTCAAGGTGGGCATGAATCAGAGCTGCAAGTAAATCGTTTGTGTGTCTGTAGTTGTAAAAAATTGGTACCAACTGTTGTAGCTAATTCCTTGGTTGTGATGCCCTTGCCGAGTTGGAAGGGAGTAGATTTCCTACTGTTCGTGTTGTTTGTATTTGCGTGAATTTTAATACTTTGCTTAAACTTTACCTTGTGACTTCTAATTGGGTTTGATTAAACTTGTCTCAGTTTGAATTAGTTATACATCTTGTTTGATCTAAGAGATTATCTTCTATGCATTAGATCTTGAATAGATATTTCATACTAGCGTGTTCGATATTTGTGGCTTCTTTATAATCCTTGCTTAGTGTAACCGGAGTTAGGATAAGGTGAAAGGGATTTAACATTGAAAAAGATACATTCAGAAATGTTTGTGTGTGTAGGTTGAATAGTAAACTCCTAATGCTAAAATTTAGATTAAATTAAAGTTGTTCTTGAATCGTGTATCAGACACAGTCGCACTAATCGAAGCATAACTCTTAATGTACTTCATACAAATTGTAACATGATTTCTTGTTGGAAAGCTAACATATGTTGTTACAACTTATATGTTTATCACATTTTCTTATTTATACGTTTTAGCCATCAAAACTGGTCTACAACTGAGAAAATAGTTATTCGGGTGACTGTCAGGACTGTAACAGTCTGACTCCTTGTTTGGTTCATAGCAGAGTTATCTGAAATTCGATTCAAGTGATTTTTGTTGATCTGATTTAATAATTAAATTCTCTACAACTTTTATGTTAAATAAATTTGTTGAATCAATCATATGTATGGTCAAAAGTGTCTTGAAACAGACAGAATAGTCTCATGAGTGACTTTACAGGATTGTACTGGTCTACCATCTTGCTCGGGTCATATTAGAGTCCTACAACATCCAATTTGAGTGATTTTAGTTTTTTCGATTTTAAAACTAAATTTTCTACAACTTTTGTGTTTAGGTCATTGACTGAATCCTTAGGAAATAGTCCTCTTCTGGCCTGTCCATATTGAATAATTCCAGCAAACCCACCTGTGAACACCGGTTAGTTTATATGGTTTTCATATCGTATCTTGACCATCAGTGGTCAAATTTTCAGAATTGTTAGAAAGAAGATTATGTCGTCTACAAAATCCGTTTTGGCATTATCATTCCTGTATTAAAAACTATCAGTTTTTCAAGTTATCCAGTTTAGTTTCTGCGCATCAAGATCTATTTGGATCTTGAATCATGAATCAGCCCCTTGCTAGATCCACATCACATATTTTGCCTGATAAGCATGATTGAATTGGTGCTAATAGTTAAGAGCATTGTGGTTCATCTTATAACATATCTGAGATAAGACACCTTTCTCCTTTCCTTGACTAATTCTAGGCACAATTTCATTCAAATTAGATTTATTTTCATCCTTATTCTAATTTGATCGGCTACCACCTTGGCCGGCTTGTATGAACCTACACTCTTTGGAATTGAATTTGTGATGCCCCAAAATTTTAACCCAAAAATATATGATTTTTTTTTTGTTAATTAATGAAAGACTCTATCGATAACATTGTTTTAACCGGACTAAGTACTAGGGGCCTACATGAGCACAATCGCAAGCGTATATTAGCCCACTAAAATAAAGTTCACAAAAAAGCAAACAAAGAATAAGAATCATTTGTCACAAAAATCAGAAATACAGTGAAAATATTTATTTTGGTATGAGTTAGAGCTTTGGATGGGTTACAAATGTTTGAACACATCATCACCATTCCATAAATCACTTTAAATCATTTATTAAGTAAATGAATTGTTCACAAATCAAGTCTTAAGAACGATAAACAACCATTCAAAGCAAATTCCCAAGATTCAAATAGTTGGTTTACATGGCATCGTCGCAACATCTCACATCTTCTCTAGCTCATTCACTCATTATATATATGTTTAAAAAATAGGAGGTTAGACTTCAACAAGTCTCAATAAAAAACACAATAATCATGCATGTATACACAACACTAAGCACACATGTATTCAATATTCTTTCAGAATACATTAATGAATGCATCATTTATAGGTTTAGAACTCACACTTAGGTGCATTTAGATGTCATTGAGCTAATATATTTTTATCGCATAAATGCATCATTTATAGGTTTAGAACTCACACTTAGGTGCATTTAGATGTCATTGAGCTACGGTTCGAATTTCGTTCGAATTGGACTTAAAACGAGAGAGATATCAGATTTTTAGTGAAGCGGGTCGGACCTCGGGTGAACCGGGTCAAAAAACTGATCCAATTGGCCCATCTGGGCCCTGAATCAATGCCAAATATCCAAGATCCAACCCACCTCAGCCCATTCACATTTTTTTTAGAAAATATTTGCTGAATACCCCCTCAGATGAGGCACCCAGCTAAAAAGTATGTTTTAATCTCTTTTCTAGAATGTTCAGAAAAGAAGCCCTTTTGTTTAAAACCAAAGTGACGCCCTAGCCTCATTTTCGTCTTTGCCTTGGGAGTTGTGCCTCCTCCAGCCGATTCTCATTCCACCACCGTCTTCCTCAGCCAGCAAGTCGCCCCACCTCTTCCTTTCTCCTTCTTGGGTGTGCTTGACTTAGCCAAACCCGCCATTGAAGCGCCATTTTCGACCTCCTCCATTCTTTTTCTCCCACATCTACCTTTCTTCTCCCCTTGCTGCACTAATGGCCCATGCTCCCCGTTTTGAAGGTACAACAGGTCATGGAGGGAGCTGCTCCTAGCTGAAACACTGTCTGCTCCACTAGGATTGACCACCCTCTCTAGTTGGTCGTGTCCTCCTTCCCATCCCTCGGTTCTCCTCCCGCTTGCGTGCTCCAATGAACTGCAGCAAAGAGGACATGGTAGCAGCACCATCGAGGCTATAGACGCACCTTCTGGGTAGAGTCCACCTCCTCTTCTATCCCTCCATTCCTCGGATTGCCGGAATAGGCCACCGGTAAGCTTCTCACCCCTTTCTTTTAGATAAAGCCTCAATGTGTATGTGGTTTATTTTTCTGTTTTTATTGCCTGCGTTTTTCCTATTGTTTCAGCCATAGATAAATGTATTAGTGCTCAAACCAGCACTGTAGATCATTTAGGTGATTGATTGAAGTGGCATTTCCTTGAGATTTAGCATTTTTAATTGTCACTAATTTGTTTTGCAATGTTAGCGCATCAACCGGCTAGGATACCTCTAGCCGGCTGAAGCTATTTAGCGTAGAGTTTAATTTAGCAAATAATATATATTAGTTATGTTTTGAGTGTGTTTACTTAGTTTCTAATTCTGTAAAAACATGCTCTCTGATTCTGTTTTAGAAGATATGCAAATGGCCCAAAATCGTGTAGATGATCTCTACCCGATTTAGGCATTGTAATGTAATTACTGGTAAGGTGTTGATTTTCATATTGTTAGAATTAGATTCAGCAGTTTACTTGTCAATTTATGAGCTGTTGCATTAGTTTAGTAGTGTTGATTAGTTTTGTTGATGAAATTAATCGTATGCATGAGGTGGTTATTATATTCATGTAAAATGCTCTCATATGCTACTTGAAGTGTGTATGGCGTTTTAGGTTAGGTTTGAATCTTTGTTTTAGCAATGGGTTGTTCTTTGCTATAGTGAAATAACTTAGGTAATAGTAGATTCATGTTGCTATGTTTGATTCATGTAATTAACATTATTGATGTGTTAGGATTAATTAGTTGTGTTTACATGCTACTCGACTTAGGTATTTAGTGTAGATATGTTGGAATTGCTTGTTTTGGTTGTTGTTAGTATTTAGTTCAGTCAGTTTAAGGGATGATTACCAGACTATTGTAGTGATTGGGTTAGTGGCTGAGTGTTGTTACTAATTAGAACATTGTTAGTGTTAGCATTAATTAGTTCCCGGTTTTAGCATTAGTTGTGTATGATAATTTATTTTTATTTTTATGAGGTTTAATGTAATGTTTAACATAGTTAGTTTTATTTACTATTATTTAGTTTTATTTAATGACATTAGGTAGGTAAAAGTCTGTTTTTGCATAACATCAGACAAGTGCAAGCAATGCAGTCGTTCAAGTGAATGGTGTATTGAAGTAAAAACCAATATTTTGCACTGTCTTACGCTCACTATATTCTGTGAAAGTTTACTAAGTTTTTCCAAAATCATTGTTCTATTCTATTCATTAGAGTGCTTACTATTTGCAAGCCAAAATTCAGCTCATTTTGAGTTGATTTGGTTTGCCTTTTAAGCGTGTTATAAAATTAGTTTTTTCGCCATTTTAGATTTCGGGTCAAACAGTTTTAGAATTTTTATCAAACTTGAAACGCTTGTATCCGGAGTATCCGGATGATTTTTTCAATTCCGTAAAGTCTGACAGACTCCTGAATCTGTCAGATAGTGAACAAAAGAAAAATACTTAGAATCAGATTTCATTTGCTCCTTCAAACTCTATGTTTGCAAAAACCTATCAGAATCCATTTTTGCAATGTGCATGGACAAAGCAGTCATTTACTTAGTTAGTTTCCGTAGTTTTTCTAACCTGCTAATTGTTAGTATAATGTTAGGTTTCTAACATTAGTTCAGAGTTAATGATAGTGTTTGGATAATTAGTTTAGGAAGTTGACTCTGGTATTTCTCATTTTACGTAGAATTAGGTTAGCAATTAATTTAGAAATAGTTATCTTGATTTCTTTAAATAGTTTTACTAACTTTGTTTCTATGTCGTGCAGGTGATATTAAGTTGCAGTAAGAGTACATCGTCTCAGTGATAGAGTGTCGCATCAAGTAAACTAATGAAAATGCCCTTGTGTTAGCATGCTTGAGTCACTGCGTGCTTCTTTTTTGTTCTTGTTCAATTTTGCTTTCATTGTAATACTTTCTATAATTGAACAAGTTCTATATCAATTAAATGCAAAGTTTAGATTTAAGCTGAGTGTATCTCGTTCCTTGTGGATTCGACTCGTACTCGTCACATTCATGGAAAGTCGACTTTTATTATTACTTGATTGATGATTTTCCAAAACGCTTTCAACGATAAAATACGGTTTTAACAATACCATTACAAAAATACCATCAAGTTTTTGGCGTCGTTGCCGGGGAATGGCGATTATACTCTGTTAATTTTAATTTTGTAATTTGTTGATATTTGCTTAGTTAGTTTGATTAACTGCATTTTATTTTTCTAGTCAATGGGATTAGTTAGTAAATATAGGATTAACGTAGTAAGTACATATAGGATTCACGATTATTTCTCTAGGATTCACAATTTTTTTATCCTTCTGGAGTGCTTAGACAGGTGAGTCCTAGATAACATAGCCTGAATTCCTATTTTTGTACTTAAGTATATTTAGAATAGATTTAATTCTGAAGTTGAATTTCCCTGTTAGCATGATTAGCGTAGTTTAATATCATGTAGTTTTAATTTCTTGTTTTTGTTCGTTGTTTATTGTTTTCTTTTTATTTACGTAGTTAGGTCACATAGTTAGTTAGGTTACGTTGCACACATCAAGACTTAGTTCCAGTGTATGCAAGGGCGCAGGAATTTGGGTGTCCCGCTGCAACCGCTCGTTGAGGATCCAAAGAGAATTATATGTTCTTCTCGAAACTGATCCGAAATGGGGGACTTAGAACCCCAAGCTCCTGTGCGCCCTCTGAGGGAGTACTTCCTACCCACGGAGTACACTCAGGCATCGTGCATTCGCAGACCAACTATTGGGGTGCCACACTACAAGATTAAGGCTAGCGTAATTTAGATGCTTCCATCTTTCTATGGCTTTAGTCACGAGGATCCCTATAGGCACCTTGACGAGTTCCTTGAAATCTGTTTTATATTGAAGATTCAAAATTTTGAGGACGATGCTATGAAATTGACCCTCTTCCCATTCTCATTGAAGGACAAAGCCAAGTATTGAATGAAATCCTTAGACACGGTAGTGATAGGGTCATGGGATCAGCTTCAACAGGAATTCCTGAAGAAGTACTTTCCCATTGGTAGGATGAATCAGTGTCGGCGAGCCATCACTAGTTTTTCAGAACTGGATGGCGAGCAATTTCATGAAACATGAGAAAGGATGAAGAACCTGCTTAGGAAATGCCCTCACCACTAGGTGCCAAGATGGTAACTGGCGCAGCGTTTCTACGATGGATTGTCTGACAGGAATCGTCAGATGATCGATGCTTCATATGGGGGTACATTTATGTTGAAGAGAGAGGATGAAGCCTGGAACTTATTTGACACTCTTGCCGAGAACTCAATGCACCATACCTCTACATCTCGCTCTAAGAGAACCACAATCACACCCAGCACCTCCAAGAAAGGTGGGGGTTTTTAGATCGATTCGACTGTCGCGCTGCAAAGCAAAGTTGATATGCTTTCTCGAAAGTTGGACCAGCTCCTCTCAACCCCATCCCAACCCCATCCGGTGTGCGCGTTGTGTGTCAGCCCGACACACGTTGTTACTGAGTGTCCTTTGGCAGCTCAGTACCCTGAATTTGTGCAAGAGCAAGTTCAGGCAGCTTAGGATTACACCAGGCCCCAGAACAACCCATATTCGTCTACATATAATCCGAAGTGGCATAATCACCCTAACTTCTCATGGAAGAACCCACAGTCTTCCACCCAGACTCAACTCATTTGGCTGCCTCAATTCACTCAGACATTTAAGAGGCCAAGCTATCCTCAATCCACTCCTTATCCTCCTCAGCCTTCACGAGAGTCTGCCCCATAAACTTCTTTCGAGGAGAGATTGCTCCAAGCATTCGACGAGGTGAAAACCTCAAGCCAGAATGCCTTTGAGCAATGTAGCCAGATGTTGAGTTCACATACGCAGTCAATCACAAAATTAGAATCGCAAATGGGACAATTAGCGGAAGCGCTAAACAGGAGACCTGAGGGAAGCTTGCCGGGTCAGGCTGTGATGAACCCTAAAGGCAAAGAATAGGGTCTGAGCAGAATGATGTATCATATGTATATACTAGAATTAGGATTTTCAGTTTAGCATTTACTTTTGTTTTTGTTTCTTTATTTGATTTTATATGAGCTTACATTTGCTTTGATTCATGTAGGCTTATCTGACATTCACCGTGTGAGTATAGGTTATTGATTTTAGGATATGGCTTTTAGAGCAGACAATCGATTAGGTCAGCTAAAAACTGAGCATTGGTGTATGCTTAGTGGTGGAGTGTGATCCAGTCAAGAATCAGCTTTGGAGGCCCCGCATATCAGGTTGTATCTATCTATTTTCCTATCTTGATTTCAAGTTCTTTTAGTGTGCATCTACATTGCATTCTTATATCTCTTCATGCCACTAGAGACAATGTCATTCAAGCATGTGGGGGTGGTTCAGTAGATACACACTATTTTGTTCTATTTATCCTGTTTCAGTAGCTAAAACTCATAAATTAGGCGTTTCAGAAATTTTTTAGCACATATGAATATTTTTGACATAATCTGACATATTAGAAATTTTTAGAAGCCCCATGAGAAATTTTTTTTCTGAACAAAGCTAAAAAGAGTGAGTATTTATGTGAAGTTTAAAGAAAAGACTGTATTCAAATGTGAAAAGATAATTTCGAATCACAAAGTATAAGTAAGCACAGTCTGAAATAAACTACTAAGTAAATGAAAAATATAAGAAAAAGCTCAAGCTCAAAAGGAAAGAGCATGCGTTAGGTTGTTTGGATGATTTCACAATCTCGAGTAAGATGAGTTCAGACGCTAGTTAAAGTGTTTGAATTCCAGCCGAAAAGGAGAGTGAAAACTTTGTGAGCCTCGAAAGCTGAGACCAGACACAAGTTGAAGTGTTTGAATCTCAGGTCGAAAGGGTAAATAAAGGAACTCACTTTTATGCCTAGTTAACACCCTCGACATACAAATAGTGGTATAAGAAGGCATTAACATTGTACAGGGCACAAAATCAGACCACACACAAGCTATCAAAAGAAAAGAAAAGAAAAGAAAAGAATCTGAAAGAATTAAAAAAAGTAGAAAAATTGAAAATCCAAAGAAAATGAGAGCTCAAATGAAAAGAAAAAGTCATTACTTAGAAGTAAAATAAAAGACTGTGCAGAAAACAATACAAGTGAGGAAAAATAAATAATATCATGATAATACATGATTTTCTAAGAAACAATCATAGATAAATGCGATTTTTAGAAGAGTGAAAGAAATTTTTTTATCGTGGAGGCATAAAATCTATAATTATGTTCTAAGAAGTGAAAAATTACATGAAATGTCTGTTAAATTTGTCTTCTGGAATTGCCTAGCATTTTAGAAGAAAAATTTAAATTTTTGCATGATTTCTGATGTTTGTGGGTAGCATCTCTGCGAACCCTCATGACACCTTGCTCGTCCACTGGGGTAACCCAGGGGTTTAAAGGGCATGTTGCATGTGCTAAATGCAACCGTGATTCCTACAAAAGTGAGTTAGTTAGTTTAATAAAATCTTCATTTTACTCGAGTAGTCCATATCTCTATTGCAAGGAGGTGTATTGCTAGAGACTAGCAATTATTCTAGCATGGGGGTATTTGATGATGCATTAATTATTCGTAAATATAATATATTTTTATTGCATAAATGCATCAGTTATAGGTTTAGAACCAGCACTTAGGTACATTTAGATGTTATTGAGCTACAGTTCGAAATTTCGTTCGAATCAAAATTAAAACGAGAGAGATATCACATTTTTAGTGAAGCGGGTCAGACCTCGGGGTGAACCAGGTTAAAAAATGGATCCAATTGGCCCTTCTGGGTCCTGAATCAATGCCAAATATCCAAGATCTAACCCACCTCAGCCCATTCATATTTTGTTTAGAAAATATTTGTTGAATACCGCCTCAGATGAGGCGCCCAACTAAAAAGTATGTTTTAATCTCTTTTCTGGAATTTCCAGAAAAGAAGCCCTTCTCATTAAAACCAAAGTGACGCCCTAGCCTCATTTTTGTCTTTGCCTTGGGAGTTGTGCCTCCTCCAGCCAATTCTCATTCCACCACCGTCTTCCTCAGCCAGCAAGTCGCCCCACCTCTTCCTTCCTCCTTCTTGGGTGTGCTTGACTTAGCCAAACCCGCCATTGAAGCGCCATTTTTGACCTCCTCCATTCTTCTTCTCCCACATCGACCTTTCTTCTCTCCTTGCTGCACTAATGGCCCATGCTTCACGTTTTGCAGGTACAACAGGTCATGGAGGGAGCTGCTCCTAGCTGGAACACCGTCTGCTCCACTAGGATCAATCACCCTCTCTAGTTGGTCGTCTCCTCCTTCCCATAGCTCGGTTCTCCTCCCGCTTGCATGCTCCAACAAACAGCAGCAAAGAGGACATGGTAGCAGCACCATCGAGGCTATAGACGCACCTCTTGGGCAGAGTCCACCTCTTCTTCTATCCCTCCATTCCTCGGATTGTCGGAATAGGCCACCGGTAAGCTTCTCACCCCTTTCTTTTAGATAAAACCCCAATGTGTATGTGGTTTATTTTTCTGTTTTTGTTGCCTGCATTTTTCCTATTTTTTCAGCTATAGATAAATGTATTAGTGCTCAAACCAGCACTGTAGATCGTTTAGGTGTTTGATTGAAGTGACATTTCCTTGAGATTTAGCATTTTTAATTGTCACTAATTTGTTTTGCAATGTTAGCGCATCAACCGGCTAGGATATCTCTAGCCGGCTGAAGCTATTTAGCATAAAGTTTAATTTACAAAATAATATATACTAGTTATGTTTTAAGTGTGTTTAATTAGGTTCTAATTCTTTAAAAATGTGCTCTCTGATTCTGTTTTAGAAGATATGCAAATGACTCAAAATTGGGTAGATGATCTCTACCCGATTTAGGCATTGTAATGTAATTACTGGTAAGGTGTTGATTTTCAGATTGTTAGAATTAGATTCAGCAGTTTACTTGTCAATTTATGAGTTGTTGCATTGGTTTAGTAGTGTTGATTAGTTTTGTTGATGAAATTAATCATATGCATGAGGTGGTTATTATATTCGTGTAAAATGCTCTCACATGCTACTTGAAGTGTGTATGGCATTTTAGGTTAGGTCTGAATCTTTGTTTTAGCAGCGGGTTGTTCTTTGTTGTAGTGAAATAACTTAGGTAATAGTAGATTCATGTTGTTGTGTTTGATTCATGTAATTAACATTAGTGATGTGTTAGGATTAATTAGTTGTGTTTACATGCTACTCGACTTAGGTATTTAGTGTGGATATGTTGGAATTGCTTGTTTTGGTTGTTGTTAGTATTTAGTTTAGTCAGTTTAAGGGCTGATTACCAGACTATTGTAGTGATTGGGTTAGTGGCTGAGTGTTGTTATTAATTAGAACAATGTTAGTGTTAGCATTAATTAGTTCTCGGTTTTAGCATTAGTTGTGTATGATGATTTATTTTTATTTTTATGAGGTTTAATGTAATGTTTAACATAGTTAGTTTCATTTACTATTATTTAGTTTTATTTAATGACATTAGGTAGGTAAAAGTCTGATTTTGCATATGTGTTAATTAGACAAGTGAAAGCAATGCAGTCGTTCAAGTGAATAGTGTATTGAAGTAAAAACCAGTATTTTGCACTGTCTTACGGTCGTTATATTCTATGAAAGTTTACTGGGTTTTTCCAAAATCATTATTCTATTCTATTCATTAGAGTGTTTACTGTTTGCAAACCAAAATTCAACTCGTTTTGAGTTGATTTGGTTTGCCTTTTAAGCGTGTTACAAAATTAGGTTTTTCGCGGTTTTACATTTCGGGTCAAACGGTTCTAGAATTTTTATCAAACTTGAAACGCTTGTATCCGGAGTATCCAGATGAGTTTTTCAATTCCGTAAAGTCTGACAAACTTCTGAATCTGTCAGATAGCGAACAAAAGAAAAATACTTAGAATCAGATTTTTTTTCCTTTCAAACTCCCTGTTTGCAAAAAACTATCAGAATCCATTTTTGCACTGTTCAGGGACAAAGCAGTTATTTACTTAGTTAGATTTCATAGTTTTTCTAACCTGCTAATTTTTAGTGTTTTATTAGGTTTCTAACATTAGCTCAGAGTTAATGATAGTGTTCAGATAATTAGTTTAGGAAGTTGACTCTGGTATTTCTCATTTTATATAGAATTAGGTTAGCAATTAATTTTAGAATTAATTTAGAAATAGTTATCTTGATTTCTTTAAATAGTTTTACTAACTTCATTTTTATGTCGTGCAAGTAATATTAAGTTGCAATAAGAGCACATCGTCTCAGTGATAGAGTGTCGCATTAAGTAAACTGACGAAAATGCCCTTGTGTTCGCAGGCTTGAGTCACTGCGTGCTTCTTTTCTGTTCTTGTTCAATTTTGATTTCATTGTAATACTTTCTGTAATTGAACAAGTTCTATATCAATAAAATGCCAAGTTTAGATTTAAGCTGAGTGTATCTCGTTCCCTATGGATTCGACCCGTACTTGCCACATTCGTGGAAAGTCGGCTTTTATTATTACTTGATTTTTGATTTTCCAAAACACTTTCAACGATAAAATTAGGTTTTAAAAATACCATCACACATTATAATATCTGAAAATTTTATCAAATACTGTAATGACATATAAAGAATTTTACTAGTTTGAATTCTTGTCCACACAAGTGAATTTTAAATAATTAATGAGTTATTCTTATTTACGATGATTTATTATTAATTAACAAATTTAATTAGGGATTTTATGAGATTCAGGATGAGGTATTTGAATTTGAACCTCAATAGAGATTCAAGATGATCAACCCTCACAAATGCAAGTTCAATCTGCCCGAATAAGCACATTGGATCCACTAGATCTTAAGTTATCCAGATTTGGATCTCTGGATGATTTAGGTGAACCCAAATGGGTTTGAGTAAGTTTTATACCCATATTGGGGTTTAAACCGAATATAAGAGAGTTCTGAATTCATTTGAGACTCAAATGGGTCTCACTAAGGATTTGGATCCATTGAAGACCCAAACAAATCTCTTAAAGGTAAACAAGATTTCAAATCCATTTGAGGACCTAAATGGATCTCACCGAAGTAAAAATGGTTTGGATCTATTTGAGACCCAAATGGATCTTGCTAATATTACATGGGAATTTGAATCTATTTGATACTCAAATGGATCTCACTAACACTAAATAGGGATTTAGATCCATTTAAGACCCAAAGGGATTTTACTAAAGTTAAATAGGGATTTAGATCTATTTGAAACCCAAATGGATCTTAATAAGGTAAAAATAAGTTGGGCCGATTCGGGACCCAATTGCATCATATAATATACATATCATATTATATATATATATCATATAATATACATATCAAATGGGTATCACCAAATCCAAGTCTCATAACCCATCGCCTCCACCACGCCCCTACTACTTCAAATAGCCAGCGTCCCTCTCCCATTTGACTATTTAAACCCATCTCCCTTAAGCTTTTTAATATAAAAACTTTACATTTCCACCCCTCCCCGTTTGATCTCTCTCATGTTTACGAGAGCTCACCCACAGCTCTCTTACCCTCTCTCCTTTGGTGGTAAGTCCTCGCCGAAACACCACCACCATTCGCCTACTCGAGCCACTCCTCGCCTGAGCGCCCTCACAGCCGATTGTTCTCTCTCTTTCTCTCTCCACTTTTTGTTTCATGGTGGCACCACCACCACCGTGAACCCCTCTTCCTCTTCCCCTGTTTGGTTTCACAGTGACCACCTCACCATCGACCACCACCTTACTTCCACCACCACCGCCATTTCTTTACCATTACTGGGGGCATCACCACCAACCATCACAGCTGCATGCTCTTCGTTGATGCCCCTTGCATGAAGCCAGCTCTACCGCTTCTCTTTTTCTTTCATTTGTTGAACCCACTTTGAACGGTTGCACCTAACAAACCCCGAGATCATTGCTGCCCATCTGAGTCACTCGGACATCAATCTTCAAATTTGTGAGCAAAAGGTGAGGCCAGTGCTTCTTGTCTCTTTTCCCTTTTGCAATGGTTTTTTTGATGGGTTATCGTTTTTGTTACCCATATGATTCTTGAAATGTATATCTAGTTATAATTTCTGTTACCCATCTAATTCTTGAAATTTCTATCTAGTTTTCTATTTTTGCTGCCCATCTGCTTCTTGAGAATTTTTATGATCTATTTGTCTATACCTTTTTTTGGTGCCAAGCTATTAAGAAATCTTGTATAGTTATAGATATTTTTATAGTTGCATCTGCTGCAAACTTTTGTCATCGCTGGGAGTAGAGATTTCATTTTTTTTTCTCAAAGCAGACTACTGCTTGAAAAGATGCAGCTTGAGGTCTCTTTGTTTTTAAGGTTTTGTGGATTAGGGGTTTAGGGCTTGTAGTTTCTTTATTGAAGGGTTCAAAGGATTTAGGAAGCTTAGTTTGATCTCCTTTTCTTTGGCTATCGTGTGTTCTAAAATTGTTGATGGGTTTGTTCATAAGCAATGGCCAAGATTAATTCAACGCTCTTTTGTTTGGAATTAGGTGTTTATGGCTATTGGAAGAGCAAACTCGGGTGATAATTTGGGGGTTTGGGGTAGGCTTGGGTTTACTTGTTTTTCTTTTTAAATTATTGAAGAACTTCTCTTTTGGGTAATCGATGCATACATAGGGTGTTTGATCAAAGAATTAAGGAAACTTTTGGGCAGAGTTCCTACTTAGATATCTTTGGATTGCCTTTTTGTACGTGGTATTGCAGGTTTCTAGATGGCGTAATTGGTAGCTCTTCTCATTCCTACGATCGGGAATGAAGGTATTGCTCCTTTTTTCTTTTAATTGTAGATCACACTTTTACCTCCAACATTAATATTTCATCCTTAGTGCTGAATGGTTTTAGTGACGAGGCTGGTGTGAGTTTTATGAAAATAATTTTTAAAACATTATTTTTAGTGAAAATCCAGTGAAAGCCCGACACCAAAATTAATAAAAACCAGCTTGCACGAATGGTGGAATCCAGGTCGATCTCAGGGAACGAGAAATACTTTGTATTCAACACAAAATCTATACTACGCTTTATTGCCTTGAAAATAAAAAGAATTAATTAATTAAAATAAACACGAGAGTGTTACCCTAAGCAGAGGGCTTAAGCAAATAATAAACAGTTTTATTACAGACTCAATTAATAATTAAAAGAATTAAAATCCTGATCTAAACTAAAAGAAGGGTTTTCGGTGCTAGAGTCTTTGTCCCCTTATATCTCTTTTCTAATGGAACAGGTAATGCATGTTTTCTTCTGCTCTCAGAGGGCTTGAGGTAGGGGTGGAAAAACCTGACACGACCCGCCAACCAGCCTCTTAGGCGGGTTCGGGTTTGGCTTAAACTAACCCGTTTAATAAACGGGTCGGCCCACCTAACCCGTTTATTAAACGGGTCGGGTTCGCGTTAGGGGTATGCCAACCTGCCAACCCGGTTGGCCCGTTTAATAAACGGGTCGGGGTTGGGTTCGCCTCTTTACCCTAATTCAAGTCCTTCACTTCGCTCTTCTTCTTGCCCTAATTCACGCCCTAATCCTCTACCCCTCTATCCTTCTTCTCTGTGTGCAGGACCTGCCTCTCTCTGTAGACCATGGCCAGTGGCCACCGTCCCGTTCGCCTCCTCTTCCACCGCTCTGGCATCGTTCGAAGGCCTGAGGCCCTCGTGGGTTAGGGTTTCGTCCCTCAGCCACGACGGTCTAGCGCTGGAGAAGCCGGCCTCCGAGAGACTCTCAGTGAGGGCAGCAACCACCTCTCTCCATAGGCCATGGCCACCGTCTCGTTCGCCTCCTCTTCCGCCGCTCTAGCGCCGTTCGAAGGCATGAGGCCCTCGCGGGTTAGGGTTTCGTCCCTTAGCCATGGTGGTCTAGCGCTGGAGAAGCCGGCCTCCAGGAGACTCTCCGTGAGGGCAGCAACTGCCTCTCTCCGTAGGCCATGGCCACCGTCCCATTCGCCTCCTCTTCCGCCGCTCTGGCGCCATTAGAAGGCCTGAGGCCCTCGCGGGTTAGGGTTTCATCCCTCAGCCACGATGGTCTAGCACTAGAGAAGCCAACCTCCGAGAGACTCTCTATGAGGGCAGAAACCGTCGTCGCGCCCAAGGTATTTGGAGTGATCTCCTCAACCCATTTATCCGACCCGACTTGTTTATTAAACGGGTTAGGTGGGTCGTGTCGGGTTACTCATTTAATAAATGGGTCGGGTTTGTGTTTGCCACAGCCGACCCATTTAATAAACGGGTCGGGTTCGTGTTGAGGTATGCTGACCCGCCAACCCGACCCGATCGCCACCCCTAGCTTGACAGAACCTCAAAGGACACATTTAGCAGCAGTCGACTAATGCTTTTATCAGTCGACCGAACAGAATGTTTGTTTTTCAGAAGATTTTAGCAGCAGTCGACTGAAAGGTTTTTTAGTCTACTGATGATATTATCAGTCGACTAATTTTTCTCCAGTCGACTAAGTTTCAAAAGTTCAAATTTTTAAACGGCTCGATTAACAGATCAGTCGACCGACGATAACTGTCAGTCTACTAATAACTAACTATTAGTCGACTAACTGATGTTTCAGTCGACTAATTTTGTCGTTTTCCTGAAACTTCAAAAAGGCGTGTCTTTTTGTTTTTCAAGCGTTTTGATCGTTCAAAATGGATAGTTTTGACACCCTTTCATACTCTCAACATATGGAAAACTTTAACTATAAATATGAGTGCATTTTACACTCAAAACAACAAGAATTCAATCGATTTGAATCATTTACTTATTACTTTTCACTCCTATTCATTCAAGTATTTGTTTTCTCACTCACTTGATATTTTCACTTCAGTTTTTCACTCAAATCACTTTGAGAGATAGTGAATTCGTGAGTAGAGTATTTCAACAACCTCAAAAGCCAATTGCATCTTATTTGCATTCAAAAGAAAGGCTCATAGGTTGTATTGTAAGTTGTTACTTATTTTTCTGTAAAAAGAAGGACTCCTTGGTTTAAAGGAGTTGTTTGCTTTCAGTAGGGTTATTACTGAAAGTGAGACCGATTTTGGTCTGTGTGATCTTGTAGTTAACAAGGTTGATAGTGGAAATCTCAAGCAGGTTTTGCTTGGGGACTGAATGTAGGTCGGGATAGACCGAACCAGGATAAAATCTTGTGTTCTTTGTGTGTTTGCTTTTCGATTTGCAAAATCCTTCAATATTCCGCAGACAAATTTTTAAAGCACTATTCACCCCCCCTCTAGTGCTCGTTGCCTCGATCCTAGTGCACTTTCATTTGGTATCAGAGCACAGGTTTGCTATTACTTTGATTTGACCATCATCTAGCATGACAACTACAACATCTCAGCACAAATAAGGAAGCTTCTTTGTTCGTCCTCCTTTCTTCGACGGAACAAACTATGGATACTGGAAAGTAAGAACGACAATATTCTTGCAATCCATGGATCTCGAAATCTGGAGAGCTATTTCAGAAAAGTACCAAACTCCATCAACTGATTTCAGCCAATGGACCGATGATGAAAAGAAGACTGCTTCACTGAATGCCAAAGCCATGAATGCATTGTACTATGCCGTTGACAAGGTAGGGTTCAATTGCATCTCTCAATGCTCTATAGCAAATGAAATCTGACATACTCTTCTCGTGACTAACGAAGGTACATCAAAGGTAAAAGAATCTAAAATTGCTTATTTAGTTCATAAATTTGAATTGTTCAAAATGAAGCAAAATGAATCTATATCGGACATGGTAACTAGAATTACCGATATAATTAACACTTTGAAATCCCTTGGAAAAGAATATTCACAAGTGGATTTAGTCAGAAAGATTCTAAGGTGTTTAACTTCTGAATGGGAGAGAAAAACCACTGCTATTGAAGAAGCAAATGATCTCAATACTCTCACTCTTGAAGATTTAGTTGGTAACCTTATGGCATATGAAGTTCAACTTCAAGACAGACAAGAAGAAGAGCCCAAAAAGAAGTCTCTTGCTTTTAAGGCTACTTCTGACTCAGAAAATTCAGAAGAAGATGAAGATGAAGATGAAGATGAAGATATTGCCCTCATCACAAGGCAATTCAGAATATTCATCAAAAAGGGAAGATTTCAAAGAAAGGTAAAGAAAGCAGATTCTTCCAATCCCAATGAAGTCAAATGCTTTAACTGCAAAAAGGCAGGACATATCAAGAAAGATTGTCCTCTTCTCAAAATCAAGCCCAAGGACCAATTCAAGAAGAAAAAGGCATTTCAAGCATGTTGGGATGATAGTGACTCCTCTTTCGATGAAGAAATAAATGAAGAAGTCGCCAACATGTGTTTTGTAGCACAAGAAGATTCAGTAAGTCAATTTGACTATGATGAATTATTTGAAGCATTCAATGATTTATATGCTAAATTTAAGAGTCTAAGTTCTAAAAATAAAGAGTTAAAAATTGAAAATTTAACTCTTGGCTCTAAAAATAAAGTGTTACTTCAAGAGATAGAAGATCTCAAGAAGGAAAACTCTTGCCAAGCATTTGAGATAAAAGAAGTTGGAGTTAGAACCAATCTCTTACAAAAAGAAATATCTGGTCTAAAAGAAAAATCAAATGATCTTCTTTTCATAGTGACCAAATTCACAAATGGTCAAGAGAATCTAGAAAAACTTCTTGGTTCTCAAAGATGCTCGGTTAATAAAACCGGATTGGGATATAGCTTCTTTGATACTCAAAATAGACCAAACTATGTGGTGAAAAATCAAAGACATTATTCTCAACCATTTGTTCATAGAACTAAACTTTCTAGTTCTAATAGAAATGCATCTAATCATGGAAACTATAATGCTTATTATTCCAGACATGATTATCCTAGACATGATTATTCTAGACATGATTATTCTAGACATGATAAATCCTTTTATAGAAAGAATATTTATTATCAAAGGAAACCGAAATCCAAATGGATATGGGTTCCTAAGACTAACTCTCATGGACCCGAAAATAGAAAGGGGTCAAATGCTCTGTTTTCTAATTTTGTTGTAGGTACACAACATAAGGAGCAAATGGATATTGGACAGCGACTGTTCCAAACATATGACTGGAAGGCCGGAGTTATTTTCCACCCTCCAAAATAAGGATGGAGGAACCGTCACCTTTGGTGACAATAACAAGGGAAAAGTAATAGGTATTAGTAATATTGGTAATCCAAAATTTTCCTTGATAGAAAATGTTCTTTTAGTAGATGGTTTAATGCATAATTTAATATCTATTAGTCAATTATGTGATAAAGGTTTTCATGTTTCTTTTGAAAATGATTTATGCTTAATTTCTGATTTTCAATCTAAAAAGATCATTTTTAAAGGTAAAAGAAGGAACAATGTGTATGAACTATATCTAGATGAATTATCCACTTTTAATGAAAAATGTCTTATTGTTTCAAATGAAACTCAATGGTTATGGCACAAGAGACTTGGACATGTTAACTTTAAAATTATTTCAAAGTTATCCAAGAATGATCTTGTAAGAGGCCTACCTAGAATACCATATAAGAAAGATCACTTATGTGATGCTTGCCAAAGGGGTAAACAAATCAAGAGTTCTTTTAAAGCAAAAAATATAATTTCAACAAAACGTCCTCTTGAACTTTTACATTTAGATCTATTTGGACCATCTAGAATTCAAAGTTTGAATGGTAGCAAGTATGCTTTTGTTATAGTAGATGATTATTCTCGGTTTACATGGGTAATTTTTCTAAAAAGCAAAAATGATATTTTTTCGGAATTTTCTAAACTTTATAGAAGAATTACAAATGAAAAAGCTACATCTATTATTAAAATTCGTAGTGATCATGGTGGTGAATTTGAAAATGAATCTTTTCTAAAACTTTGTGACTTACATGGTATATCTCACAGCTTTGTTTTTCCTAGAGCGGCTCCACAAAATGGAGTTGTTGAAAGAAAGAATAGAACTTTGTAAGAATGTGATAGAACCATGCTTCAAGATAAAAATTTACCAAAATACTTTTGGGCTGAAGCAATTAATACAGCATGTTATGTTCTAAACCGTGTTCTTATTCGACCAATTTTACATAAAACATGTTTTGAATTGTATTATGATCGTATACCAAAGATCTCATATTTCAAAATTTTTGGTAGTAAATGTTTCTTGTTAAATACCAAAGATAATCTTGATAAGTTTGATTCAAAATCAGATAAATCAATATTTATTGGATATTCTTCTAGAAGTAAAGCTTATCGTATTTTCAATAAAAGAACATCTTGTATTGAAGAATCTTTACATGTTGCATTTGATGAGAATTGTGAGCAGGTTATACCTCTAAGCGAAGGAGAAGAAGTAATACTTCAAGAAGAACCCTTGATAGAGAGTACTTCTCAAGAAAATATTCCTCTTCAACCGGTTTGGAAAGAAGTTCCTAATCATCCACATGAACAAGTTATTGGTGAAATAAAGAGTGGTGTCCAAACTAGAAGGCAATTAGAAAAATATATTTCAAATGTTGATTTCATATCTAAATTAGAACCAAAGAATATCAATGAGGCTTGTGATGATGAATTTTGGCTTTTGGCCATGTCTGAAGAACTTAACCAATTTACTAGGAATGATGTTTAGGATCTAGTTGATAGACCAAAGGATCATCCAGTAATTGGAACAAGATGGGTCTTCCGAAATAAGCTGGACGAAAATGGTGAAGTCATTCGTAACAAAGCAAGGCTAGTAGCACAAGGCTATAATCAAGAAGAAGGCATAGATTTTGATGAAACCTATGCACCAGTGGCTCGATTAGAGTCAATTCGAATGATGCTTGCTTTTGCTAGTTACATGAACTTCAAGTTATATCGAATTGATGTTAAGAGTGCATTTTTAAATAGACACATCAATGAAGAAGTTTATGTGGAGCAATCTTCAGACTTTGAAAATGAGAAATATCCAGAAAAAGTCTATAAATTGAAAAGAGCTTTGTATCGACTCAAACAAGCACCAAGAGCATGGTATGAAAGACTACGAAATTTTCTAGAACAATCTGGTTTTTTCATTGGTCGGGTAGACTCCACTTTATTTATTATAAATCTTAATTCATATATTCTTATTGTGCAAATTTATGTTGATGACATAATATTTGGTTCTACTAATGATTCTCTTTGTAAAGAATTTGCTAAAGCTATGCAGGAAGAGTTTGAAATGAGCTTGATGGGCAAATTAAACTACTTTCTTGGACTTCAAATAAAGCAAATTGAAGAAGAAATCTTCATCAATCAGGCTAAGTATACAAAAGAACTTTTCAAGAGATTTGGGATTGACTCATCGAAATCAAGAAGGAATCCTATGAGTATAACTACTTCTCTTGATAAAGATGAAAATGGTAAAAGTGTAGATACTAAGCTCTACAGAGGTATGATCGGATCTCTATTATACTTAACTGCTAGTCGACCTGATATTATGTTTAGTGTGTGTATGTGTGCAAGATTTCAAGCTAATCCAAAGGAATCTCATTTAACTGCCGTAAAACAAATTCTTCGTTATTTGAAAGATACTTCAAATTTCAATTTGTTTTACCCAAAATCATCTTTCTTTGATTTAGTTTCATATAGTGATGCAGATTTTGCAGGAAGTAAATCTGATCGCAAGAGTACTAGTGGAACTTGTCATTTCTTAGGAAATTCCTTAGTCTCTTGGTTTAGTAAAAAGCAAAATTCAGTATCACTCTCAACAACTGAAGCTGAATATATAGTGGCTAGTTTAGCATGTTCACAAGTACTTTGGATGAAACATACCTTAAAAGATTTTGGTTTGAATTACTCCACAACAACTATTTATTGTGATAACACTAGTGCTATAAATCTTTCGAAAAATCCTATTCAGCACTCAAGAACTAAGCATATTGAAGTTAGACATCATTTTTTAAGAGATCATGTGTTAAAAGGAGATATTTTGTTAAATTTTATTTCCACTAAAGAACAACATGCCGATATCTTCACTAAACCTCTTAAGAATGAAGATTTTATAATAATTAGGAGAGAACTAGGTATTTGCGCATTTTTAGATTTGTAAAAATGCTTTTTTTGAACAAAATCTCAAAATTGCACTTTATTAGTCGACCGATAAAATTCTAGTCGACTGATGTTTTAGAATTTTAGAATGAATCGCACCATATTAGTCGACCGATATATTTCTAGTCGACTGATGATATTTTTAGAATGAGTCGCACATTTTTTAGTTGACCGATAAAGTTTTAGTCGACTAAAATTTTTAAAAAAATTTAAATGAAGGGACCTGATACCCCTTGGATTTTTTTTACCTGTTTTTTTTAAAATAGGCATCGTTTCACTTCGTAACTTTTCGTTTTTCTTAAAAACGAAACCCTTAAAACGAAAACCCTCTTTCTCTTTTGCCTCTCTCTCTTCCAAAAAACCCTCAGAGTGTCGTTCGATCCCATCTTCGCCGGGATTTTCTTGCCGTGACAAGGAGACGCCGGAGTCTTCTGGCCGTGATCTTGAAACGCCAGAATCCTCTTGCAGTAACTGACGCATCTTCAAAACACGCCAGAACTCTCTTGCGGTGACCGTGTATTTTCCGCCATTGCCAGAATCCCCTTGTGGCAGCCTTCACACTCGCCGTCAGCCATCGTATTTTCCTTCGTTTCTGAACGCCGGACAACATTTTCCTCTTGCCGGAAATCGTTTGGAAGCCGACATTTTTTTTGATAAATCTGTTTTTAATCATGCCTCATACGAAGTCTGTATCTGCAAAAGGTTTAGGTTCTCCTCCTCCTACACCTACTTCAAGACATGGTTTTTCACTCAGATTACTCCGAAATCCTCTTTTATATGATACTTTTGGATCAATTTCTGCACTACCTATTTTACCAGGCCGAAATGTTCTATTTCACTTATTTTCTCGTTACAACATAAGAGAATTATTTCTTGGTATTTCACATCATTTTGATGCTTGTGCAGATACTCTTCACTATCATTTTCTTATTCACTTGTTTTACACAAATCTACAAATGGATCATGGAACTGGAATTTTGTCCTCTCTTGTTCGTGATGTTGAAATCGAGTTTGATTCAAAACTACTTGGAGAAATTCTTGAAATTCCACCTTCAGACACTCTTTTCAACACTATTGAATTAAATGATGAAAGAGTTTTTGAACAAATTCTTCTTCCAGGTGCACCTCACTGCCCTCCTTTCAAAAATACTAATCTTCAAACTCGTGCACGCATTGCTGGACGAATCCTTGCCCACAATGTTCTACCTAAAACTGGTTCTTTTGATTATTATTCCACAGATCTTTCTACGACTCTTTATGTTTTATTTGGAAATATTTCTGTCAACTGGGCCAATGCGTATTTTACAAATTTGTGGAAACAAAAACCATTTCTTCCTTATGGTTGTCTTTTAACTCGTATTTTTAGACATTTCAAAGTTCCCTTAACAAATGAAAAATATATTGAGCAAAAAAAGTTCTTTGATCAAACAATTTTTAAAAGAATGAAAATTAAATATCTGCCTCCTTTAAATGTTGATCAAACTGAACCATCTGATCCTACTGAACCATCAATTTCTGAACCTTCACCTTCTGCGACACCTTCATCACATGCAAAAAGAAAGAAATTTTCTACAAGTCAAGACAATGATGAAGTTATGCAGAGACTGGAAGCTTTGGAGCTGCATCAACACACTTTTCGTGAAGATGTGACTCAACAACTATCTTTGATTCAGAAAGAGATTACTTCAATCAAGGATTTGCTCAACTCACTTTTCTGATCTTTGTTGTCTAAACTTTCATACTTTATGGGTTGTAATATTTTAAACTTGTATCGCTATTTTGCTTATGCTATTTCTGCCCTTACTCTTTTTTATTATGACAAAGGGGGAGAAAAAGATAAAAGATCTTGCATTAAATTGAATTTGCAGGAGATCTTGCAAGAGAAAAATCTCATATGGAGAAAAAAATAAAATGCATGAAGTAATGATGAATGGAAATGCAAACCAATCAATATGTGATATATGTGCTTTGAAAGTACTAACTTCTAATGTTTTGCAGCATATTGATAGGGGGAGTAAAATCTCCATCTATGCATCTAAATGCTTCATCTTTGATTAAGTTTGTCATCATAAAAAAGGGAGAGATTGTTACGACAATGAAGCCATACATGATACTTCAAGTACAAGGTTTTGATGATGAGTAAGTGGAATCAACTGCATTTCAGCTAAGGCTATGAAGAAATTGAAGAATTCGATGAAGAATCTTTGAAGACTAGTGTGCAAATGTTTAATTCATTAAAAGTCTTAGATTCTTGTAAGAGCCTTACTTAGAGTGCATATTTAGGTTGCATTTCACCGTAAAAGTCTTAAGAAAAACTTTTCTAAAAGAAACCCTCTTGAAAATGTTTTTAGAAAACTCTTTTCTTAAATTTTCATGTTTATTAGTCGACCAATCGACTTACCAGTCGACTAATCCTTTCGCGCCATATTTTATAAAAAGTCATTTTTGTCAAATTAGTCGACCGAAGGTTTTATCAGTCGACTGGACAGAATGTCTGTTTTCTGGAAAATTAGCAGCAGTCGACTAATGGTTTTATCAGTCGACTGAACAGAACATGTGTTTTTTGAAAATTTAGCAGCAGTCGACTAATGCTTTTATCAGTCGACCGAACAGAATGTTTGTTTTTCAGAAGATTTTAGCAGCAGTCGACTAAAAGGTTTTTTAATCTACTGCAGTCAACTAATTTTTCTCTAGTCGACTAAGTTTCAAAAGTTCAGATTTTCAAATGGCTCGATTAACAGATCAGTCGACCGACGATAACTGTCAGTCTACTAATAACTAACTATTAGTCGACTAACTGATGTTTCAGTCGACTAATTTTGTCGTTTTCCTGAAACTTCAAAAAGGCGTATCTTTTTGTTTTTCAAGCATTTTGATCGTTCAAAATGGATAGTTTTGACACCCTTTCATACTCTCAACGTATGGAAAACTTTAACTATAAATATGAGTGCATTTTACACTCAAAACAACAAGAATTCAATCGATTTGAATCATTTACTTATTGTTTTTCACTTCTATTCATTCAAGTATTTGTTTTCTCACTCACTTGATATTTTCACTTCAGTTTTTCACTCAAATCACTTTGAGAGATAGTGAATTCGTGAGTAGAGTATTTCAACAACCTCAAAAGTCAATTGCATCTCATTTGCATTCAAAAGAAAGGCTCATAGGTTGTATTGTAAGTTGTTACTTATTTTTCTGTAAAAAGAAGGACTCCTTGGTTTAAAGGAGTTGTTTGCTTTCAGTAGGGTTATTACTGAAAGTGGGACCAGTTTTGGTCTGTGTGATCTTGTAGTTAACAGGTTGATAGTCGAAATCTCAAGTGGGTTTTGCTTGGGGACTGGATGTAGGTCGGGATAGACCGAACCAGGATAAAATCTTGTGTTCTTTGTGTGTTTGCTTTTCGATTTGCAAAATCTTTCAATATTTCGCAGACAATTTTTTAAAGCACTATTCACCCCCCCTCTAGTGCTCGTTGCCTCGATCCTAGTGCACTTTCAAGCATTGGGAGTGAAGTACTCCCTAAGAGGATGAGTCAAATATTGATCTTGGACCATGGGGACGGATCGATGAGCACTCCTAATAAAGGACTAGGGGTCCTCAACTAACTCAACAAGCTCGGGGTCAAGCGAGTGTCACCCTTGCATGCACCTCAGGGTAAACTAGTACAACAACCGTCCTAAGTACAAGCTTTCTACCTAACTAAGGTACAATGCGGCCAAACCACAACAAACCACAAAACAGGTAAAAAAGAAAAATAACTAGAAAGCAGGAAATAAACATACACCACACACTTGTACCCAACAAATATTTTGCAAGGGACGTGTGATAGGAAAGAAGAGAGAGAAAGATAGGCAAAATAGAGAATGGGATATATATATATATATATATCAAGAGAGGGGGCATGAGGTAGGGGGAAGAAAACCCCTCATTTATAGCTTCCTTGTGAGATTTCTCAATCCTATATGGAAACTTCTTCCTTTTCTTCTCAAATTGCCTTTCCTTATTTTTTTTATGCCTATATAAAAATCCTAAGCTAATTAGGATTCCAAAAAAAATAAGAAATTTTTAAATATCTTAAATTTTGTTTAAGTTAAATCTACATCAAATCCAATTCTAAATTTAAATTCACATTTAATTCAATTTAAATTGAAACTCAAATTCAAATTAGAATTAAATTGCAAATACATTTCACTTCAAATCAAATTAAGATTCAAATTAACTTGAGATTCAAACTCAAATTAACATACAAATTAAATTCTAATTTAAATAGTAATTCAACCCAAATTCAAGACATGAAAATTCATCTTTATTGATTTAATAATTATAAAAAATTTATGGGTATTACATAATTGATGCTTTCTTTTAGGGCGGTTTTGTTGGTTATCCACTCTATGACCAACGAAGGCAGAGTTTTGATTCATACCTTTTTTATGCATGGAGCGCATAGTCTCATGACCCTAAAGCAAGCCAACAACGTCATCATATAATGGAATTGGGGGGTTTAGCATCGTGATAACAAATGAATGATGCTCATTACCAAAACCATTCAGAAACTAAAAGACCATAGTTTGATCCTCAATAGGGCCAATTGCAGCAAATTCATCACAGATCTTTTTGAAAACTTGAAGATATTCAGTAACAAAAAGATTCCATTTTCGAAAGAATTAAAGTTTCTGCATTAGCAAGAACTCATGTTCCTTGGACACGTGAGCAAAAGACTTTAGTAAGGTATTCCAAACCTCAAAAGACATCTGAGGACAACAACCAATCTGAGCACTTCTTCAAACAACATGCCCATGATCCACCCTTTCAACAGTGGATCTGACTTCCTCCAAGGAAAAAAATCAAGATTTAATTGGTTGCCATTGACAGTTGGAGACAACACCAGAGTCTCTCCATCAATGAACCCACTCATGTCTTGGCTTTGAATCAAGCCAAGAAGATGAGTCTTCCATAGGGAAAAGTTGTAATGGTTGAGTTTGATCGTGATAAAGTTGGCAACATTTAGGTTAAATGAGTAAGAAAACTTGATAGAGGTCGCGTTGGACAATGAAGTCATGGTAGATAGGATCTCTCTCTCACCTAAGACGATTTGCTCTGATACCATAAAAACAAATGATGCACACACAGAGAGAGACACGATTTTAACGTGGTTCAGCGTAATGATCACCTACATCCATGATAACTCCACTCAACGGTTTCAAGTGGTGGAGCCTTCCACTATTTATAAAAATACAAGAGAGGGAGATTTAGTTTAAAAGATTTACAAGAATTGTTAAATTATCTACAAGACTTGGAAACTTTATCAACAAGGAGACTTAGAGGTTAGAGGATCCATTGGATCTCCTCTTGAATTGACGCCGTTGTTGGTTTCCTAATCAACATGGAGTCCTTCCTTGTGAGGCTTCTAATTAGGAGGAGGATACCCAATCTTCTAGTTTCTTTCTTGATGTGTATAAGGCCCTCTGACTAGATCAGGGACAGGGATCCTCTCACTAATAACATGGTGCATCATCCCTAATGGCCGATTTTAGCAAGACTGAGATAGGGTTAAGTAGACTAATTGCTAAATTGTGCCATCTAATCGATTTGTGAGGTTGGTTATGAAAGTTCTTGGGCTTCCCATTTCGATTGTCCTTATTTTTAAATCAAAGTCCAAAAAATAACTAGTTAGTATTTTAAAGATCATTAAAGAAGGTTGGTTCTGGAGCCGCTGTTAAACAGAAAAAAAGTATGGTTGTTTATTCATATTTTTTTTTGGACAGCCGGATAGACAATCATTCAAAACCATGTCTTTACATTATGATATTAGGTTTGGTGACTTTTTACACATGGGAAAAGTAGTGTCACAGGCTTAGAAGCGAAGGCCCCTGCGACGTAGCTTCAGGATTTTGCAAACACCGAAAGCAGGCATTTTAAGCGCACAAGCAATGCACAACACATGTACATGAGCGGAAGCAAGAGTACGCGCATATACAAACACAAAGAGAGCAAAGAGACAATGATGCAAAAAGCTTCTTTATAGATACTTGAAAGCAAAGTACATCAAGAGGGAAAGAGAGGGTCCGAATACATGGGGTTCTTAAGCCGTAAGGCCTTGTGGGGCATTCTAGAGTGTCAAAGAGGTATATACATCAGAGCAAAAAGGTAAAAAATATGGCGGTCCGGAACACGCTCCCCCGCCTAAGTTGGCGCCGTCCTCGACACCAATTCTTCATGGTAGCCTTCTACAAGTTGTCGATGTTGAAACATACTGCTGGACTTCTCCCAGGTGGCTTCACATTCCGACAATCCATTCCACTGCACTAAGTACTTTTTGACTTCTCCTAGATAGTTGTTGGAATGGTTGAGGATGACCTCTGGCTCTCTGCCTGGTACACTGATTGTTGATGGAGCCCGTTGCAGGATCGAAGCACGTTGAGGCATGCTCCGTTAAGAATCTCCTTCATCTTCGTAGAACGACTTCAGGTTACATACGTGGAACATCAGATGCACTTGAAAGTTTGCTGGCAAGTCCAGCCGGTATGCCAAGTTTTCCACACGTTTGATAATGGTGAAGGGACCATCATACTTGCGAATAAGGCCTCGGTGGTGGCCTCGAAAGATAGTTGTGGTCGGGAAAGAGCTTGGCCAACACTTTGTCTTCAACACAAAATTCTACTGGACGACGCTTCTCATCTGCCTATTTCTTCATACGCTTGGTCGCCTTGTTTAGGTATGCCTTTGCCAACCTTGTTTGATCTTGCCAGTTCCTGATGATCTGGTATGCATAAGGTGCTTTGCCACGTCCTCGCGCAACAAGGGAGTGCGGAGTCTGCGACTGTTGTCCGGTTGCAACTTCAAATGGACTGTGGTCGGAGGACTCGGTCTTTTGAAGGTTGTAGCAGAATTGAGCCATATCAAGTAAATCAACCCAATCCCTTTGGTTGGCACTAACAAAGTGTCACAAATATTTCTCTAGCATACCATTTATTCTCTTTGTTTGTCCATCTGTTTGGGGGTGAAAACTTGTGCTGAAATGCAAGTTTGTCCTCATTAAGCGAAACACTTCTTGCCAAAACTTGTCAGTGAAATGTGCATCATGATCGTTGACGATGCTCTTAAGAATTCCCCAATACTTGATTATGTTTCGCACGAACAACTTCGCAGTATCTGTAGCTGAGCAGGTGGCAGGGGCAGACATGAAGACAACATACTTCGATAACCTATCCATAACCACATAGATCGAACTACAACCTTGTGCTTTCGGCAAGCTCACAATGAAATCCATGGTTATGCACTCCCACAGACGACTTGACACAGGTAGGGGCTCCAGTAGTCTATCGGGTCTCTGATTAATGAGCTTGTCTTGTTGGCAAATCAAGCAAGTCTGCACATAAGCATCGACATCATCGAGCATCTGCGGTTAGTAGAACACGCATTCTAACAACGCTAAGGTTCTTTGTTGCCCTGGGTGACCCACCCAGGTAGTATCGTGGCACTCGTGCATCAAGCGTCTCATCAAGGTATCCTGTCGTGGAATATATAGACGGTTGCCCGCTGTGCGAAGCAAATCATCCTCTAGCCAAAATCTCTGTGTCTTTCCTTCCTTCACCAATGCGATCAATTGTTGAGCCATCGGGTCACTTTTTGAAGCTTCTCGCACCTGTTCAAGAAGATCGCTCGTCGGTTGGCTTACACTGGTGTCCCAAGCAAGCAAAGATGTGAGTTCCGCCTTCCGACTCAAGGCATCGACTACAACATTAGTCCTGTTTGGCTTGTATTCAAGGGCCATATCGAATTCTACCAAGAAATTCTGCCAGTGTGCTTGCCTTGGACTCAGCTTCTTCTGAGTCTGAAAGTAGCTTGTCGCAATGTTGTCAGTACGCACAATGAACTGCAACCCCAAAAGATAGTGCCTCCATGTGCAGAGACAGTACACAACTGCCAACATCTCACGCTCGTGTACAATGTATCGATGCTGAGCGTCATTCAACTTTCTGCTTTCAAATATGATAGGTTGTCCTTCTTGAAGCAACACCCCACCAATAGCGAAGTCAGACGCATCGGTCTGCACTTCAAACGATTATCGACAGTCGGACAACTTCAACACTGGCTCCTATGTCAGAGCATGCTTCAACCCATCAAAAGCCTTCTAGCAGGCATCAGACCATAGCCATGGTCTGTCTTTCTTCAACAGATCTATGAGCGCCGGAGCGATCTGCGAGTATCCCTTGATAAAGCGTCGGTAATAATTTGCAAGCCCCAAGAAGGAGCATAACTCTGGAACCTTAGAGGGCGGCTCCTATGCTTGAATAGCCTCAATCTTTCTGTGGTCCATTTTGAGAGTGCCTCCTTCCACAATATGTCCAAGAAAATGGACTTCCTTTTGACCGAATAGACACTTTTCTCACTTGACATACAACTCGTGGTCCTTCAGAGTTTGAAACACAATCTGAAGGTGCTGAACATTCTCCTCCATCGAGTCACTGTACACCACTATGTCGTCCAGGTACATGATGACAAACTTGTCAAGGTGCAGGTAGAAGATCTTATTCATTAAGGTTGAAAAGGTAGTAGGCACGTTCGTCAAGCCAAAGGGCATGACAAGGAATTCGAACGCCCCATATCGTGTTACACAGGTAGTCTTTGGCTCATTCTCTTCTGCAAGTCTGACTTGCCAGTAGCCAGATCTCAAATCCAACTTAGAGAAGACCTTCGCCTTTCCAAGTTGATCAAACAAGTCTGCGATCAAAAGAAGCGGGTACTTGTTCTTCATCGTGATTTTGTTCAGTGCCCTATAGTCGACGTACAACCGCTTCGACCCATCATGCTTTGCTTTAAATACTACGGGTGCTCCAAAGGGAGCTTTGGATGGTTGGATGATCCCTGCTTCAAGCATATCATTCAATTGTTTGCGTAATTCCTATAGCTCAGGAATTGTCATGTGATAAGGAGCCATTGTGGGTGGTCGTGCACCTGGTACTAGTTTAATCTGATGGTCTACCTCACACCTCAGAGGTAGCTTCTTCGGCATCTCAGCAGGCATAACATCACCAAACTTCTTTAATACTGGCGCTAAGGCCTCTGGGACATCCGCGACTTCTTCTGCCTCATTCGTAGTGCGGATTGTGACAAGAAAAGTCTTGTCATCGCTTTTCATGCTTCTCTTCAACTGGAGAGCAGACACCAAGCGCTCACAAGGCTTCTCTGCTATCGCAGTAACCATGCAGGGCTGATTCTCACTCTCAAAGTTGACAACATTGAGGTGAGGCATCGGCACTGCCTTGTTGTTTCTCAAGAATTTCATCCCGAGGATGACTTTAAAATCATCCATAGGTGCAACTGATAACGTAATCCTTCCCGACTAGTTATAGGTCCACACTGGTGCATCACGAGCAACGTCGTAAATGGCCTTAGCCTCCGAATTAACCGCTTTCATGCTGCTCTCTTTTTGTTCCCACTGTAATCCCAATCGTTCTGCTTCTTCACGCAAGATGAAGTTTGCGTGACACCAGTGTCTACCAATGCCTTGATAAGTTTTCCGTTGAGCAAAAGTTCCAAGTACATCAACTCTTTGCATATTATCAGTTCTGCAACAGTTGTGATCTTTACTGCATTCATCATCTGCATTGCACCAATTGTTGGTGCCTCTGCAGGTTGATCATCTTCCTCACCCTAAACAACATTCATAGCTCAGGGTGCTCGGTTATCTTCATTCTCTTGACCGCGGTTTCTATTGGAACATGCATCCTGCCAATGATCCCCGTGGCAGATACGATAGTCACGACGACGATAATTGTTGTCCTGAAAGTTATTTCAATTTTGGTTATTGTTTTGGCCATCTTGTCGGCCATGATTCTGCTGGTTCTCCCGGCCAACATTCTGTCCTTAGTCATCCCTTCGGTTGTTGTGATCATTTCCCTACCGTCTACCTTGAAATGTAGGGTCATTTCTATCAAGCTCGACAAGTTTTTCTGCAACCACGAGCGTCTCAGCTAGTGTTGCAGGGCCGTGCTGAATGAGTTCTTGGTTTGCCCATCCTTGCAGCCCATTGCCAAAATAGAACAACCGATCTTGATCATCCATTCTCTCAACTTCCAGCATTATCGAAGAGAATGCCTTGACATAGTAATGTACTAACCCTGTATGTTTCAACGCCAACAACCTTTTGCGGGACATTTTTTCTTGATTTTTAGGTAAAAAATAGTCTCGCAATTCCTTTTGGAGATCCTCTCATGAGACTATAACAATCAATCCCCGTCGAGCATCACCTAAGTGACGTCTCCATCAGAGAGTCACTTCATCCGCAAAGTATATTATTGTGGTCTGCAGCCTATCTGCATTCTCCTCTATCCTCATAGCTTCTAAAAACTGGTCCATCTCATAGATAAAATTCTCGAGATCCTTTGAGTCTCACGTGCCTTTATACTTTGTGGGCTCAGGTAGCCTGCAACATGATCTATCTACGTATGTCGCAACGCCGCCAACCGGGGCAGTCCTCAACTGCCACTCCAACTGTTCATTCTTTCGTCAGACAACATCCAATTCAGCAGCCATGATGTTGAACCGACCCAACAGATCATCAAATCTGGTTGAAAAGTCCTTCACCGAGTAGTTAAGTTTAGTGGCAAGACTTTTTACCGAGTCTTCCACTCCCTCTACTGTTGTCTTGATCTCTGCATTGAGATCATTAAAAGTGACATAAGTTTCATTAACCAACTTCTCTATGTTGGTCGCTATCTCAATCAGCTCTGAAACATCGCGCGAGATGGCTGACACTCGATCATCGGCCATGAAATCTTCTTCAGCAGGAACCATACTGCCCGAAGAGATCATGACATTCTTCTTTGGGGCCATTGTCACTCCCAATGTCGACAAGGCTCTGGTACAAACTTGTCACGGGCTTAGAAGCGAAGGCCCCCGCGGCGTAGCTTCAAAAATTTGCAAACACCGAAAGCAGACCTTTTAAGCGCACAAGCAATGCACAACACACGCACACAAGTGGAAGCAAGAGTATGTGCATGCATAAACACAAAGAGAGCAAAGAGACAATGATGCAAAAAACCTCTTTATAAATACTTAAAAGCAAAGTAAATCAAGAGGGGAAAAGAGGGTCTGAATACACGGGGTTCTTAAGCCGTAAGGCTTTGTGGGGCACTCTTGAGTGCCAAAGAGGTATATACATCAGAGCAAAAAGGTGAAAAAAGTGGTGGTCCTGAACAGGTAGCATCCTTCACATTCAAATTTTCATCACAAAAGACAAAGCAATTATTCTAGACCTTTATTTTCTTATTTGGAAAGAATATCTTAAAAACTCAAATAGCAAAGCGTTTTTTTTTTTTGAGACATGAGCAAGACGCTTGTTGGGCAAAATTGAGATGTCAATAAAAGTATAAAAATATTAAAATTGTATGAACAATGTCTAACGCGTGTCACAACTTAGCCATTTTGTTTTGTTGCGTTTTATCCCCTAGACAGTTGTGACCCTTTTTGACGAGCTGCCCTGTAACATGGAAATATTATATAGGCAATATTTTCAGTTTGGGAACAAAAATAGAAGCCTAACTTGCAATCAAACTATGTAGAGTAGAGCCGCGATGACGCCAAAATAAATTAAAAGAGCTGGAGTTCCTTACTCAGCAATGAGAACATATAAGAATTGCCTGGCTACCCTTGTTGAATAATTACCAAATAGGAGTTGGGAGTTGTTTCATATCCACCGAGTTAAAGACTTTCCCTTCCTTAGAATTGCAACCACGTCTTGGGTTATTATGCTTAATGTCTAAAAAAAGGTACATGACTTGTCACGTAAAATCATCAAATTACCCATCATAGCTAATGGGTTTGACAAACAGACAGTTTCATAAGAGCAGCTACGTGGCCATGTTGGTTAGCTAACAATGACACAACGTATTGATCGGTTGGAGAGAAATAGGACCTTTGAAGGCTTGGCCGATTCAGATCCAATTGGTCCTTAGCCGATTTCAATCGATTTTTTTTTTTTTAAATATCATTTAAGGGGTTAAAATTTTATTTAGGGTCTTTTTTAAGAAACAGATTCACCTGGTGAATCGATTTTTTTTTTATCTAGCTCTGAAAACCTACACTGTTCCGGAGTAATTAATTTCTTAAAGATTTTGGAACCAAACACATCAAAATTTGGTATCAATTCTTGTAAACTCATTGGTCAAGAAAATATCGGTAAAGTTCTTATAAACTCATCGAACCATAAAATTATAGGACCTTTTTTTTTTTAATTATTACAGTATCCTTTTTGAGAGAGTACTATGACACCATTCAAACTGGTGATCAGATACATAATAAGTTGTGATTACATACATTATACATATCGTAGATGAAATCGTTTACTGCATTATCTCATACTGGGTCCTGTGGTGTTGGATCCACAGAAAATGGGTAAAATTTTTATTGATTTTTTTGTGCAGGAGGGGCAAAACGGTTCAGGTAAGACCTGTTTCCAAGCATCTGTATTTACCCAAATTCTCATCCATATCCGACTAGACCTGGTCACATTTGTACTGGATTTGACCGAGATTCTGGCCTATATTGTCAGATCCAACAACATGGCTTGGATCAAGTTCGATACTGGGTCAGAGATTCAATCCATTACTGTTGCAAGCTAGTGGTGGACATTGGGTCGGGCTGGGCTGGCCCAAATAGGCCATGGTACCTTATTTAACTAAGGCTGTTAGCTTGCACAACAGTTTAGGTTTGGGCTGCCAGTTTCTCAACCTGACATAACCCAAAGCAAAACCTTTAACCGTCTGTAAGGGTGTCATCAGGTCGGGTTTGGTTCAGACCCAGGTGGAACCATACCTGGCCCCGATATCAGGTCCAGTACTTGGGTCTAATCGGACACACTATAAGAAAAACTATACCCGGACTCTATAAGAATTACATGAACCAGACCTGGGCCATACCCGGTAAAATAATAAATTTTTTTATTTTTACATTGAAAATTGCGTGTCTTAATCGAAACTCAGGTCGGGCTCGGGTCTGGTATAAATTTTCACAAACTATACCCGGATCCATGTATTAATTGGACCTTCAGGTCCGGACCAGGGTCTTAATTGGGTCTTCTTATTTATCACCATACCCGGACCCTATAGGGTTTGGTAGGGGTCGGGTCCCGGTTAACCCAACCCAACCCAACCCAACCCAACCCGTTGACACCACTAAACGTCGGAACTTTCTAGGGTTGGATTCTCGTGGCCCCAAAGCGGGTCAGATATCTTAGCCGTTGACAGCCTTTCCATTGTCTGCAAGTCAGAACTAATCCAAACACCACCTTGCTATTTCAAACAGGCAGGGATCCCAAACAGAGCCTTACAGAAGGCAATGGAATTGCAGAAATTTGGCGGAATTGTGAACGGCAATTCCGCCCAAATTTCGGTCGGTGATTGGGGGGATGTTTTATCCTTCGGTCTATAGCTCAAAAAAGTTTCGCCAAAAAACTGGCGTTCCTTGTCTTGTTTCAGTTGCCTTTATCTGAGCGATGCCTCAAACCCAACCCAGATGGGACGAAACCATAGCAGCATGTTTTAAGATCTAAAACGTTCGATTGAAGAGAAACACGAAGTTTATTGTAAGGGGGAAGAGGTTACAATCAAAACCATAGCGGTATGTTAATATGGAAAACGAAATTAACCAGCAGTAAATGGAAACGAAAAAAAAACAGTGTGGGGAAAGCACGATGATGCTCATAAAATGACGCAGTACGACGAGGCCTGAACCTCGGGCTCCTGCAAGGCGTCGGTTGCACCCTCCAGCTTGACCCCAGGCCATGAACGGCACATACAGTGCTGCCCCTCCTTGATCTGCCTATGCACCGAGGCAACGTGCCTGCCGCACCCTCCCCATGTGGTCTTCCCGCATTTGGAACAGCTCACTTGGTAACACATCTCTTCTTCCTTTCTTCTCAGATGCAGAGCTAAGATGGATTCTCACCACAACCACCAATCTCGCCGCTCTTTATAACATACTTCATACTTTCAGCACCCGGTGTTGACTTGGTTTAATAAATTGGTTCTCTCTTCCCACAATTAAATTTTGAAAACTATGGGCGATCAAGGATTGCGCCTGTTTTTATCATTAATTAAGTGTTAGACTTGGTCCGGCAGGCTGAGTCTAAGAGGACTACTCGGCTGGTTTTTGCAAGATTGTGACTAGTCAAGCCCTATACCCAAGGTTTGCCGAGTCGTCAACAGGTCAAGGAGCAGTTGGTGGCGGGTGGATTATTTCATCTGGAAGCTGTAACCTTCTTATTCATTGACTATGACTGGAGCTCACCACCTCTCGACCAGTTCTGCCACTGACTTGACGAGCAATGAAGGGCATATTACCAAACCTGGTTCATCAGTCAATGCAATTGAAAGACTTCGTTAGCGATCTTTCTTTTTTTTATGACACACAGAAACCACTTTCAGGATGGGAGACCTATTCGCGCTGGCTTAGCCTGCCCAACAGATTCTTCCAGGGACCATATGCAGTGCGCGGCATATCATGAAAAACCAGAGCCGTACCTGTGTTTTATGGGGCCTGAGGCGGAGGAAAAAAATGGGCCCCCTATTAATAGTAGGAGTTCGGGGCAGCGCCTCCTAATTTTTTTTAAAGAATCAAAATAACAATAAAATTTGCATTCACATTAAATAAATATAATATTCCAAATATTTATATTATATTAAATAAAAATATATAAATATTTATATAAACTACCTAAACAATACTCGTCTGATTGTTTTAGAGGCAAAAATAGTTATCAAATTAGTTTAATCAAGTTCAACATTAATTAACAAAGATTAACTAATACAAATATTTATATTATTTTTAGATTTAACTAGCAATAACATCAATTAACAGAAATTAACTAACAATAATTAATAGTAATTAACTATCAAAAAATAACTACTAACAAAAATTAGAAATCAGAAATTGCAATGAAACAAGAAAGTCAAGAGAATAAGACACAACCTGATAGTATCATCATTCAAATAACGATAAGATTTATATTTTTACTAAACAAATATGATATTCTAAATATTTATATTATATCAAATAACAATGTCTAAAATATTTATATAAACTACTTAAACACTACTCGTCTAATTGTTTTAGATGCAAAAATATTTATCAAATCAGTATAATCAAGTTGTTCAACCATTTCTTTCTCAATTGACAACATAGTCAATCCATTCAATATGTCCTGAGACATAGTTGATCTAAGATAACTCTTGATTAACTCCAATTTTGAGAAACTTCTTTCTGCTGATGTAACGGTAACTGGTATTGTTAGCAAAATCTTATAAGCAATATAAGCATTTGGGAATAAACCATCCAGTTTCGCCAAATAACGTAGTACATCAATTGTCGTTCTTTCAATGGTTAAATAACACCTCAAGGTCATCAACTCTGTAGATAAATCATAACCATCAATATCTGAATGTCCATCATGACTTAAAAATTTCTCAAGCTTATCACAATACTTCTTTAAGCAATTTAAGGGATCGGCTTCAGTCTTCAACTTCTCTAAGTTTAACAAAAATCCAAAAGTCTCTTCATATCGTTTAAATTGTTCAAACCGGAGTTGAAGGGAAGATCGAGCTTGATCAATTATAAACAGAAAATATTCCACTCTAAAAGATTCTTCACTTGATAGTGTTACATCGTCAGTGCCACTTTCATCAAATTGTTTCTTTCTTTGGGTTACGTGTTTTTCTTGAAATTTAGGTTCAAACCCCATGTCACTTGCTAGTTTCTTAGACTCATCCATGGCACTGGAAAATCCACATTCTCTATACTCATCAAGAAATACACTAAGTCGTTGTAAGAGGTTGACTGCAGTGCCAATATCCATACTTTCAGACTGAAGAAACTTACTGACATTATTAATTGCATATAACAATTTGTACCAAATCACCATTCCAAGTAAGAACTCAAAATTTTTCAAATAAAAAATTGCTAAGGTCTTGGCCTCACTCTTTGTTTTGGAATCTTCACTTTTTTCAGCCAATTCAAGTAAAGCATCTCTTATTTGTGTAGTTTGATCTTTTATAGCTTTTACACTCTCAACATAACTTTCCCACCGTGTTTGTGACAATGTCTTCAGAGTCAGACCAGACCGGGTACCATATCTATAAAAAATTTCCATCTCTTTGGAGAAGAAAAAAACTATGTGTAGATGCGTTTCACTACTCCAAAGAATGATTTAGCTTTAAGACAACATTCCACCATATCCACAATCGTCAAATTAAGACTATGACAACCACATGTAGTGTAGAAAGCTCTAGGATTCATTTCAAGTATTCTTATTTGGACACCTTTGTGTCTTTCACTCATGTTAGCGTTGTTGTCATACCCTTGCCCTCTTATATCATCAATATCAAGCCCAAGTGTAGTTAGCACATTTTTCAATTCAGTTGACAATCTAAGTCCTGATGTATCATCCACCTTAAAAAATTCAATCCAATATTCTTTTATTTTTGGTGTGTCTATCGAATCATCAACACATCGTAGTACTAGAGACATTTGTTCTTCATGACTCGTGTCAGGAGTACAATCAAGAATTACTAAAAAATATTTTGCATGTTTAACTTTCGCAATGATTGCACTTCTCACTTCGTTGGCTAATGTCAAAATTAACTCATTTTGAATTTTGGGTCCAAGGTATGTATACTGAATTTCTCGTGCTTGAGCATGCCGAACGTGCTCCTCTATTACTGGATCAAATTCAGCAACCATTTCTATCATTTGCAAAAATAGGCCATTGTTCTCACCATAGAGTTTCTCATTATCTCATCGAAATGCTCAAGTGTTTTTGACAAGTCTTTTCACAATGGAGATTATTCTTGTCAAAACTTGCCTCCAATGCTGCCTCTCTTTGTTGATTTGAACTTGCACACTCTGATCAATTGTTTGGTTTGTTTTGAGTCGCTTTTCTAAATCAACCCAATAAAACATGCATTTCATATGATCTCTACTAGCTTCATGATTTCTATGACTTCTATGCGTATTATGCCAATTGTTGTATCCATGATTGCCCAATTGCCCCATTTTGCTCATCATTTGTGGTGTTTTGAAGAACTTGCAGCAGAAACAAAATATTTTATCTAAAGAGATAGAATATATTAGTCATCTTCTATCAGATGTCTGCCCATTTGTCAGTACATGTGTATAATGTGATGAATCAAAATGCCTATTGTTTTTATCTTTACGAAACAAGATGTCATCCACTCTATTTGGACCCATTTCTACTAAAAATTTTTGGAGTTTCATATCGATGTTATTCCAATTTGCACAATCCTCTAAATTCGTAGTTGAATCTTCAGTTTCTTTAATCTCTTTAGTTCGAGTTCCATCTTCAGTTTCTTGAAACAAGATGTCATTCACTTCCTCATTTTCATTCAAGTTCATAATTTCATTCACTTCCTCATTTTCATTCAAATGCATAGTTTCATAGACTTCCTCATTTTCATTCAGATCCATGAATTCATGGGCTTTCTCATTTTCATTCAGATCCATGGTTTCATGGGCTTTCTCATTTGGTTCCACAGTTCTATTAAAATATTTGTTGATAGCTCCGGTTTGACTTTCAATTAATATTGCTTTTCTTTTCCTTCTTTTTCTCTTTAGAGCACCAGATTTATGCTTAGGAGGCATTATTTGTTGCTTATAATTAACAAATCACAAATCATAAATACCTGTAATCAACAAATCACAAATTAGAAATCAGAATTTAACAAAAATACCTATAATTAACGACCTAAAAATTAATGAGCAATTAACATACAAAAGTATCAAATTTCAATTTCTTGGGAGATTTCATAAGATGCACCTCAAATTCTGGAAAGCAAATGAGGAACCCAAATTGAAAATGCAGGCATCGAAAAAAAATCAGAAATCCAAGAAACCAATCCCATGAAGTAGGCACCGAAAAGCAAAACACATCACATAATCACAACTTTCATCACACCCCACCACAAAATTCCCCAGAAAATGCATCAACCTTATTTTGGGCAGTAAAAAAATGAATCCTAAATAAAATCCCCCCAAATGGATTCATGTAGAAACAAACACATCTAGTACAAATTCACATGATTTGCATCACCCCTTCCAAAGGAGAGAAAAAAATGAAAAAACTCACACAACATTCAAGAGACAAAAAAACATGCAAACTCACTTGGATTTGGGAGGCACACTAACTGTCATCACAAATCTTCTCGATCGAGAGCTATTGCAGGGAATCACCATCTTTGTGAAGGACGGTTGAGAGGGGAGACACCGTTTCAACGCTATGGCCGCTCTAGAGAGAGACATAAAGCAGGAGATGGTTGGAGGAGAAGATAGAGGAGATCACCAACGATAGCTTCCTTTTGGGAGAGACGCTTGGGGTCGAGAGCTTGGCTTCCATTGTATCCCCTGGCTACACCGCGCTGAAGTGGGCCCAACTTTTTTGCCCCTGATTTTAAATATGGGCCCACGTTCCTGAAATTTCAAATATACTGAATTTTTCTTGAAGAAGACGAGAGGGCGCAGGGGTTTTAGATTGAAGAAGACGAGGGGCACATGGGTTTTTAGTGTTTAATCAGATCCGGGTCGGGTAAAGGATCCAAGTCTGATCCTTTACCCGAACATTTTCAAAACAAATGGGAACTCGAGCATTAAAAATGAGCCCCTAAATTTTTTTTTGCCCAGGGGCCCTGCCTCATTGGCCTCTTTACAGGTCCGGCTCTGTGAAAAACATCCTGATGTAACTCGCATGCTTGGTGAAGCCACGACTATGTGGGAACAGTTGGGACTGAGATCCTTGACAAGTCAAGTTGGCAAGGGCCTAGCTGATAATGCTGGTTCATGATCATGTTGGGTTACACCCTCACTAGGCATAATCTGGACTGTTGAGTGCATTTATGTGAATATATAAGTAACCGAACAAGTGCATATCGACCGAACTGAACGTATTTCCGCATCCGAACTGAAGCAAACCATTAAAGAACACGGCATGGAATCAAATATCAACAGGAGATTCTTGATCTTAACGATATGAGTTTCAAAATACGTGATGAGTCTCAGTCGTATCACCATCACAAGGACTGCGGTATCCATATTTCCTGTGTGTTTCTAACAAGGGGAATGATCGGCCGAATCTTGAATTTTATTTTGTGGAGATTTTTTTTTTTTTTTTCAGCATAGCTTATGTCGTCGATAACTTGCAGGGAATAAAGGAATCTGAGATCACAGATTCACGCAGAGGTGCTCTAATTAAGCATGACCGCTGTGATAAGCCATAACAAAGTAAACGTTGAGAGCACCCACTCAAGTCTTGAAGAACTCTTGCTTACGCACTTGATGATGAATGGCAAGGGGGCCTAGATCATTGACTTGTTGCCACTAGGCAAACAAGGACGTCACTAAGGTGTGGTCAATACGAAGGGCCACCCGGTGCAAGTTTATATATATGTACATATATATGGGGTCGATGGGAGGCAAGAGTTTGTATCTCCAACAAGTTAATTCATTAGCCAAGAAATCATTAGCATCTAACATCGCTCTTCTTCATACAAATTCAGACCATCGAGGATGTGTTTCACTGCGAATTGCTCTTCGTGTGGGAAGACCACATGGGCTGGCTGTGGAAGGCATGTAGCCTCTGTTCATAAGCAGATCAAGCAAGGCCAGCACTGCATGTGCCGGCCGTGGCCCGGGGTACTCGAGACAGAGATCAGATCGTCCACACCTCAGGCCTTCCCCGTTTCGGCCAAGGAGAAGAAGGCCCAACCATCCGTCAAGCAATCCTAGCCTTCACCTTCTCAATTCCTTTCTCGTGTCATAACATTAATAAGAGCTGAGTTAGCCGTGCTTGTTGGTGTTACTTTTCCCGTGGTGCTTCATACATTGTTCGGGTTATTCGTTGCGTTCATCTGGTATTTGGTTCAACCACAGGTGTTGAACCGTAAGGTTCTCCTATTATATTGTAACCTTTTGAATAATGTTATTGTTGATTAGTTAACCACTTCTCCCGATGTTACTCCTTGCCTTGAACTGCTTCATTTGCTTCTTTCTCGGTTGAGAGGGATTGAGAAACACAGAAACAGGAAAGAAATGCGTGATATTGAGCAACCAAATGAGCTCTAGGAACAACCTTCTTGCGATTTGTATTGATTCACTTTAATTTCATCATATTCTATGCACATGGCAAACAAAATGGGGTAGGAAACTTCCCCATCAATTTTGATTAATTTAAAGGGTAACCCATCAAATTAGTTTCGTTTAAGAGTTTAAATTTTCTCACATTTTGGGTTGAACATCATATTTTACCTATCCGCAGCAGCAGGCTTTAGAAACTGCGCTTAGAAATTAGAATCTGTCAAAGTGTGCTCATAAAGGATGGGGTGGAGCCAGTGGGCTCTGAATTCCTAGCAAAATCTGGTTCAAATTTTGCCATTTACAGCAAGCAGCCTATAAAGGAACCATCCGCCAGCACAGAAATCATGTTTATAGAGGACCCGCTTGTGGATTCTCAAATAAATTTGAAAATGTGGGTAGGTTTACATGGTTCATTTAGCACTAATCATGTGATAGATGTAATCTGTGCCATCCATTTTTATCCTTCCAAATATAATCTTTAATGTTGGATTTTATGGATCTGTTTAGCATCTGAACCATGATAAACCATGTATGCAGTTCCATCCACTTAAAAATGTGTGGATAACGTTCATTGATAACAAATTTATGCTACGCATATACAGGCACTCTTAAAAGTTGAGTGAAATTAAATTTCTGTAAAACAATGTAGCCAGGGTGAATTGTACATGAAAACAAGAACGATGAAAATTGAAACATTCTTGTAATATTGTACAAGGACTTGGTAACTAAAAAGGAGTTGACAAAGGAGATGATTGGGGTGCCCAATGTTGGAATTGCCAATGGTAATCAACAGGGGTTGTAGCTGGATTTGGGAGGTGGAAAGGGTTTGGGGCTAATGTAAACACCTCAATTTTTTCAAGTCTATTCCAGACACCCTCATTTCACAGAGGTCAGTCTTCTGCAGGGCAGTATCAAGTCTCACCTCTAGGTTTATCCTGGTGTAAAGGTCATTTTACCTCGTTTTGATAATAAAATTATAATTTTGCCCCTAGGTCACCCTTAGACCTTTTGTTAGTTAGGTTTAACCAAACTCATCTCAAGTTCAGAAAAATTAGAATATTTGTCATTTCCAACTCCCCTGAGCTCACGATGAACGAATCCTGATCATTTCTGACTATTTCAGCTAATTTAGCGCATCTCAGGCGGAAAAAAAGCTCATTTTAGCTCAAATCTTAACCAAACTTTAATTTTTCGACTCAGTCAAATCCTTTAGATCTCATCCTCGTGAGTCTGATCTAAGTTCATCAGGAGTTTGAATAACTCAGTTTCAGTTCAAAGTCACTCAGACTGTTGTTTCAGCTCATTCGAGCTGACTTCAGTCGGTTGAGCTAGTGTTCTGGCTCCGAATTTAATTCATCTGAGTATAATTGGTTTCTTATTCAGTTCATTTCAACCCAATCTAGTTCAATTTAGTTTAGACCAGTTATGTACCATATTTCTACCCTTACAGGGCGAAAACAAAAAAAATACAATTTTTTTAACAACACTATTTTTGACATTTTTTTGAACTGGGACAAGTTCTAATTCAGACTCAGATTAATTTCTTCGTCTAATGCCTTATCAATATCCGAGATCCAATCCATTTCAATTAGGATATTAGATCTAATGCTGGATCTGATGTCTAATTTCTTCCCAGACTTGGATTTTTCATCTGATTCATTCAGAAATCCATATCCAGAGTCCAATTTATTCTTTGAAACCTGTAATATCTCATCAGATATCCAGGATCCAATTGAACCATTTCAGATCCATTTCAGTCTGGATCCACCTTCTAATCCATTCAAAAGTTCAATCGAATCAATTTCTAAACTCAGATTAATCTAACATCTGAGATCCAATTTCTGCTTCTTGGATTTTGATTCAGAACGAAGATTCAATTCTATCTTTTGAACTGGATCCAAGATCCAAAATCAAAATCCCAATTTTTATTATGAATTTGGGGTTTTCCCATTTTGCACTTATTCAGAAATCCATATTCAGGGTTCAATTCCCATTTCAAACAAATTTCCTTCAAATCGAGATCCAGATCCAATCTTTTTCAAAACTTCGGATCCAGATCCTTTTCAAAATTCAATTTTTATTCAAATTTCAAATTCAATCTTTCGATTTTCAAATTCAATCTTTAGATTTTCAAATTCAAATCCATCATTTTGCAAAACTCCTTTGAAAAATACCCTGAATCCAATTCAAAATTCAGTTTGGATTTCGAAATATCAAAATGGATCCATATCCATTATCAAAATCCAATTTTTATTCAAAATCAATTTGGGGATTTCAAATTCAAAATCAAAATCCATTTTTTATCCCTAATTTTAAAATAATCTTTGAATTTCAAAATCCAAAAACACCATTTTTTGCAAAATTTCTCAAAACTCAATCTGGATCCGATTTTTATCCAATTTTGATTTCATAAATCAACATTGGATTTTTGAAATCCAATTATTTCCAAAATCCCCTTTTCATTTCTTATATTTTATTTCCCCTTTTATCTTAATTTCAAAATAAAAAATATTGTTATCAAAGAGGGGTGCTACTTCGCATTTTCAAGATTCAAAATCAAAATCAAAATCGGTTTTTAACAAACCTTTAAAAAAAAACCTTGCTTTTAAAAACCCACATGAACATCACTCACAAGTGATGCCATGTGTTAAATTTTCAAATAAAATCCTACTTTGCCCATCTACAAAATTGAAAAATGACTCACATGGACACCCTCTTGCAAGAGGGTGTCATGTGTCAAATTATTTTGGCAAAGGGCATTCTTGCCCATGCAACAAAGCATAAAACCCACATGGGATTGGTGCCAACCTCTCCCCCCATGTGAACCTTGCCACATAAGCCCTAGATGCATGAAAATATCTCAAATTTGAGATGCCCATATTGCCCTCACCTTGGTTATAAAAAGACCCCATGGGGGCAAGTTTTTCAAGAAGAAAGAATAAAAAAAATCCTCCTCTCTCTCTGAAGTGTTCCTCATCTCCTCTCTTGGTGGCTGAAGTGAAGAAGAAAGAAGCCCAAGGTAGGCCCTCTCTCTCCTCTTTCTATTTTTTTTCTCTTTTTGTTTCCATTTTCTTCCAATTTCCCTTTAGCAATTCTTCAGAAATCCATATTCACGGTTCAATTCCCATTTCGAACAAATTTCCTTCAAATCGAGATCCAGATCCAATCTTTTTCAAAACTTCGGATCCAAATCCTTTTCAAAATTCAATTTTTATTCTAATTTCAAATTCAATCTTTGGATTTTCAAATTCAAATCCATCATTTTGCAAAAATCCTTTGAAAAATACCCTGAATCCAATTCAAAATTCAGTTTGGATTTTGAAATATCAAAATGGATCCAGATCCATTATCAAAATCCAATTTCTATTCAAAATCAATTTGGGGATTTCAAATTCAAAATCAAAATCCATTTTTTATCCCTAATTTTAAAATATTCTTTGAATTTCAAAATCCAAAATCACCATTTTTTGCAAAATTTCTCAAAACTCAATCTGGATCAGATTTTTATCCAATTTTGATTTCATAAATCAACATTGGATTTTTGAAATCCAATTATTTCCAAAATCCCCTTTTCATTTCTTATATTTTATTTCCCCTTTTATCTTAATTTCAAAATAAAAAATATTGTTATCAAAGAGGGGTGCTACTTCGCATTTTCAAGATTCAAAATCAAAATCAAAATCGGTTTTTAACAAACCTTTAAAAAAAAACCTTGCTTTTAAAAACCCACATGAACATCACTCACAAGTGATGCCATGTGTTAAATTTTCAAATAAAATCCTACTTTGCCCATCTACAAAATTGAAAAATGACTCACATGGACACCCTCTTGCAAGAGGGTGTCATGTGTCAAATTATTTTGGCAAAGGGCATTCTTGCCCATGCAACAAAGCATAAAACCCACATGGGATTGGTGCCAACCTCTCCCCCCATGTGAACCTTGCCACATCAGCCCTAGATGCATGAAAATATCTCAAATTTGAGATGCCCATATTGCCCTCACCTTGGTTATAAAAAGACCCCATGGGGGCAAGTTTTTCAAGAAGAAAGAATAAAAAAAATCCTCCTCTCTCTCTGAAGTGTTCCTCATCTCCTCTCTTGGTGGCTGAAGTGAAGAAGAAAGAAGCCCAAGGTAGGCCCTCTCTCTCCTCTTTCTATTTTTTTTCTCTTTTTGTTTCCATTTTCTTCCAATTTCCCTTTAGCAATTCTTCAGAAATCCATATTCACGGTTCAATTCCCATTTCGAACAAATTTCCTTCAAATCGAGATCCAGATCCAATCTTTTTCAAAACTTCGGATCCAAATCCTTTTCAAAATTTATTTTTTATTCTAATTTCAAATTCAATCTTTGCATTTTCAAATTCAAATCCATCATTTTGCAAAAATCCTTTGAAAAATACCCTGAATCCAATTCAAAATTCAGTTTGGATTTCAACAACAACAACAACAACAACAACTACGCCTTCATCCCAAAACAATTGGGGTCAGCGATATGAACCAAAAAAGAAATTCATTTTGGGTCTTCCACATGAATCCTTTTCCTCCAATCATTTCTATCCAACGCCATGTCCTCGGTGAGGTTCAAAGCATTCATATCCTTTCCTATCATCTCCATCCAAGTCTTCCTAGGCCTACCCCGACCTCTTTTAACTAATATATTTTCCCATTTCTCCAACCTTCTAACTGGAGCATCATTAGGCCTTCGCCGAATATGTCCAAACCACCGTAAACGATTCTCTCGCATCTTATTTTCAATTGGTGCAACACCTACCTTCTTACGTATCTCTTCGTTCAGTTTGGATTTCGAAATATCAAAATGGATCCAGATCCATTATCAAAATCCAATTTTTATTCAAAATCAATTTGGGGATTTCAAATTCAAAATCAAAATCCTTTTTTTATGCCTAATTTTAAAATAATCTTTGAATTTCAAAATCCAAAATCACTATTTTTTGCAAAATTTCTCAAAACTCAATTTGGATCCGATTTTTGTCCAATTTGGATTTCATAAATCAAGATTGAATTTTTGAAATCCAATTATTTCCAAAATCCCCTTTTCATTTCTTATATTTTATTTTCCCTTTTATCTTAATTTCAAAATCAAAAATATTGTTATCAAAGAGGGGGTGCTACTTGGCATTTTGAAGATTCAAAATCAAAATCAAAATCGATTTTTAATAAACCTTTAAAAAAAAACCTGGCTTTTAAAAACCCACATGAGCATCACTCACAAGTGATGCCATGTGTCAAATTTTCAAATAAAATCCTACTTTTCCCATCTACATAATTGAAAAATGACTCACATGGACGCCCTCTTGCAAGAGGGTGCCATGTGTCAAATTATTTTGGCAAAGGGCATTCTCGCCTTTGCAACAAAGCATAAAACCCACATGGGATTGGTGACAACCTTTCCCCTCATGTGAACCTTGCCACATCAGCCCTAGAGGCATGAAAATATCTCAAATTTGAGATGCCCATATTGCCCTCACCTTGGTTATAAAAAGACCCCATGGCGGCAAGTTTTTCAAGAAGAAAGAATCAAAATAATCCTCCTCTCTCTCTGAAGTTCTCCTCATCTCATCTCTTGGTGGCTGAAGTGAAGAAGAAAGAAGCCCAAGGTAGGCCCTCTCTCTCCTCTTTCTAATTTTTTTCTCTTTTTCTTTCCATTTTCTTCCAATTTCTCAAAATCCCCCCCCCCTTTTCTTTCCTTCTTTTTTGCAATTTCTTTTCAATATCATGTAATAGCAATATAGATTCATCTTAATTCCATGTTAATTTCTATTTTCTATGATTTAATCCATTCAAATTGTTATTTACTTTGTGTATTTTCATTTTAGCCATTTAGAATTGAGATTTGATCTTCAATAGATCAAATTCCATATTTTATGGGAAAAATCAACTTCAATTTATTCTCTAATGCTTTTAATTTCAATTTTAGATAGTTTAATTCTATTTTTTTATTATTTTCATCATTATCTATTATCTAGAATGATGACTCTCACGTTTTGATCATTGGATCAATTCACAAATGAGATACTATATCATTTAATTATGTTGAGATGATATTTTTCATTATGGTCTATTTTTTATTACAGCAATTCACATATAATTAGGCATCATTTTTATCTGACAATTTTATGACATTTTCATGCATATGATGTCGGGATCTCCACCAAAAATCAAACTAATCTGAGTTGATTGACCCCTCAAAAAAATCGGGATTCAGATCCTACCATTTGACCTTGTCTGAATTTGACCCGAAATTAGACCAACTTCTTTGAGTGATTCCTCCCTAAGCAGAGATGATTTATAAAATATGTAAAAAAGGATGTCTCCATCATTGAGTATAGTTTGTTCATGCCAAAATTAATTAATTTCTATGGTGTTTTCATACCCAATTTTGGTAAAAAACCGCAACCCTATTATACTGTCTCACTTTTAGGGTATAGTTTTTTGCTCATCTTGTTAGAGTCATATCTCCATAATGAAAGACCATTTTCAAGATTTGTAAAAACGATCTTCTCCATCTGAATGTCTAGTTCATCTCAGTATAATTTCATCCATTTCTATGAATCATTTCTATTTCTTTTACACTTTAATTTGAAACCTTGCCTGTTTGCAATCTCAGGCATTGCTTAGGCCTAAGATCAACTTGTTGCATTCATATCTCCCTAATGGGAGATTAATTTTTTGATCTATAAAAAGGATATGTTTCCTTAAAATGTGTAGTTTATGCATGCCGATTTTAATAATTTTTCATCAATTTTTTATTTGCATTCGGATAAAAAACTAGAACACTATCATTTTTTTGTCAAAATTTTTACAGGCTTATCTCAGGTTTTTGGCCAACTTGATCAGATTGGATCTCCTCAATGGAAGATCATTTTATAAATCTGTAAATTAGATATTTCTCATTTGTATGTATATTTTATCTTCATAAATTTTTAACAGTTTCTATGAAGTTTTCATTCTGATTCTTATCGAAAATCAGAACCCTGTCATGTTGCCTCATTAAGCCTTTCTTAAACTGCAGTTCAACTTGTTTAGATGTGTCCTTTCTCATGAAAACTTATTTTCAAAATATGTAAAAAAGGTTTTCTTCCATTTTAAGTCTAGTTCATTCACATAAAATTTCATAAAATTCTACGATCATTTGACCCTTCATTCATTTTATTTTCCAAAACGATTTTATAAATACCATTTTCTTTGTTAAAATAAAGTTAAATTGGGTATTTTAACACTTTTAAATTCAAATTTTAAACACAATTCATGTATTTCATGAAATAAAAAAAAATTATCAAGTTAGAATGCCTTAACCTTATTTTAAATAAATTTTAGAGTTTATTTGCTTTTTATTTCAATCATTTTCAATGTATTTTCATTAAAACCTCAATTTCAAGGTTAAATTCATTTTGAATTCAAGTTTTAAAATAAATTTCTATGTTTTAAACCCCAATTTTGAAAATATAAAAGTCCAAAAACATATTTTGAAATACTTTTGCAAAATTCATGCACATTTGCATTTTATTTTGATTTTTTCTTATTTTTTAGGGCATAAATAGGTTAATCTTGGATTTTCCTTCAAATTTTTAATAATTAAAGAAAATCCATAAATGCCTACATTTCTAACATGTTTGTTCATTTTGCAGAATTTTTCTTTTCTTTATTTCAATTATTGTAATTCATTCAAGGGTTGTAATAATTACATTAATGAGATATTTCATTTTATGCTTAGTTTAGAATGAATGAGCATATAAATTAATTTCAAGTTAATTGCTTATATTTTATTTTTCTTTTATTTTTAATACACTATGAAAAACATGAATGACATGTGCACCATCTAATAAAGGATAAATAGTGCTAAGTAAAGTTTGCATTTTTGGCCCTAGCCAGAATATGAATAATACTTAGAGTTATTATTCTTTATTAAATAAAAATCTGACCTACACTTTTAGGTCATTTTCAAAAATCATCATTTCTTTCATAAATAATAATCTTTTCTTCCTTTATTTGAATTAAAATAAAGATTAATTCAAAATATATTTGTGGCCTTAGTCATGAATATGTTAAAAATTTAATTTTGTTTTAATTATGTAAAGGTACAAAATTCTTTTCTTTATTAAAATTTTAAATAAAGATTAATTTAAAATATATTTGTGGCCCTAATTATGAATATCTGAAAATGAATCTTGTTTTTAATTCTATAAAGCATGAAATTCTCTTTAAAATCCAAATGATTTTTCAAAGAAATGGCATATTCATCATTTAAGATAGAATTACATCATTTTTTAAAATTATTTCAAGTCATTTTCAAATTTCCAAGTGATTTTCGAAATGATTTTAAAAAACAATTTTCATTTCTAAATTCAAAAACCATATTTTCATTATTAAATTCAAAGTTATTCTTTTTAATTTCATTTCCAATTTCATTCAATTTTAAATCCTATTTCAAATTTCTATTTTCAATTCCCAAATTTTGATTTTTATTCTCTTTTTCCATTTTTCAAAATTCCAATTTTAATTTTTACTTCTTATTTCAATTTCAAATATTAATTTCAATCTTTTATTCAAATTTCAAATTTTGATCTTTATTTCAAGTTTAAAATCTATTTCAACTATCCATTTTCAAAATTCAACTTTGAATTTCATTTTATTTTTAAATATCAATTTCAAATTTTCCATTTTTAAATTTCAATTCTTAATTTCATTTCAATTCTTGATTTTTATTTCAAATTTCTTTTTTGGATTTCCAATTATAAATTTCAATTTCATTTCCAAAATTTTAATTTCTTTAGTTTAAATTTCAAATTCAATTACATTTTCAATTTCAGATTTCAAATTTCAAATTTCAAATTTCTCAATTTCAAATCAAAGTTCAATTTCAATTTCAAACCTAATTCTGATTTTCATCTTCAAATCCTAAAATTCCAAATATAAGTTCAAAATTCCACGTTTGATTTCTGAATTCAATTCTCAATTCAAAATCAAACTTCAATTTCAAATCAATTCAGATGTCAAATTTCAGAACTTAACTTTGAATTCAATTTCAAAACTTTCAATTCAAATTCATATCAAATTCCAACTTCTCAAATGCAAAATCGATTTCTGAACTTCAAAGTCATTTCCTAAAGAATTGCTTCAAATCCATTTCAAAATCACTTGGAAAAACCAGTTTTTTAAAGTATTTCTAAAATGCATACATATTTTCAAGTTTAAAATCATAACACAAGCCTGATTCAATGTGCATTTAGGACTTACAATGATTTCTTAGACAAATTTAGGCAAAGCAAAGGCATAAATTCTTTGGTTCAATTACCCTTGGTAAAAGCGCCAGGAATGGTTGAACCTCGTATTGATAAGCAAGCTTCGTATCTCCATTTTCTCACATTTTTTAAAAATGGAGGTGCGTAAATTTTCAAAATCTTTTTCTAAAGGTCAAGTGAGACCTTATGAGAGTTTTTCTCTTTCTTTCTAAAAAGGAAAAAAGAAATTTTTTTCAATGATCACAGATTTGGCGACCGTGATGGGGCTTGTCTTCATTTGGTCAAATTAATGCCTTTGCCTTGTTCAAAATTTGGCTAAATTCATTATTCATAAATGTCAACTTTATTTTCATGCAAACTTAGGAGCCCAGACTCTGACCCAGCTGACAAGATGCATATAGGCTTAAGTATGGTTTGGTAGGACCAAATTGAGGAGATTTATTCATGCTCACTTAGACTTAGGTCTGAAACACAACTTTCCTCAATCTAGAGATTGAATGCAAACAATGTATGCAAGTCTATGCTTCTTTATGATTTTCAAAATTCTATCTCTTTTGGACTTTACATTAGAGACATCTGATTTCTTGCATGATTAATCATATTTCTAAAAACATCCCTTACCTATATTGTCTCGGTCTTCATGTTGCTGGGCTTTCTTTATGAACCGTAGTTCTGGAAAAAGCCTCACAACTGGGCCACTTATTTGGGCTAATAACCCCCCTACCACATACTAAGGGCCTTAGTTCAAAGTATATCGACAGGTGCTTAAGGATGTTGGAAAACCATTACCTTAGAACTGAAGATATTTTTATGCCACGTACTTTGAGCTTTGGCTTGAGTATATCGGCATAGCTTGATTGGATTCAGATGATCTAAACCTTAGATTTAGGATCAGGGTCCTACAACCATTTTTAAACTTATGCATTTAGAGTCAGCTTTTTAGGGAGTGTTGTTTGCGCATCCTTGTTTGTATAGCTTTAATTCTATAATGCTTATGTATTTCTTGTATCTTCTTACCTTTTCTAGAATATTTTTTCTCAAACCTTGGGTATTTCTTTCAAAAATTCTCCTCTATTTTCAAAACCCAGGTGTATATTTCCTATGACTTCACTTTTTCAAATCGGTTTTCTCAAAAACCTTAGAAATCTTTTCTAAAATCTCCTTTGTTTTCTAAAACTCCAGGTGTATACCTCTTTTTCCTCTCTGGATCTCGATTTTCTTCAATCATACCTTCTATTTTCTTCAAAAGTCCTGCATTTATCATCATTCTAATCCTTATTTTTTTCAGTATTATTTAATGGCATCCGATTCACTTGACAACATCTTTCTCAAAGACCATATCTTACATGAGATAAGGCAAAGATTTCCAGATCGTCAGGTCATTCACACCTATCCATTCTTCCCTCGTTGGTATTATTCTTGGTTCGCCAACTTCTCGCGTATGTTTCCAGACCATTTGGATGACTGTGGATTAGAGCTGACATCGGCAGTTGGCAAGCAGACTATCAATGAAAATCTTATTCAAGCCTTAGCAGAATGATGGAATCCTCGTACCTGCATATTCTGGTTCCCATGAGGAGAAATGACTTTGCTCATGGACAAGTTCAACGATATTATGGGATTACCAGAACCAGCTGGTCAACCTGAAGATCCCCGTAGAGCAGCAATTTCTGATTAATATCAAAGGGTTAGATGTTCTTGATGCTTTAGCCAAAGCAATCAGACATAGATCTTGGCCACTAGTCGAGGCAGATGGAAGTCAGTTTGTTAACTTGTTCGAGCTTTATTGCCAGTATGGGACATATGAAGAAGTTGACACCCTATCAGGAGTAGCCAAAGAAAGAATTTAGTGTGTCATGGACTCATGGTCCTATGCACAATAGTGTTAGCTTTTTTTTAAGATGGCCAAAATTTTGTTGACATCTGATTTGTCCAACTCTTGCGAAGATGGAGGAGTCAGCAGACCCGTCATCTCTCAATTTTCATGGCTGTCCTAGCTTTCCTCTACTGTGGTTTGACTCATTTTGCCCTTGGTGAAACTATTTTGGTAATAGGATGCATTTATGCCCTGCAGTCATGGTTCTTGCGACATGTGCCATCCAAAGCCAGTTCATTCAGGTTCAATGGTAAAACACCGCAGTTAACCCCCAGTATCGAGCCTTGATTGAAAGTTTACATCAAGAGGAGATCATTTGGGACTTCTTCAACCAATAGAAAGCACTTCCTCGTTATACTTATGCGCGTAGCAAGCACTACAGATTACGTGGTTCATTCTTTTGTGTTGATTACCAGCCTAAAAGGTGCATCAGACAGTTCTCACAGTGGTAGACTTATGTCAACACTCATTTTCTGACAGGGATTATGCCAGAATTTGATTTGCGGTCAGCTCAATGGTCCAGAGCGTACCATGCGGCCAAATACACTTGGGATTCCTTTGTTACTCTTTTCATTTTCCCTAAACCCAATGTATCTTCTGATTATCAATAGTGGTGGCAAATTGTTTGTTCACCCTCTCTTTGTCTTTGATTTGGCATCAATAAAATTACTTTACTTTTAACATTCTCTCAATGTCTTTTCAAAAAATTAACAATTTTGATTAAACAAACAAATTTATTTCAGTTGCTTACTTCTTAGAAGCAATGTAATGGTCACACTTTTGTGATGACCTCATCCTTGGTAATGGGGTATTCTTTCCAAGTGACAAATCAATCTTCATACTTCTTCATCATGGTTGATGACCTCGCCTAGGTAGCAAGGCACATTTTCAGTTGTTATGAAAATAATAACGCAATGGTCACAATTTATGTGACAACCCAATCCCTGGTAATGGGATAATCTTCCTAAATTATCAACCAAACCTCTAATTCTTCCTTTTTAAAAAAAATTCATTGCTAAATCATTGTCCAAACAGTCTAACCCTTCTTTCTGCAAAGAACCTTGGCATTATCAGATGGTCCAGACAAGGTCAGGGAGAAGAACAATTTCATCTCAGTGCAGTCTAAGTGATGATGAAGGTATGAGTTCCACAGTGTCAGCAAAAGAGCAGAATCAACCAAAGGATGATGGCGTCGACCCGTCAATGTATAAGTTGTTTCAAAAGATGATGAACAAGATGTTGGTCGAAAAGGATAAGGAAGAAGCTAAGAAGGCTCCTATCAAAAAGAAAACCAAAGGCAAGTCGATCAAGAAACATATCAAAATCACCAAAAAGAAAATTCAGATTGATAGCACTTCAAAAGAATCATATTCAGCGGAAGAAATCTCGGATGATGAGAAAGAAACACCTTTCCTAGCCTATCCCGAGCCCAAAAGGTATATCTCTGAACCAGAAATTTTTAGAAAACCAAAGGTGCAGCCAATTGAGGACACTGTTCAGAAGCAGTTGAAGGAAATGACCAGAATGGTCAAAGATTTACAAGCAAGAGACAATGGTAAAAAGGTCTATACAAGCGATGATTTCTATGATGGATTAGAAGGTGATTACCACTTGAGAGACCTCCCCAGAAAGTTCAGCAAGTTTGATGGATCAGGCGATCCTAAGGCACACTTAGCAATGTTCTTCGCTAAATGTGCCAGATTCAAGAGAGACAACTGAGCTCTATTCTTGTGCTTCCCTCGAAGTCTGGAGGGAACCACGGCCAAATGGTATGCAGAGCATGTTAATTCTATCGAACTGCGAGAGTTTGATAAAGTTGTCAATATGTTCATCGAAAGATTCCTATTCAACACAGAGGCCTTACCCACTCTGAACCATCTATGCAATTTAAAACAAAAGGACAATGAGAAAACTCATGATTTCATCTGCAGATGGAGGTCTACTTGCAATAAAATGAGGAATTCGATCTCGGGAGAACATGTGCTCCAAATAATTCTAAATAACTTTGCCCAACCATTGAGAAGTCTGATTTCCACATCCCCTTCTCGATCTTTTATCGAGTTAACAAAACGAGCATAATGGCTCAAAATGGGGATAAAAAATGGGGTCTATAAAGGCATCACTATCGCCAAAGCAAGTCAGGATGCCAAGAAGAAAGCCCACTTCACCTTTTCTGTTGATTCCTAGAGCAAAGGCAAAAAGAATAACCACGTCAATAATGTAGAAGGGTTCAAAGGTCAAAAGGGGAAGTTTTTCAAAGGTAACGATAAGCCTCCATAGTCCAACCCACAATAGAAAGACAAAGTTCAAAAAAAGCCTAAGCACAAGGATTGGGGTAACAATAAAAAATTCACACCTCTAGATCAACCTTTAGAAAAAGTCATAGACTACATGTTGTCCCAAGGGATGATCAAATTTCCTAGGATCGCTGATCCCCCGATAATCATGGGCAGATTCAAGGAACAATTCTGCAAATTTCACAAAACCATGAGACATGACATTGAGCACTGTTTTGTCCTCAAAAACATCATTCAAGATTATATTGACCAAAATCTTCTGGTAGAGGTGAAGGAAGAAGAAAAGTCGACCATCTTAGAAACATCATTCCCAAATCATACAACGACAGTGATTACCGAACAAATCTTTCAACCCCAAGACCACATTTGGTCATGTTCCCATGAAGACATTCTGACCCAACATCAAGTCTAGGTCCTCCAGTCTCATCACACTTAGAGAAAATTGAATATTATGGCAACCTTGAGCAAGGTGAATTCAGCAGTTGAGCTCGTTGGGGCATCTATCAGTGTAGCTAAAAGAATACCGGCCTTCCCTAAAAAATTCATCAAAAAGCAAGTCCTTGAAAAGACAACATCAGGAGAATGTGCAAACTCGGTGCAAAGGCCAATCACAACCTTGTCCAACGTATTCATTTTGGAATTGGCCAGGAAACTCTGGATGATCTATTAAGATAAATCAAGGTGAAGCCGAGCACCACTCTGAAGGACATGGCAGAAATTGTCAATCAGACAATGACCAATGCACCTATCACCTTCTCAGATGACGACTTGCCAAGACCTCATACTTTCCATAACAATGCTCTATATATTATGGTGAGAACCAGAGGAATGGCGGTTCTGCACGTGCTTGTCGATGGAGGCAGCAGCCTCAATATTTGCCCAGAAATAATTGCGAAAGCATTGGGTCTGAAAGAAGAGGAATACTTGCCAGACCCTATTACCATTTACGATTTTGATAACCATGGCCAGGCTGCTAAAGGAAAGATCTTCCTCGAGATTTTTATCAATTATTCAGTGCATAAAGTACTTTTTCATATTGTCAATGTACCACCCACCTACAATCTTTTACTTGGGCGCACATGGATTCACAATGCCAATGTTGTTCCTTCAACTTTGCATCAGTGTATCAAGTGGTTGAGAGGAGGAACAATCACCACCATTATGGGTGAAGACCCTGAAGAGAGGCTATCACAACTGATGATTCCTCGTCTAACATTTACAGTTGATATTCCCAGCATCAGGGAAAGTAACGACATCAATCTCAGTGAGAGCCTGAAAATGCTCAAACTGAAAGAAGTTCATCAAACAGAAAACGTTGCAGCAACAGTCCAATGGCAAGGACCACAATTCTTCAAGTTGGGAGGATGTGTCGACTACCACCTCTTCAAAGATCATCCCCTATTTCCTCAGTTTGCCAAAACTAAAAAGGGATTTGATCTTCTGCTCAAACATGGTTACCAGCCTTTCCGAGGGATGGGCAAGAATAAAGATGGCAGAGTAGAGCCAATCATCCCCACTCGACACTCGACCAATGCAGGGTTGGGATTCACGGGTCAAGAATCCAATAAGAAAACCATATTCGTCAAAGGGGCGAAATGAGAAAGATGAATGCCAAAGTTTTCTGCTTTCTTCCTTTCTTCAGTCATCTTATAGGGACAAGTCAGTTCTAGTCTTTTGTATCCTTTTTGGTCAATACTTGTAAATATTCAGTCCTTGTTATCAGTTTTTCTCATCAATAAAAGAATGATGTTTTTTTTATATCTTGATGCCCCATTTCTCTTATCTCTATGTCATACTCTTTGCTTTCCAATAAAATTGATGTTTGTGGTTTCTCCTAAAAACCCCTATTTTCGTTTTTAGAACAGTTAAAACATGCCTCCCAAGTCAATGAGAAGGCTCATTCTTAATCCAAGATTTTCCGCAAACAATTCAAAGTCAGCCAGGATCCATAAGATAAAGGCAGGAGCAGAGGTTAGCAAAGCAACTGAGCAAACTGAAGAGCCAACAAAATCGTCTTGACTTCTTTTCTTTTTCGCTCATCAGCCATCCTTTCTATGTTTTGCTGACCCTAAAGCACTCGCTGCTATTGGTTGTGTCAGGGCTTTGCTCGTTGGGGTCTCCTCTGGGGCTGGGGAAAGATAAAATCCAGAAGGCGGGACCCTGAAATGAATTCGACTAAGTGAGAAAATTGTAACCAACGAGGTGATATGACGCCTGACTCAGAGCGAGCGCCCCTCTCCCTCTGGGTGTTTGATGAACAGAAACATATCGTGTCTGCATCACTTTCATCTTGCCCTTTCACTCGCATGCTTCCTAGTTGTAGCTGCCAGTTGACTCGCTCTGTACATTCCACTCTCACTATCTCTCGGGATTATTCTCTTTCAGCCCTTGCCACCTCCACTTCTCTAAGAGCAATCACAAGCGGTAACCATTCAAGAATTGCCAAAATTTGCTCATATTCAGAAGCAGGATGAATCATCATCTTTGGTTCAGGATTTGACAGAGGATGTCAATATCGGCTCAAAAGACGATCCTAAGATCCTCAAAATTGGTTCTATCCTGAATGAAGATGAGAAGGTAAAGATCATCCATTTTCTCAAACAACACCAAAAAGTCTTTGCATGGACTTATGAGGATATGCCACGCTTGGATCCCAAACTGGTCGAGCATCGTCTCATGCTAAAACCCGATTTTAAACCAATCAAGCAAAAGCTAAGAAAATTGGATCCTCGAATTGAGCAACAAGTTAAGGAAAGACTTGAAGATTTGCTAAAAGCAGGGCTCATTCGAACCATTGATTATCCAGACTAGCTAGCAAACATTATGGTCGTTCCTAAGAAGAATGGCAAAGTCTGAATCTACATTGATTTCAGAGATCTTAATAAGGCCACTCCAAAAGATGATTATCCACTCCCAAATATTGATCTTTTGATCGATAGCATGGCAGACCATGCCATGTTTTTCTTTATGGATGGATACTCAAACTACAATCAGATCAAACTGGTTGCTCGTGACCAATCAAAAACTTCTTTCACCACACATTGGGGTACTTTTTGCTACATAGTCATGCCATTCGGGCTCAAGAATGCTGAGGCAACTTATCAGAGAGCGATGACCATTATTTTTCATGACCAAATGCATAAGATCATGGACGCTTATATGGATGATATCCTGGTCAAATCCAAATAAGAAGAGAATCATCTTGATGCTCTTGGTCAAGTCTTTGAAAGACTTATTTTCTATAAATTGAGACTCGACTCTCAGAAATGTATCTTTGGAGTGGAGTCGGGTAAGCTACTTGGCTTCATAATCAACAAGAAAGGAATAGAGGTGGATCCTGCTAAAGCAAAAGCCATCATTGATATGCCGCCTCCAACCAATCTCATGGAATTGTGAAGCCTCCAGGGGCGTATCCAGTCCATTAGTCGGTTCATATCCAATTTGGCAATAAGATGTGAACCTTTTAATCACTTGCTAAAAAAAGAGTAAAATTCAAATGGGGGTCAGAATGTCAGCAGTCATTCGAGCGCATCAAGCGATATCTCCTTAATTCACCTCTTCTGAAGCCGTCAGAACTTGAAAAACTACTCCTGTTGTACATTTTTGTCAATCAAAATGCTTGCGGTGGATTTCTTGCAAAATATGAAGAAGACAGTCTGATAGAGCACGTCATCTATTATGTGAGCAAAACATTCGTCGATTATGAAAAGAAATATTCCCAGATGGAGAAAACATGTCTAGCTTTAGTATGGATATGCAAAAAATTAAGACATTATTTGTTGGTGACTGAAGTCAAGCTTCTCTCGAGGCTCAATCCTCTCAAGTACATTCTTGAACAATCATTTCTCAATAGATGGATTGCCAAATGGTAAGTTCTTCTGATGCAATACGACTTAGAGTATGTTTCTCAAAAGTTGATCAAAGGCCAAGTCATTGCAGATCAATTGACAAATTTTCCTCTGATAGAAGAAATTAAAGCAGAAGATGATTTTTCTGATGAGCACATATACAATATCCAACAATCTCTAGTTTGGAATTTATTTTTTGATGGCTCTAAAAACATGGCTGGCATAGGGATTGGAATCCTACTGGTCACACCTGAGAAGAAAATGATCCCCTATTCTCTCAAACTTAGCTTTCAATGCACTCATAACATGGCTAAGTATGAGGCTCTAATACAAGACCTAAGAATTCTGTAAAATTTTAATGTCAAGACAGTGCATGTCTTTGGTGATTCATTGCTCATCATCAGTCAGGTCAAGGCTGAATGGCAAGTGAAAGATCAGAAGTTGATCCCTTATTAGAAAATTGCTTCAGCCCTCATCAATAGTTTTAAGGAATTTCAACTCAATCATATCAAAAGGGAATACAACCAAATAGCCAACGACTTGGCCAGCCTGGGCTCCATCATGTCTTTCAAAAAAGGCGAATCTTGCCATTCTTTTGAAGTTAGCATACTTGATCAACCTGCCTATATTTCAGTCATACAAATAAACCAAGCCGAGCAAAGAGGAAAGCCTTGGTATCAAGACATCAACGATTTCATTAAAACTGGTGATTTTCTACCAGAAATGCCAAAAAGGGAGAAAGAAGCAATCCAGCGCATGTCTGCCTGATATTTCATCCTTGTCGATGTCCTTTACAACTGCAGATTTAGTTCTGAGTACGCCAGATGCTTAGACAAAGATGAAGCTATGAAAGTTGTCCAAGAGGCCCATGAAGGTATTTGTGGTGGCCATGTCGGTTACCAAACTCTTGTCAAGCAGGGTATTGTTGAAAAACCATACAACAAAACTGCTACTGATTTGTAAAGAAGTGCATCAAATGTCAGATGCACGCACCTTCCATTCATGCATCAGCCACATATTTGTAATTTGTTGTCTCTCCATGGCCATTCTATATATGGGCTTTCGATGTTGTGGGCCCAATTACTCCTTCTGCTTCCAATGGTCATAAATATTTTTTTGTCACAATAGAGTATTTTACCAAATGGGCTAAAGTTGTCACACTGTGTATAGTAGAAGGCCGCCATGTGGTTTCTTTCATTCATAAAAATATTCTTTGTTGTTTTGGCATACCGCATGACATTGTTTTAGACAATGGTAGCCACTTTAAGAATGAGAGGATCAAGGTTTTCTGTTCAAAATTCAGGATCCATCATCATTTTTAAACTCTCTATTATCCTCAAGGAAATGGTCAGGCAGAAGCCACCAACAAAATCCTGATTCACATTTTAAAAAGAACTGTGGAAACGGGTCGTGATTGGGATGAGAAAATTCATGATGCACTATATGCGTACCGAACCACCATTCGGACTCTAACCAATACTACTCCTTCAGAGCTGGTTTATGGGACTGAGGTAGTGTTACCTCTTCATGTTCAAAAGTCTGTCCTCAAATTTGTGTCACTCTTGGAATTGTCGCTTGATCAGTATCAGCAACAGAGGTTGGTACAACTTGATCTACTGGATGAAAAAAGGCTCAAGGCAGCCAAACATGCTCAATCTTGTCGTCAGAGGATAGCCCGACATTATGCTTAATCGATCATTGAGAGAAGATTTTGAGTTAATGATCTGGTCCTTAGGTCAATGGCTCATCTCAAGCATCATCCATGTAGCAAATGGTCGCCGAATTTGAAAGGCCCTTACGTGGTTAAGGAGGCGTTACCTCGCAATTTGTATCGTCTGATAAATGCAGATGGAGTGGAGTTGCCTGATCCTATCAATGCCTTACATTTGAAGAAATTTTACACCTAAGATGTGTATCCTATCCTTTTGTACTCTTCAAAGAGTCTTCCTCAATAAACAATGATCTTTTATTCCCAACCTTCTTCTCTTCTACACTGGGGCATCTTTTGTAGAAGTTCATTTTACTTCAAAATTTCTATATGCAAGCAAAATTCAAATAAAATTCTTCATCAATTTCCTCTTCTACCCCATTTAGGGTAAGGGATAATCCTAAAACATTATTTTTGCCCATAACATCTTGTGGACATACGGGATTGAGAGGGTCTTTTTGCCATCAATTTTCATCATCTCTTTTTCTTTATTCTCATTCAGAATAAGGGATAAATCCTGAGACCATGACCACAGGAATAATGCAACTTTGTTCGGGTCATGAACCATCTTAGATTGAGAATTCTCATAAATTTCTCATCTTAATTGGTAATCTCCAGATTCAGTTTTCAATCGTTATCGATTTTTCTCAAAATTTGATCTTAGATTGAATAATTTTCCAGAAACCCAGTCCTCAAACTGGTTATTTTCAAAAAAATTGATCTTAGATTGAACCATTTTCAAGACCTAGTCCTCGTACTGGTCATTTTCAAAAAAATTGATCTTAGATCGAGCCATTTTCAAAACCTAGTACAAGTCATTTTTAAAATCTTCAATCTTAGATCGAGCCATTTTCAAAACCTAGTCCTCGTACTGGTCATTTTTAAAATTCTCGATCTTAGATCGAACCATTTTTGAAACCCAGTCCCAGCACTGGTTGTTTTCAAAAATTTTGATCATAGATCGAATCATTTTCTAAACCCATTCCCAACACTAGTCATTTTCAAAAATTTTGATCTTAGATCGAACCATTTTCCAAAATCAGTCTCAACACTGATCATTTTCTCAAAATTTCAAATCTTAGATCAAACCCCTTTTTCAAAAACCCAGTCCTCGCACTGGCAATTTTCAAAGATTTGATCTTCAGATGAAATACTTTTTCTTCAGAATCTAGCTTTCGGATTGGTCGAACTTCCGAGTTCAACTTCATGTTTAATTCCATGTCTTACAGTCAGACCTTTGGGTCATCAATTCCAAAATGTTTTCCAACCTTCGGGTTGCAATTCTATCAATTTCAATCATTCTCCAACCTTCGGGTTATAATTTTATCAATGTCAGTCATTTTCTCAAACCTTCGGGTTGCAATTTTGCCAATAATAGTCCTTCAACCTTTAAGTTGAACTCATTTTCAAGTTGGCCCAATATCTCAATCAATCATTTTGCTTGTGAAGGACACTTTCTTACAAAGAGAGATCGAGGGATCTCGTTTCTCTCAAGCAACCCATTTCTTTTCTTTCGTTCGCAAGAACCCTATTTTCTAGGGAGAGTTTAAAGGGACTCGTTTCTTCACGAACTGTTTGCAAAACAACAATTTCTTATTTTACACAAAGAAATCCTTTTTTATAGGGAGAGCTTCGAAGGAAGCTCATTTTCTTTGTGGCCCCCTAATTTTTCATTTTGGCATCCCCGTCATAGAGGATTCTCTTTCCAGGAAGAGTGTGATGGACTCGCTCCTCTATGATATATTCTTCGACCCATTTCTGATCGTCTTTCCATAAGAGAAGCCTAAGATTAGGGAGTTTTGACGAAAGCTTAATTTCACTTTGAAAGTTCTGTTTTGCAAACCTCCTCTTTAGAGAAAAGTGAAGTATTTCTTGTCGTCCCGTTCAGGCCAAGGGTTAAACCTGAACTTCTCTTGGGAAAAAGGGAAGTAATTTCCAGCCGTGATTTATTAATTTGACATCAAGTAATTCTTTCACTAAAGATTTCATGACATTATTTGCCAATTTGCTATTAAAACTATTTATTGATTTCAAAATTTTATTGCACAAAAGAATCACCTCAAAATTACCTCTAGTATCATTTTCAAAAGGGTGGAGCTTTTTGCGAAAAGGAGCAAAATTTAAATCTTTTCCTGTTGGTCAACCGAAAGGATAAAGGAAAAATCCCTAATATGACCACAAAGGAACATTCAATGATTTTGAAAAGCCAGAAATGAATTAATATTGATCATAGGTATGATGCATTTTTAAAGACAATTTTCTAGCAATAAGGCAGTGAAAATATCCTGAGTGATGAAGAATCCACTCAATTTTCTCAATAATGCAAGCATAATTGATTATCTGCAAAAGGAATCTCTCAATCATCACCAAGATGAAGGTTGATAGGCAAGTTTGACCCCTGGGGACAAAGAACACTTGAATCATCTCCAAGTTGAAGGAGCATGTGATGAGTCTTTCCAAGAAAAGTTCAAATCATAGCCAAGTTGAAGGCTGATGCGATGAACCTCCTGACAAACCCTAAAGAATATTTAATCTATCATCAAAAGATTTCAATCAAAGAGATAATGTCATCAGTATAATTCTTGAGATAAAGAAGGCTTGGACCACCTCCAAGTTGAAGGAGCGTGTGATGTACCCTTCCAGAGAAAATTAAAACATCTCCGAGATGAAGGATGATGTGATGAACTTCTCGCCAAACTCCAGGAAAGCTCAATTTCTATGTCTCAAAAAGAGTGCAAAAAAATCATCATGGAAAACCCCCAGATATCAAGCTGTCAAAATTGTCAAAAATCATCTTTTCTCATGCAAAATTCTTTTATCAATGTCTTTTCATCAATTGCTTTTATGAAGCTGAGAATAATTCATCTTTTTTCATATCAAGGAAATGGATAGCTTCCTTAAAGAAGCTCAATAGCAACAAAATTTGAATTTGATTCTTAATTCTATGGAGTTAACCTCGTTGAAGGAAATACTCTAAGTGAAAGAGGGAATATCTTTTGCACATACGTGCACATTTTCAACATTTGAATTAGCTACAATTTTATCTTGTTCGCAACATTTCCTAGCTATCCCGACATGAAGTAAAAAACTTGATTTTCTTTTGGTACATCCTAGCAACCCCATTTATCTCTTTTCAAGACTTGATAACTGGAGTTTTCAAGGTCCTTCCCTTTTGATTGGTCTGAGCGCCCGGGCTCTCAGATCCGCACATTTTTCTGCTTTCTCCACTATCCCACCATAGACAGTTATTTTTCAGGTTCAAGATCGAGCCTGGTCTCGCAAAAGGTCATTTTAAAAGCTCATTTCAGTCTCAGTCATGAGACACCCCATTTTCTTTTATCTCTTTTTAAGCTTTAGGGACCCCCATTTTCCATACCTTTTACAATCCCTTTCGGATTTCTTTATGCAAAATTCAAAAGTCCCATTATGGTTTCTTCATTTGAGGATTCCGTATTTTTTTTGTCCCCGTTCAGGTAAGGGTCAAACCTGAGCCTCATCTCACAAGGTATTTTTTTTTTCATTCAGAACTCGAGCCTTATTCTGACGAGGTATTTCCTTTCTCCCCATTCAGATAAGGGTCAAACCTGAGCCTCAGTTCATGAGGTATTTTCTTTCTCCCCGTTCAGATAAGAGTTAAACCTAAACCTCATTCCGATGAGGTATTTTTCATCCCCGTTCAGGTAAGGGTTAAACTTAAGCCTCTTCTCATGAGGTATTTTCTTTTTCCCATTCAGGTAAGGGCTAAAACCTGAACCTCATTTTGACAAGGTATTTTCTTTCTCCCGGTTCAAATAAGGGTTAAACCTGAACCTCATTTCGATGAGGTATTTTTTGTCCCCGTCAGGTAAGGGTCAAACCTGAGCCTCGTCTCACGAGGTATTTTCTTTTTTTCGTTCAGGTAAGGGCCAAAACTTGAACCTCATTCTGATGAGGTATTTTTCGTCCCCATGCAGGTAAGGGTCAAACCTGAACCTCGCTCCACGAGGTATCTTTCATCCCATCCAGGTCAAAGGCTAAAACCTGAATCTTTTTAAAAGGCGTATCTTGTCTCAGCCACGAGACTTCTCTATGATCAAAATCTTCCTTTTTCAAAGCTTTAGGGACTCCATGTTCCTCGCCTTTTTTGCAATCTCTTTCAAATTTTTCTTGCAAAAATCGAAAGTCCCATCACAATTTTCTCATTCTTTTCATCCAATCATTTCACTTTCGAGGATTTCGTTCTTCTTAAAGTCATTTAGGGTAAGGTACTAAACCTGAATCTCACCTCATGAGGACCATTTCTACAATCAATTCTTTCGTACACAGTCAGACTCTTCTAATTGGGGCATTTTTTAAAAATTTGGCATGTTTTCTTTTCCACTAAGCTCGGCTTTCAACCGGCATAGCAGCAAAGAGAGGCATCTATAAACACCCCAAATTTTTAAGTCCATTCCAGACACCCTCATTTCACAAATGTCAGTCCCTTGCAGGGCAGTATTGAGTCTCACCCCTAGGTTTATCCTGGTCTAGAGGTCATTTCACCCTATTTTGATAATAAAATTACCATTTTACCCCTAGGTCACCCTTAGACCTTTCGTCAATTAGGTTTAACCAAACTCATCTAAAGTTCAAAGAAGTTAGAATATCTAGCATTTCCAACTCTCTTGAGCTCACAATGAATGAATCCTGACCATTTCAGCTAATTTAGCTCATCTCAAGAAAAAAAAAGCTCATTTTAGCTTGAAACTTAACCAAACTTGCCCCAAGTCAGTCAAATCCATTAGATCCCATCCTCGTGAGTCTGATCTAAGTTCACCAGGAGTTAGAATAACTCAGTTCATATTCAAAGTCACTCAAACCTTTGTTTTAGCTCAGTTAAGCTCGTTTGAGCTTAATTCAGTCCAAAATGAGTTGACTCCAGTCGATTGAGCTAGTGTTCTGGCTTCAAATTTAGTTAATCTGAGTATAACTGGCTTCTGATTCAGTTTATTCCAACCCAATCTAGTTCAATTTAGTTCAGACCAGTTATGTACTGTGTTTCTACCCCTATAGGGCAAAAACAAAAAAAATATAAATTTCTTCAGAACACTGTTTCTGATATTTTTATGAACTGGGATAAGTCTGTTATCATCGCAAAATTTTTCCCCTCTCTTGCGAGAGAGAAACGATCCTGCGAATCAAACTCGACCAAAGTTTTGAAAATTAACTTGCCTCCGTTTTGAAAATTTACTGGAAAATTCCGTGGAACGGGATCCGCATGTCGGTACGAGGTTCAACCCTTCCTGGCGCCTTTACCATTGGTAATTGAACCAAGGATCAATTATGTGCTTTAACTTGACTCAAATATCTAAATTATGGTTTATTTTTCCTAGAGTGCACAAAGAATCAGGCCTGTGCTATGAAATTCTGAAAAGATGCAAGTTTTGAAAACATGATGTTTGCTTTGGAAAATTGAAATATGCTGGAAAAATGATTAGAAAAGTGATTGAATTTAGAATTTCTGGAAAAATCATTGAATTTCACTGGAAATCAGAAAATGGATTGGAAAATGAATTCTGAGGAAAACCTTGAATCTTGGAAAAATCGATTTTTGAGATTTGGATTACTTTTCTGAAAAAATGGATTTGAGAACCTTGAGAAAATCAGGAATTTCATTGGAATATAACTTTTGAAATGAAAAATGGATTCTCAGGGAAATGGGAACTCTGAGAAAATCGATTTCTGAAAACTTGAGATTTTGAAATTTGAGAATTTTAAAACATTGAAAAATCTTGATTTGAACTTGGGAAATGCTTTGAAATGTCATTTGAAAACTTAGGATTCTGGGAAAATTAAATCCTGAGAAAGACTTGGTAAATCCTTGAGAAAATTGATTTTTTTTAATTGAAATTGGAAAACGAATTTGAAAATAATGCAATTTGAATGATATGAATGAATGAATATGAATTTGAAAGGGAATTTTAATTGAGGAACTGGGAAATCCTTTTGAAACTTGGAGAAATGCAGTGCGTTTTTGAAGTTAGCCTAAGAGTGTAGGCTGAATGTGGCTAATATAAAGATCATAAATCTAGGTTTCATTCATATTCTGACTATGGCCAAAAATACAAATTCCAGCAAGTTTATAAACTTCATAAGAGCTTGTGTACGTGCCAATTCTGTCAACCATAGTGAATTTGAAATAAATGTGCATGAATCATACATCAAACATTGAAATTTGCATAAATTAAACTATATGCAATGCAACCCTATTCTAAGCAGAAATGTAACTCTTATTCCAAATATTACATTGATTTTTACATTGAATTGAATAAAATAAAGAAATAAAATAACTAAGCCTTCTTCTTGAATATTCCTGCAAAACTAGAAAACAAGGTTAGCACAAAAAATGTAGGTTTTTCTAAATTTATCCGAAAATATAGGAAATTATCGGACATTATTCAGATATAAAGCAAAATTCATACCCCCTTTGATATAAACATGAAAAATAATGAATAAATTTTGAAAATAAACTTGAAAATTCGAAATTGGGGTCAAAATGACCAAAATACCCCTCATGATCTTGAAATTAGGGTTTTCTAAAAGAATTTTTGTAAATTTTGGAATTTTGAAAATCAAATGAAATAAATCAAATATAATATGATGAAATATGATGAAATATGATGATATGCATTAAAATTTATGGAATTAAAGATTGAAAATTTGAAATTTAGTTCAAAATGACCAAAATACCCCTAATAACAAGACTATGGCCTTGAAACCAGGGTTTTCTGAAATAAATTTTGCAAAAAATGGAAAATTGAAATGCAAATGAGATTGAAATTAACCGTAATATGATTCTACATGCTCATGTACATGATAAAACCCTAAAATGTCGAAAATATCATAAAATATCAATTTTAACTGGATTTTTGCCTGATTTTTGCTTTTGAATTTAAAGATAAACTAACATATAAATCAAATGAACTTGGAATTGAGCCAAATTTGGCATGGACACCTAGACTAACCCTAAAAACAGAATAAAACTCGAAAATATAATTTTTTTTTATATTTTCTTAATATGGAAAATAGCTAAAATCCTAAGAAAATAAAAATTTTTCCTAAAATCCTGATTCTAAATGGGATTTTGGATATCAAACTTCCATAAACATTTCCCAAATTTTGTGGGGTGACAGAGGACAGTAAGAAAATGATTTTTGCCTTTTACACTTTCTGTTTTTGACCTATGGTCGGAGTTAGACAGCTCTGGCAAGTCGGATCGGAATACGGCAACTCTAGGATTCAGAGGAAATAGACAGGTTTCAGGAGAAAATATGGGGAAAATGGCAAAAAGATGGAAAAAGGCTGAAATTATAGAAAAATATCTCTGACAAATAGAGGAAAATTTGATTTTTTTTTTCATCATTGGGATTCGGGTTACGGTTTGGCAAAGGGCACACTGTTATCAGAGACCCAAATCTCTGAAATTTCTGGATATTAGAATCTGTCAGACAGAAAAGAAAATTTTGGGAAAATACTGATATAGTTCAAAAAATCCCCAAATTTTGATAAATGACAAAAATATATGTTAGGAACAACTTTAGTGTTGAAATTTTTTGCAGACGAGCTACGGGTTGGGCGGAATCGATGCATTAGGGTCTGTTTATACCCTGACACAGGAACATCGAGAATTTCCCAGAGGTCCGGGAAATCTGATTTTTGACAGAGGTCAACACTACTTGGAAAAACCTCAAAATTTCTAGATCATTAGTAGATTCGATTATGAATCCACTGCGATTTTTGTAGGACAATTCAAATCCCCCACATGGGTGATTTTGAAGGTTCTTGTCTGCTAAAGCATAAACTGACAATTCAGAGAGACAGAAAACTCGATTTAGGGATTGATCGGTTTAGATGGGTTCCGAAACCCGAATAGAATAAAATTTTCGACAGCAAAACAAAGACATGTAAACCTAGTTACTCTAAAATTTACAGAATTTTTAAATGCAGAAATTTACATAAAATGATGCATGGACTTCGCACAAAATTGGAATTCTATGGATTCTAAATCAACCATTAATAAAACTATGTAAATTGCATAACAAAATTGAATTAAATGCAAATTTTAGATATGAATTTATCTAAAACATGAAAATAAAATCAAAACCATCATAAAGGGGTGCATGACCTATTTTGATGTTGGCTCTCAAAACGAGAGATTCAATCCAATAGATGGATGAATCTCGTCGTTTATTTAGCTAAATATGTAAAATGAAATCCTATCATAATTATCAAATAAATAAACTATGAATAATGCATTCATACAACTGCTAATTCAATTTTTTATTTAATTCCATAGCATCCATAAAAAAAAATTTAAAAAACTTAAAACCAAAGGACGATAAGAGTGGATTTCATAGGGGCTTTATTAAGAGTGAAAAGGCATGACACAAGGGGACGATGGGTTCACCTTGGATCCACTCTTGTGCTGGTGGTAATGGTTGTAGTAGGCTGCCTTTGTGGCTCGTGGCTGCAAACAAGGGGATCTGCCCCTTTGTTGATGGGCTGGAGCTACGGCGGTGGCGCTATGGTACAAGTGTTGGGCGTGGAGGAGATGGCAGATGAAGCTGCCAAGAAGGGCTGCAACAAGGAGGGTGATGTGCCGGCTGAAGGAGGGAGCTCTTGTGGTGGTGGCTGCAGCTGCTACCAAGGAAAAGCTGGAGGTGGGCTGCAGCTTGAAGACGTTGGAGTGGCTGCTAGAAGGCTGGACTTGAAGGGATGGAGGCTTCAAAGGGGCGCCGGCTGGAGCTTGAAAGGATGGAGGCTTCAAAGGGGAAGCTTCCTTGGAGAGCACGAAGGTTGTTGGTGGCTGCCAAGGCTGGTGGCTGTGTTACTGCAATGAGAGAGAGAGAGGCATGAAGGGGAAGAGGTGGAAGACAGACAACCTCTTCTCCCTTTGGTGCTGGACTTAGGGCCTAATAACTCTTTTCCCTAAGTTTTTCTAGGTTTAATTCCTTAAGAATGAGAAGGGGGAAAAAGCTTTTTCGTGAATGGCTGCAGCCATACTGCTGTGGAGGGAAATAGCAAGGGAGTAAGGAAGAAAGGGGAAAGAAGGAAGGGAAGGAAAAGGAAAGAAGAGGGGAAGAAGGAAAAGGAAATAAAGGGGAAGAAAGGAGAGGGAAAGAGGAAGAAGGAGAGGCTGGAAACTGCCATACGTGAGGGGAGGGAGAGGAAAGAAAGGAGGAAAGAAAGAAAGAAAAGAAAAAGGAAGAAGAAAGGAAAAAAAAAAAAAAAAGAAGAAAGAAAGAAGGAAAGAAGGGAAGGAGGAAAGGGAAAGGAGAGGAGGAGAGAAAGGAAATGGAGAGAAAGGAGGACTAGGGTGGTTGATCCCCCCTTGTGGGTCCCACCTTAGGAAAAAACCAAAAATAAAATAAAATAAAACAAAATGAAGAAAATGAGGAAAAAGGTAAAAAAAAATTATAAATTAAAACAGAAAATGCAAATGGATGGACCATCTCAGAGCGGGTCCAAATTCCATTTTTGAAATTCATTTTGACGATTAGAGGGGTAAAATAGTCTTTTCAGAAAATTTCAAGACGAAACGAGCTCGGATTGTGAAGTTCAATACCTCGTTCCGAAGCAAATCCAGTGTAGAATTTGAAAATTTAATTTTGAAAGAAATCAGATTGTTTTTCTCGAGAAAATATTTCCAAATTTAGATTTCCGGGGGTAAAAATGTCAGCTTTGGAAACCCAGGGTTTGAAATTGATTTATGAAAACTTTTAAAACCCAATCTGGATTGAAATTTATAAAACTGGAGTTCTGGACTTCGAAAAAAAGGAATAAAATGTGATGAAATGTTATAAAATGCTGAGAAATGATATGAAATGACATGAAATGACATGCGAAATGCTAACCCTGAATAAAGAATTTTGAATGTCAGACCCCGATTGACACTTGTACCAGTTCAAAAAGTGTTAAAATTGACCAACTTTGCAAAATAATTCAAGAAATGGTTTTTAGACTATAATGGGTTAGAGTGACACTGAAAATCAAGGTTTGAGCTAAAATAAACTGAAATGAGTTGGATTGAGCTGGATTCTAGAGTTTCAGAACTCAATGGACTGACCAAAAACTGACTCAACTAGACTCTCCGACTAAATTTTCAAGAAATACTGTCATTTTTAGAGAAATGGTACGGAATGCTCACTGGAGTGAAGTGAATTACGAATCTGAGCTGGGTTTGAGCTAAAACCAAGGTCAGTAATACTAACATGAACTAAAATCTTAGCTCGAACAATAGCTTAATTGACTGAACTCAGCTTAATTTCAGCTGAAAGAGCTAAAATGGGCTCCTAGACACTTGGAAATGGTTTTGAACTGGAACTGGAGCGCTTGAACTCCTGGTGAGCTCAGGCTAAACTCAGAGGAGTATGACTGACTGTGAAGGACTGACTCAAAGACAATTGGCTTGGATTTGAGTGAGAAATGAGCTCATTTCTGAAGAAATGATCCCATTTTGGCAGGAAATGGTCAGAAATGAAAATGGCCTTCTCACTACGAGCTCAGATGAACATGAAATGACTGATATTTTGACTGTTCTGAACTGACCAATGAGCTTGGTTGACTTTGACTTATTGGGGTCCGGGATGACCTAGTTGTAAAATGGTAATTTTTCTAATGAAAGTGGGTAAAGTGATGATTTTCTGACACAGACTCAGGGTTTGACTCCTACACTGAGCTAACAGGGTTGGCACTGCTCGAGGAGGGTTGTTTGAGAATGGATGATGAAAATTTGGGGTGTTTACATATGCTCCTCTTTGCTACTAAGTCAGTTTGAAGATGAGCTTAGTGGCAAAGAAAAACAGACCAAATTTGGGCTATAAAAATGCCCCAGTTAGAAGGATCTGACTAGATACGAAGATATTAGCCCTGATGAAAATGATAGATATGGAATGAAGAATGAAGAAGAAAAAATTACTTCAAAGAAGTGAGATTCAGGTTTTGCCCTTAACCTGGATGGGACGGGAAATACCTCGTGTAGAAACGAAGCTCAGGTTTGATCCTTAACCTGACCGGGAAATGAAATACCTCATCAGAATGAGGCTCAGGTTTAACCCTTAACCTGATCAGGAAATGAAATACCTCATCAAAATGAGGCTCAGGTTTAACCCTTAACCTGATCAGGAATGAAAATAATGAGATTCTCGAAAGAAGAACTCATGATGGAACCTTCAGACTTCCGCATAATAAATCCGATAGGGGTTTTGCAAATGGATGAAATTGGGGTCCCTAAAACTTGAAAATGGGTTTGATTTTGGGCGCCTCATTGTTGAGACTAAATAACTTTTGAAATTGATGACCTTTTGCGAGAAAATGATTGGTGGCTAAACCTTAAGCTGAAATTGGACTGTCTATGGTGGGATAGTGGGGACACAGGGAAGTGTGCAAATCTGAGAACCCAGACGCTCAGATTATACCAAAGAAGGGAAGAAATCTTGAAAACTCCCGTTATCAAGTCCTAAAAGAGATAACAACTGATGTCAGAATGCACCAAAGATGAACCTCAAGCTCTCGCTTCACGTCAGTATGGCTAGAAACTATTGTCAAAATGTTGAAAATTTGTTGTTGATTCAAAATAATTGGGAATGATGCACATTGATTTGAAAGTATTCCTTCTTTTCTACCTGAAGTATTACCTTTGGTGGGGCTTAACTCCGTAGAATCAAGATTCGAATTCAAATTTCTTGCAATTGACTTTCTTTCAAGGAGGCTATCAATTTCCCTTATATGAACAAAAAAGAGAGTATTCTTGATATTGTGAAAGCAGTTGGTGAAAGAATATTGATAATAGAATTTCACAAAATTTAAAGAGGATTCTTGGCAGACTTGGCTGTCTGATATCCTGGGATTCTTTTCTCATGATGATCTTTCTGCCCACTTTTTTTTTATTGGCAGAATTAGAGCTCTCTTGGATTTTTTTTTTGGGATTACATCATCCTTCATTTTGGAGATGTCCTGACTTTTCTCTCTCTTTTTTTGGAAGGGTACGTCACAAACTCCGTTATCTTGGAGATGCTCTGATCCTTTTTTTGGAAGGGTACGTCACAAACTCTGTTATCTCGGAGATGATCCAAATCTTCTTTGGCCCCGGGGGTCTAACTCGCATAATTCGTCTTCATCTTGACGACAATTGAGAGATCCCTTTTGCAGATATTTAATTGCAGCTTAAACGATTGAGGAGATATGGAAATTGAATGGATTTTTCTATATCACCCAGGATATTTCGACTGCCTTATTTTCCAAGAAAGATCTTTAAAAATGTGCCATTGACTGCGATCAATACTGATCTCTTATAGCTTTGCAACAACATTGAATTTTCTTTGTTGACCATATCGATGATTTATTCTTCATCCTTTTGGTTGGCCAATAGAAAGATTTTGAATTTTGAATCCTTCTTCGCAAAAGCTTTGTCCTTTTGGAAGTAATACTGAAGGTAATTTTGAGGTAATTTTTTTATGCAATAAAGGTTTTGAAATCAACAAATATTTAATGACAAATTGGCAAAATGCTCTTGAAATCTTTGGTGAAAGAAATTGCTTGAGGTTTAATTGACACATCCCTGACTAAATTGAGTCCTAAAAAGACTCAGTAAAAGATCAACTCAAAAGTTGTGTTTTGTTTTGACTAACCAGCTCGAAAGCAGGATTTGTTGATCGACCAGCTCGACAACAGGATTTGGGTTGACCGACCAGCTCGAAAGCAGGATTTTGATTGAAAGATCGAATTTGATGATTTGAAATTGATTGACATTGATGAAGTTGTAACCCGAAGGCTTAGAAAGTGATAGATATGGATAAAGTTGTAACCCGAAGGCAAGAAAATGACTAAGGTTGGTAAGATTGTAACCCGAAGGCTTGAATTTGGAAATTGATTGCCCCGAAGGTCGAAATTAGAAATTAGTTCACTAGGAACGACGTGGGTTCAATAGGGATTCAACCTAAGAACTTGGATCAGGAGGACTTCAATCTACAAATCACATTTCAGAAAAATACCAATCCAAAAGGGGTTCGACCTAAGGACTTTAAAGAATATTGGATCAGGAGGACTTCAACCTACAGATCAAATTTTTGACAGTGGGATTAGTTTCGAAGGTGTTCAACCTAAGAACCGGGGATTAGTAGGATTTCAACCTACATATCGAATTTTTGAGAATGAGATTGGTTCCAAAAGGATTAAACCTAAGAACCATATTGGTTTGATAGTCGTTCAACCTGCAAATCACATTAGTTTAGCAGGGATTGGGCCTACAAACTATCAATTCCATAGGGATTTAACCTAGGGACCATAGTTTAAGAAGGAAGGATTCAACTTGTGAGCTTTGAATGGACCAGGTGCTTAACTGGGTTTTGAGAAAAGATTCGAATCAGAATTCAAATCTTCAAGGAAAAACTAAATGAATTGGGTTTTTAAAGAAAATTCTAGTCGGAACTTGGATCTTCTAGACCAATTACTAAATTACAGAAAAGTTTGAGTAGGAGTTCAAACCTTTAAAGGAAAGCTAAGCAAATTGAATTTGAAAGAAAACTCGAGTTGAAACTCTAATTTTCTAGACCAATTCTAGACATTTGAATTGGATTTGAAAGAAAATTTGAGTCGAAACTCTAACTTTCTAGACCAATTCTTGACATTTGAATTGGATTTGGAAGAAATTCGAGTCAGAACTCTAATTTTTTAGACCAATTCATAAGGAAAAGAAAACTCGGGTCGGAACTCAAATCTTCGAAGGAAAACTAGATCCATTGTGGAAGAAAAAGAAATTTGAGTCGAAACTCGAATCCTGAAGGAAAAGTAGATCAATTTGGAAGGAAAAAAAATTCGAGTCGGAACTCGAATCCTGGTCAATTTGGAAGGAAAAGAAATCCGAGCCGGAACTCAAATCCTGAAGGAAAAATAGATCAATTTGGAAGGAAAAGAAATTTGAGTCGGAACTCGAATCCTAAAAGAAAAGTAGATCAATTTAGAAGGAAAAGAAATTCGAGTCGGAACTCGAATCCTGAAGGAAAACTAGACCAATGTGGACACTAAATTTTAAAGTGTATTAGTATGAACACTGGATTTTGAAAATGAACCAGTACAAGCATTATGTTTTGAAAAATTACCAGTACGAATACTGGGTTTTGAAGAATTACGAGTACGAACACTGGGTTGTGAAGAATTACCAGCACGAACACTATTTTTTTTTGAAAAATTACCAGTACGAACACTGGGTCTTAAATAATTACCAGCACGAACACTAGGTTTTTGAAAAATTACCAGCACGAACATTGGGTTTTGAAGAATTACCAGCATGAATACTGGGTTTTTTGAAAAATTACCAGCATGAACACTGGGTTTTGGAAAATTACCAGCACGAACATTGGGTTTTTTTTTTTTGAAAAATTACCAGCACGAACACTGGATTTTTGGAAGGACCAATTCAATGATTGGTTTTTGGGAAGGACCGATGTTAAATCAGGTTTTAGAAGGACCAGGTGCTAAACTGGGTTTAGAAGGACCAATTCAAAGATTGGACTTTGAGAAGGACCGATGCTAAATCGGGTTTTGGAAGGACCAGGTGCTAGACTGGGTTTAGAAGAACCAATTCAAAGATTGGACTTTGGGAAGAACCGATGCTAAATTGGGTTTTGGAAGGACCAGGTGATAGACTGGGTTTGAAAGAACCATGTGCTAAACTGGGTTTGGAAGGACCAGGTGCTAAATTGGGTTTACAAGGACCAATTCGAAGATTGGACTTTGGGAAGGACCAGGTGCTAGACTAGGTTTAGAAGGACCAATTCAAAGATTGGACTTTGGGAAGGACCGATGCTAAATCGGGTTTTGGAAGGACCAGGTGTTAGACTGGGTTTAGAAGGACCAATTCAAAAATTGGACTTTGGAAAGGACCGATGCTAAATCGGGTTTGGAAGGACCATGTGCTAGACTGGGTTTAGAAAGACCAATTCAAAGATTGGACTTTGGGAAGGACCGATGCTTAATCGGGTTTTGGAAGGACCAGGTGCTAGACTGGGTTTAGAAGGACCAATTCAAAGATTGGACTTTGGGAAGGACCGATGCTAAATCGGGTTTTGGAAGGACCAGGTGCTAGACTGGGTTTAGAAGGACCAGGTGTTAAACTGGGTTTGGAAGGACCATGTGCTAAACTGGGTTTGGAAGAACCACGTGCTAGTCTGGGTTTAGAAGGACTAGTGCTAAACTGGGTTTAGAAAAGGCTTAACCCGAAGGTTGATTTTGACAAGATTGGCAAAAATGGTTTTGATAAAGGACTTAACTCATAGGTCAACTTAAAAAAAATGATGTTTTGAAAAGTGTTTGTTGGTCACGATGGGAAATTTTCAATCTTCATCTTCGCGATGACTTTTGGACGACTTTGTCGAGGTCTTAGGATTATCCCTTATCCTGAATGGGTAGTTCAGGTTTATCCCTTAACCTGAAGAAGAAGTGAATTAGATACATATGGATGCAAATAAATGCGAATGAATGAATGCAAATGTATGTAAATGAATGCAAAATGATGTAAATGAATGCACATGCATGCAAAATGAGAGATTTATTTGATCCTGCCTGTATACAGGATGTTTTGAAGACAATTTTCAAAGTAATGCCCCAGTATAACTGGGGAGTGAGAAGTTGGATGAAAGGATAAGTAATTGATATTTGAATAATGCTTTCTGACTTTTGATTGATTCTAGAGGGACTTTGAAGAGATCATTCCTTGTGAGAGATATCTTGCAAGAGAAATAAGGCAAATTGATGTTTTATTGATGTACTGGAAAAATAAACCGATAGAAGAATTGGGGTTACATCTTCTTTTCAAAATGACAAGAGTAAGATAGAAAGAATGAGAGCATTAGTATCGTCATTCTTCTTTATGTTCAGGTAAGATAGCTGATTGATCTTCTGACTCAGCCCTTACAAGCAATCCTTTGTCGATGCAATCTTGCACAATGTTCTTGAAGTCAAAGCAATATTCTATGTCATGCCCCAATGCTCGATGATATTTGCAGAATTTATTTTTCCATTTCCCCAAAGTGACAGCAGGATCGACAGCCTTTGGAAGTCTGACCATATTTTTGGCTAACATATACTCGAGCATGCTCTAGAGTGTCTGATCTAATGAGGTGAATTGGCGATCAAATCTCCAACCTTCATGTTTTGGCTTCTTTTAACTGCTTGCTTTCTGCTAGGAGCGAGATTGAAGGGGTTTGGCTAGAACGGTCGGCTGATCCGCCATTTTGCTTTCCCCTAGAATATTCTTATCAACGCAATCCTGGACAATGTTCTTAAGGACAAAACAATTTTCTGTATCGTGTCCTATTGCACGGTGAAACTTGCAAAATTGTTCATTGAATCTGCCCATGATTGTCGGAGGATCGATGACTTTTGGTAAATGAACCATGCCTTTTGCGAGCAGATTTTCTAAAATAGTCTCGAGCTTCTGGTCCAGAGGAGTGAACTTTCGATTAGTGCTCTAGTCTTTGTGTTTTGGTTTCTCCTGATCTTTCTCTTTATGTTGAAGACTAGATTGAAGAGGCTTATCATCTTCATCTGTTGTATCAGCATCCTGAATAGGCTTCTTAGACAACTTCAAAACCTTTTTGACAATCCGGTCCTTTGCCTTCTGCTTGACTTGGGTCTTCTTTGTACTGGCTTCAGCTTGCTCTGCCAGTATCTTGCTCATCATCTTTTTGAACATGGCATATATTTGAGGATCAATGTCATCCTCAACCTGCTGCCCTTGATTTCTGCCTGAACGTGGGAAATCCATTTATTCTTCTGAAGTTGTTGAATGTACCTGCTTTCGACTGGTGCAGTTTTCTTTCTTGACCTTGTCTGAACCATTGAATATCACGAATGCTCTCTGCAGGGCAAAATTGATGGTTAGGATTTTGAAAGAGATTTTGATTGGAAGAAAATATTTGCTGAGAATTTTGGTAGACAATTGAAAGAGTATCCCATTACTAGGGATTGAGTCGTCGCTGGGATTACGACAATTGCGTTGTCATTCCTTTGTAAAGAAAATAAACAACTAAAAATTATGCCTTGTTACCTAGGCGAGGTCGTCAAACCAAGAATTGAAGAATTTGCAAGATTTTTATTTATTGAAAGAAAAACATGATTGCATCAATAATAAACTTGGGAAAGAGGGGGTAGACGGACAATTTGCCACCACTCTTTATAACTAGCAGAGACACGAGGACCGGGAAAAAGTGGAAGAGTAACAAAAGAGTCCTAGTCATATCTGGCAGAATGGTATGTTCCGGACCACTATGCTGACGTAAGATCGAACTCTGGCATGACTCCTGATAGCAGCTGCATCTTTATGTGCTTCTGTCTCTGAGAAAATTGTTGAACACACTGCTCTAGATGATAATAAGCGCAGAAGAATGGACCAAGCAACTTGAATCTCTTACCATATGCATAGGTGTATCTGGGAGGCAATAATTCTTGATCAAAATAGTCCCATATCACTTCCTCTTCCTGCAGATAATCGATCAGGAACCGGTACCGCGCAACTGGAATGAGCTCCTTGCCGTTATATCTGAACGAACTAGCTCTGGTCGGTACATGCTGAAGGAACCACGACTGAAGTGCATAAGTACATCCCTCAACTAGAATGGACTCTCCAAGTGCGAAGCGGGTCAGTCCTCTGTATAGAAAAGCAAATGCGGCCATGGCTATCGAGAGACGGTTGGTCTGTCAACTTCCCCTTCTCCTCAGAAGCTTAACTATTCTAACATCCACATAATTTTGTCCATCTAGAAAGAAAGCAAGTCCCACAGTACACAGAATCATCGCATGCTGAATTCTCTCTCGAGCTATCCTGAATAACGAGCTGACTTCTGCGAATGCCCCGTACTGTCGGTAGATCTCGATCAGGCTCACATATTCATTCTCATTTTCTTCAATCAGTGGTCAAGACTTGCGCCCTATCATGCGAGCTACAACATCTTAAGGGTCCAGACCCTTGACATTGATCAAAAATTGTTGCTCTAATGAATCTCTAGGCTGACCGGCTGGCTCGAGCAGTCCCATAATCTCTGAAAATTTGTCCATCAACAGGGTCATCTCGCCCCATGGGAACCAAAATGTGCAAGTGCACGGATTTCACCGCTCTGCTAGTGCATGGATCAGATTGCCATTAACTGTCAACTTTTCTACTGTGGATGCCAGTTCTAACCCGCAATCGCTCAAGTAGTCCGAAAACATACGGGAGAAGTTTTTGAACCAAATATAGTACCATCGGGGGAAGAAGGGTCCGGTGCTGAGAGATCGATGCTCATGAAGACTTTGTCGCACCTCGTAGGAGATGTGACCCTCAGGAAAGACAGAGTCGAGCTGACTGGATGCCATTGGACTGAAAGATAGGAAGATTGGAATTAGACTTTGGAAAAATACAAGAATTTTGAAAATTGCAGGCAGGATAAAATAAAAAGCTGGAAATTTGAAGTCCAGAGGAACGAAAGAATGAAAAATCACCTGGAGTTTTGAAGAAAAAGTGGATAGTTTGGAAAAATCGTTCAGGGTTTACAAAGAAATGCTTTATAAATAGGAAAATAAAGTATTTTAGAAAATTATCCGGTATTTTGGAAAAATTGGAAAAATTATGAAAAAATAAGATGAAAATGAATATCATATATCCAATCACAAACAATTATGCACATACAACAATCCCTAAGAAGCTGACTCTAAATGCATTGATTTTGAAAGAGCTTTAGGACCCTAATCCTGACTCTAGGCTCAGATCAACTGTGTCCAATCATGCTATGCCGATATACTCGAGCTGAGGCTCGATGTACGTGGCATAAAACTCATCTCCGGGTCTAGGCTTGTGTTTTCCCAACATCCTTGAGCGCCTGCTGATATACGTTGAACTATGGCCCTTGGTACGTGGCAGGGGGCGTTAGTCCAAATAAGTGACCAAGTTGTGAGGCTCTGTCCCGAACTATGGTTCTAGAAGAGAGCCCAACAACGTGAAGACCGAGTAGACATAGGTGGGGTGGTTTTTGAAAACATGAGCACATGCAGGCAAACAGAGGGCTCTAAAACCTAAAGAGATAGAGATTTTGAATTTTTTTGAAGAAGCAAGCATTGTTTTCATACAATTCCTAGATTGAGGAGTGTTGTATTTCAGACCAAGGTCTAAGTGAGCATGAATAATTCTCCTCAATATGGTCCTACCAAACCATGCCTAGTCTACATGCAATCCATGTCAGCTGGGTTCAAGTCTAGGCTCCTAGGTTCACATGATATCAGAAATTAAAAGTTGACAATTCATATAACACGATTTTGATAATTGAGCTAAGTCAAAGCATACAATTGATCAGACGAAGACAGGTCCCATCTCAGTCGCCAAACCTGGTATCATCGCAAAATTTTTCCCCTCTCTTGCGAGAGAGAAACGATCCTGCGAATCAAACTCGACCAAAGTTTTGAAAATTAACTCGCCTCCGTTTTGAAAATTTGCGGGAAAATTCTGTGGAATGGGATCTGCCTGTCGGTACGAGGTTCAACCGTTCCTGGCGCCTTTACCAGGGGTAATTGAACCAAGGATCAATTATGTGCTTTAACTTGACTCAAATATCTAAATTATCCTCTATTTTTCCTAGAATGCACAAAGAATCAGGCTTGTGCTATGAAATTCTTAAAAGATGCAAGTTTTGAAAACATGATGTTTACTTTGGAAAATTGAAATATGCTGGAAAAATGATTGGAAAAGTGATTGAATTTAGAATTCCTAGAAAAATCATTAAATTTCACTGAAAATGAATTCTGAGGAAAATTTTGAATCTTGGAAAAATCATTTTTTGAGATTTGGATTACTTTTCTGAAAAAATGGATTTGAGAACCTTGAGAAAATAAGGAATTTCATTGGAAAATGACTTTTGAAATGGAAAATGGATTCTCAGGGAAATGGGAACTCTGAGAAAATCGATTTCTGAAAACCTGGGATTTTGAAATTTGAGATGTTTAAAACATTAGAAAATCTTGATTTGAACTTAGGAAATGCTTTGAAATGTCATTTGAAAACTTAGGATTCTGGGAAAATTAAATCCTGAGAAAGACTTGGTAAATCCTTGAGAAAATTGATTTTTTTTTAAATTGAAATTAGAAAACAAATTTGAAAATAATGCAATTTGAATGATATGAATGAATGACTATGAATTTGAAAGGGAATTTCATATGCGAAATTGGGAAATCCTTTTGAAACTTTGAGAAATGCAGTGCGTTTTTAAAGTTAGCCAAAGAGTGTAGGCTGAATGTGGCTAATATGAAGATCATAAATCTAGGTTTCATTCATATTCTGACTATGGCCAAAAATACAAATTCCACCAAGTTTATAAACTTCATAAGAGCTTGTGCACACACCATTCATGTCAACCATAGTGAATTTGAAATAAATGTGCATGAATCATACATCAAACATTGAAATTTGCATAAATTAAACTATATGCAATGCAACCCTATTCTAAGCGGAAATGTAACTCTTATTCCAAATATTACATTGCTTTTTACATTGAATTGAATAAAATAAAGAAATAAAATAACTAAGCCTTCTTCTTGAATATTTCTGCAAAACTAGAAAACAAGGTTAGCACAAAAATATAGGTTTTTATGAATTTATCCGAAAATATGGGAAATTATCGGATATTATTCAGATATAAACCCAAATTCATACCCCCTTTGATATAAACATGAGAAATAATGAAAAAAATTTGAAAATAAACTTGAATATTCAAAATTGGGGTCAAAATGACCAAAATACCCCTGATGACCTTGAAATTAGGGTTTTCCGAAAGAATTTTTGTAAATTTTGAAATTTTGAAACTCAAATACAATATGATGAAATATGATGTTATGCATGAAAATTTATGAAATTAAAGATTGAAATTTCGAAATTTAGGTCAAAATGACCAAAATACCCTTGATAACAAGACTATGGCCTTGAAACCAGGGTTTTCTGAAATAAATTTTGAAAAATTGGAAAATTGAAATGCAAATGTGATTGAAATTAACCCTAATATGATTCTACATGCTCATGTACATGATAAAAACCCTAAAATGTCAAAAATATCACAAAATATCAATTTTAACTTGATTTTCGTTTGATTTTCGCTTCTGAATTTAAAGATAAACTAACATATAAAGAAAATATACTTAAAATTGAGCCAAATTTGGCACAGACACCTAGACTAACCCTAAAAATAGAATGAAACTCGAAAATCTATTTTTTTATATTTTTTAATATAGAAAATAGCTAAAATCCTAAGAAAATCAAAATTTTGCCTAAAATGTTGATTCTAAATGAGATTTCGGATATCAAGTTTCCATAAAAATTTCCCAAATTTTATGGGGTAACATAGGACAGTAAGGCAAATATTTTTGCCTTCTACACTTTCTTGTTTTGACCTATGGTCGGAGATAGACAGCTCCAACAAGTCGGATCGGAATCTGGCGACTCTAGGATTCAGAATCCGGCGACTCTAGGATGTGAGTAAAATGGCAGACAGATGGGGAAAAGGCTGAAATTATGGGAAAATGTCCCTGACAAATAGGGGAAAATTTGATCTTTTTGCATCATTGGGATTTGGGTTACGGTTTGGAAAAGGGCACACTGTTATCAAAGACCCGAATCTCTGAAATTTCTGGATATTGGAATCTGTCAGACAGAAAAGAAAATTTCGAGAAAAATACTGAGACAGTTCCAAAAATCCCCAAATTTTGGAAAATGACAGGAAAATATATTAGGAACAATTTTCATGTAGGAAGTTTTTGCAGAGGGCTACGGGTTGGGCGGACTTGATGCATTAGGGTCTGTTTATACCCTAACACAAGAAAATCAAGATTTTCCCAGGGGTCCGGGAAATCCAATTTTGTGACAGAGGTCAACACTACTTGGAAAAAACTCAAAATTTTCAGATAATTAGGAGATTCAATTATGAATCCACTGTGATTTTTGTAGGACAATTCAAATCCCCCACATGGGTGATTTCGAACATTCTTGTCTGCTAAAGCATAAACTGGCAATTCAGAGAGACAAAAAACATGATTTAGGGTTTGATCGGTTTAGATGGGTTCTGAAACCCGAATCAAATCAAATTTTTGACAGTAAAACAAAGACATGTAAACCTAGTTACTCTAAAATTTACAGAATTTTTAAATGCAGAAACTCACATAAAATGATGCATGGACTTCGCACAAAATTGGAATTCTATGGATTCTAAATCAACCATTAATAAAACTATGTAAAATGCATAACGAAATTGAATTAAATGCAAATTGTAGATATGAAATTATCTAAAACATGAAAATAAAATCAAAACCATCATATAGGGGCGCATGACCTATTTTGATGTCGGCTCTCAAAACGAGAGATTCAATCCAATAGATGGATGAATCTCGTCGTTTATTTAGCCTAAATATGTAAAATGAAATCCTATCATAATTATCAAATAAATAAACTATGAATAATGCATTCATACAACTGCTAATTCAATTTTGATTTAAATCCACACCATCCATTAAAAAAAAACTTCAAACCAAAGGACGACAAGAGTGGATTTCATAGGGGCTTTATTAAGAGTGAAAAGGCATGACACAAGGGGATGATGGGTTCACCTTGGATCTGCCCTTGTGCTGGTGGTAATGGTTGTAGTGAAGGTTGCCTTTGTGGCTCATGGCTGCAACCAAGGGGATTTGCCCCTTTGTTGATGGGCTGGAGCTACGGCGGTGGCACTGTGGTACAAGTGTTGGGCGTGGAGGAGATGGCAGATGAAGCTGCCAAGGAGGGTTGCAACAAGGAGGGTGATGTGTCAGCTGAAGGAGAGAGCTCTTGTGGTGGTGGCTGCAGCTGCTACCAAGGGAAAGCTGGAGGTGGGCTGCAGCTTGAAGACGTTGGAGTGGCTGCTAGAAGGCTGAACTTGAAGGGATGGAGGCTTCAAAGGGGCGCCGGTTGGAGCTTGAACAGATGGAGGCTTCAAAGGGGAAGCTGCATTGGAGAGCACGAAGGTTGATGGTGGCTGCCAAGGCTGGTGGCTGTGTTACTGCAATGAGAGAGAGAGAGGCGTGAAGGGGAAGAGGTGGGAGGCAGCCAACATCTTCTCCCTTTGGTGCTGGACTTAGGGCCTAATAACTCCTTTCCCTAAGTTTTTCTAGGTTTAATTCCTTAGGAATGAGAGGGGGGGAAAAGCTTTTTCGTGAATGGTTGCAGCCATACGGATGTGGAGGGAAATAGCAAGGGAGTAAGGAAGAAAGGGGAAAGAAGGAAGGGAAGGAAAAGGAAAGAAGAGGGAAAGAAGGAAAAGGAAAGAAAGGGGAAGAAAGGAGAGGGAAAGAGGAAGAAGGAGAGGTTGGAAACTGCCATACATGAGTGGAGGGAGAGGAAAGAAAGGAGGAAAGAAAAGAACAAAGAAAGAAAAGAAAAAGGAAGAAGAAAGGAAGAAAAGAAAAAAAAAAGAAGAAAAAGAAGAAAGAAAGAAGGAAAGTAGGGAAGGTGGAAAGGGAAAGGAGAGGAGGAGAGAAATAAAATGGAGAGGAAGGAGGTCTAGGGTGGTCGATCCCCCCTTGTGGGTCCCACCTTAGGAAAAAACCAAAAGTAAAATAAAATAAAATGAAAAAAATGAGGAAAAAGGTAAAAAAAAATTCTTTTTTATAAATTAAAACAGAAAATGCAAATGGATGGACCATCTCAGAGCGGGTCCAAATTCCATTTTTGAAATTTATTTTGATGATTAGAGGGGTAAAATAGTCTTTTCAAAAAATTTCTAGACGAAACAAGCTATTTTTGATAGTTTTTGAAACGAGCTCGGATTTTGAAGTTCAATACCTCGTTGCAAAGCAAATCCAGTGTAGAATTTGAAAATTTAATTTTGAAAGAAATTCAGATTGTTTTTCTTGAAAAAATATTTCCAAATTTAGACTCACAGAGGTAAAAATGTCAGTTTTGGAAACCCAGGGTTTGAAATTGATTTCTGAAAACTTTTAAAACTCAATCTGGATTGAAATTTATAAAATTGGAGTTCTGGATTTCGAAAAAATGGAATGAAATGCTGAGAAATGATATAAAATGATGAGAAATGACATGAAATGACATGCGAAATGCTAACCCTGAATAAAGAATTTTGAATGTCAGACCCCGATTGACACTTGTACCAATTCAAAAAGTGTTAAAATTGATCAAATTTGCAAAATAATTCAAGAAATGGTTTTTGGACTATAATGGGTTAGAGTGACACTGAAAATCAGGGTTTGAGCTGAAATGAACTGAAATGAGCTGGATTCTAGAGTTTCAGAACTCAACTGGACTGGCCAGGTACTGACTCAACTGGACTCTTTGACCAAATTTTTAAGAAAACTGTCATTTTTAGAGAAATGGTACGGAATGGTCACTGGAGTGAAGTGAATTACGAATCTGAGCTAGGTTTGAGCTAAAACAAATGTCAGTAATACTGACATGAACTAAAATCATAGCTCGAACACTAGCTCAATTGACTAAACTCAGCTTAATTTCAGTTGAAAGAGCTGAAACGGGCTAAAATGGGCTCCTAGACACTTGAAAATTGTTTTGAACTAGAACTGGAGTGCTTGGAATCCTGGTGAGCTCAGGCTAGACTCAGAGGAGTATGAATGACTGTGAAGGACTGACTCGGAGACAATTGGCTCGGATTTGAGTGAGAAATGAGCTCATTTCTGAAGAAATGATCCCATTTTGGCAGGAAATGGTCAGAAATGAAAATGGCTTTCTCACTGTGAGCTCAGATGAGCTTGAAATGACTGATATTTTAACTGTTCTGAACTGACCAATAAGCTTGGTTGACTCCGACAGACTGGGGTCCGGGATGACCTAGGGGTAAAATGGTAATTTTTCTAATAAAAGTGGGTAAAATGATGATTTTCTGACACAGACTCAGGGTTTGACTCCTACACTGACCTAACACGGTTGGCACTGCACGATGAGGGTTGTTTAAGAATGGATAATGAAAATTTGGGGTGTTTACAAAGTCCCAATTCAGACTCAGATCAATTCCTTCATCTAATACCTTATTAATATCCGAGATCCAATTCATTCCAATTCGGAAATTAGATCCAATACTGGATCTGGTATGTAATTTCTTCCCGAACCAAGATTTTTCATCTGATTCATTCATAAATTCATATCCAGAGTCCAATTTATTCTTTGAAACCTGGAATATCTCATCAGATATCCAAGATCCAATTAAACCATTTCGGATCCATTTCAGTCTGGATCCACCTTCTGATCCATTCAGGAGTTCAATCGAATCAATTTCTGAACTTAGATTAATCTAACATCTAAGATCCAATTTTTGCTTCTTGGATTCTGATCCAAGATTCATTTCCATTTTGTGAACTGAATCTAGAATCCAAAATCAAAATCCCAATTTTCATTATGAATTTAGGGTTTTTCCCTTTTTTAATTCTTCAAAAATCCATATTTAGGGTTTGATTCGCATTTCGAACCAATTTTCTTTAAATCGAGATCCAGATCCAATTTTTTCAAAACTTCAGATCCAGATCCTTTTTAAAATTCAATTTTTATTCTAATTTCAAAATCAACCTTCGGATTTTCAAATTCAAATCCATAATTTTGCAAAAAACCTTTGAAAAATACCCTGGATCTAGTTTAAAATTCAGTTTGGATTTTGAAATATCAAAATGGATCCAGATCCATTATCAAAATCTAATTTTTATTCAAAATCAATTTGGGGATTTCAAATTCAAAATCAAAATCTAATTTTTATCCCCAATTTAAAAATAATCTTTGAATTTCAAAATCCAAAATCAGTATTTTTTGCAAAATTTCTTAAAACTCAATCTGGATCTAATTTTTTGTCCAATTTGGATTTCATAAATCAAGATTGGATTTTTGAAATCCAATTATTTCCAAAATCTCCTTTTCATTTCTCAAATTTTATTTCTCTTTTTATCTTAATTTCAAAATAAAAAATCAAAAATATTGTTTTCAAAGAGGGATGCTACTTGGCATTTGCAAGATTTAAAATCAAAATCAAAATCGATTTTTAACAAACCTTTTAAAAAAACCTTGATTTTAAAAACCCACATGCGCATCACTCACAAGTGATGCCATGTGTCAAATTTTCAAATAAAATCCTACTTTGCCCATCAACAAAATTGAAAAATGACTCACATGGGCACCCTCTTGCAAGAGGGTGCCATGTGTCAAATTATTTTGGCAAAGGGCATTCTTGCCCATGCAACAAAGCATAAAACCCACATGGGATTGGCGCCAACCTCTCCCCTAATGTGAACCTTGCCACATCAACCCTAAAGGCATGTAAATATCTCAAATTTGAGACGCCCATATTGCCCTCACCTTGGTTATAAAAAGCCCCCATGGGGGCAGGTTTTTCAAGAAGAAAGAATAAAAAAATTCTACTCTCTCTCAAGTACTCTTCATCTCCTCTCTTGGTGGCTGAAGTGAAGAAGAAGGAAGCCCAAGGTAGGCCCTCTCTCTCCTTTTTCTAATTTTTTTCTCTTTTTCTTTCTATTTTCTTCCAATTTCTCAAAATCCCCTCCCCTCCCCCCCCCCCCCTTTCTTCTATTTTTTTTTATAATTTCTTTTCAATATCATGTAATAGCAATATAGATCAATCTTAATTCCATGTTAATTTTTATTTTCTACGCTTTGATTCATTCAAATTGCTATTTACTTTGTGTATTTTTATTTTAGCAATTTAGAATTGGGATTTGATCTTCATTAGATCAAATTTCATATTCTATGGGCAAAATCAACTTCAATTAATGTTTCAATGCTTTCAATTTTAGATAGTTTAATTTTGTTTTTCTATTATTTTTATCATTATCTATGATCCAGAATGATGGCTCTCCTGTTTTGATCATTGGATCAATTCACTAATGAGATGTTATTCCATTCAATTATATTGAGATGATATTTTCCATATAGATGATGAGATGCTATTCTCATGAGATGATGGCTCTCATGTTTTTCCATCTCAATTCACACATAATTAGGCATCATTTTTATCTAACAATTTTATGGCATCTTCATGCATATGGTGTTAGAATAGACACAAAAAATTAGATCAACCTGAGTTGATTTGGCCCCTTAAAAAAAATCAGGATTCTACCCTACCATTTGGCCTTGTCCGAATTTGACCCAAAATTAGACCAACTTGTTTGAGTGATTCCTCCCTAACTAGAGATGATTTCTCAAATATGTAAAACGGCTCCATCATTTAGTCTAATTTTTTCATGCCAAAATTCATCAATTTCTATGGTGTTTTCATGCCCGATTTTGGTTAAAAATCACAACCCTATTATACTGTGTCACTTTTAGCGTATGGTTTTTAGTCCATTTTGTCAGAGTCATATCTCCTTAATGAGAGACCATTTTTGATATATGTAAAAAGGATCTTCTCTATCTAAATGTTTAGTTCATCTCAGTAAAATGTCATTTATTTCTATAGAGCACTTATATTTCTTTTGCATTTTAAGTCAAAACCCTACCTGTTTGCAATCTTAGGCATTGCTCAAGCCTAAGATCAACTTGTTTCATTCATATCTCCCTAATGGGAGATCATTTTTTAGATATGTAAATAGGAGATTTCTCCTTAGAATGTCTAATTTATGCATGCCAATTTTAATAAACTTTTATCAATTTTTCATCTATCATTCGGATCAAAAACCAAAACACTATCATTTTCTTTATCAATTTTTTCACAAATTTTCTCAGGTTTTTGGCAAACTTGATCAGATTGGATCTCCCCAATGGAAGATCATTTTCTAGATCTGTAAATTGGATATTTCTTCTTTGCATGTTTATTTTATTTTCATAAATTTTTAACCATTTTTATAAAGTTTTCATTCTAATTCTGATAAAAAATTAGAACCCTGTCATTTTGCCTCATTAAGCCTTTCTTAAACTTTATTTCAACTTGTTTAGATGTGTCATTTTTAATGAAAACTCATTTTCAAAATTTATAAAAGGGGTTTTCTTCCATTCTAAATCTAGTTCATCCACATAAAATTTTATAAAATTCTATATTCATTTGACCCTTCATTCATTTCATTTTCCAAACCGATTTTACATATACCATCTTCTTTATTAAAATGAAGTTAAATTGGGCATTTTAAAACTTTTAAATTCAATTTTCAAACACAATCATGTATTTCATGAATTAAAAATAATTTTTATCAAGTTAAAATGCCCTAACTTCATTTTAAATAAATTTGAAGTTTATTTACTTTTTATTTCAATCATTGTCAATGTATTTTCATTAAAACCTCAATTTCACGGTTAAATTCATTTTGAATTCAAGTTTTAAAATGAATTTCTATGTTTTAAACCCCAAATTCGAAAATATAAAAGTATAAAAACATATTTTGATTTTTTTTTGCAAAATTCATGCATCATTTGCATTTTATTTTAATATTTTCTTATGTTTCAGGGCATAAATAGGCTAATCTTGGATTTTCTTTTAATTTTTCAATAATTAAAGAAAATCGATAAATGGCTACATTTCTTACATATTTGTTTATTTTGCAAAATTTTCTTTTTCTTTATTTCAATTATTGTAATTCATTCAAGGGTTGTAATAATTACATTAATGAGAATTTTCATTTTATGCTTAGTTTAGAATGAATGAGCATACACTATAAGAAAAACTTTAATTAGCGACGGACGTTTGTGATAGAAATAATCCGTCGGCAATTTATGATGGATTAGCTAGAGAAAACTATCTGTCACTAACATTTGCATAATTAGCAACAAATTTTTTTTATCATTACTCCATCTCTACTTGGCGACGGAGTAGCGACGGAAAAATTTTGTCCCAAGTTCCTTCACACTTTAGCGACAGATCATCGACAAAATTTTTTCGTCGCTACTTCGTCTCCATGTAATGATGGAGTGGAGACAAAATTGTTTTGTCGTTAATCCATCGCTAATTTCCCCGATAAAACCGTAATACGAGCCCATTTTTCCTTTTTGTTTCATCTATCGCCTGCCCGTCGCCCACCCACTGCCCGACGACCTCCTCTCTCACTCCCCTCTCATTCTCTCTCTCGTTGCTCCCCCTCTGTGTTTTTCGGCAAGCCCTGTTCAGCGACCTCCTCTCTCGTTCCCTCTCCCATTCTCTCTCTCGTTGCTCCCCCTCTGCATTTTTTGGCGAGCTGATGACCCCAGCCCGCGACGACCCTGTCAGCGACCTCTCATCGGTGCCTCCCTCAGTTAACCCTCCCTCTTTGCCCCTTGCTTTTGTCCCTTGAAATAAGGGTCGTCGACGGTTCGACAGAGGACATCCAACCTCTGCTGGAGCCTCCCCCTTCTCCCTATGGTTGTCGGAAGGCCAGCAGAGGCCCAACAACCTCTGCTAGGCCCTCCCCACCCCTCTGTAGTCACTGGGGCTGGCAAAGGCCCCGATCGTCTTTGCCAGACCCTCCCCTTACCCTGATCTCCGATAGGACAGGGGGCTTTGCTCCCTGTCCTCTTGACTTCTCCGATAGTGGGGCTCCGCCCCCCTGTCCTCGTTATGATCGACAGGGGGACAAGCCCCTTGCCCTTTTGTTTTCCCTGGCAGGGGGTGGCTTCACCCCTCTGTCCTCGGTAATTTTGACAGGAAGCAAAGCCCCATGCCCCTTGTCTGTTTTCCTGGCAGGGGGCAAAACCCCCTACCGAGAAATTTGGCCACGGCAGAGGGTGAGACCCCCCTGCCTCATAATTGATTCCCGAAAGGGGGCTCATCCCCTGCCTCCCAATGCTTTCCTTTGGGGGGTCCCACACCCTGCCTCTTGTGAATGCTCCAACAGAGGGTTTCGCTCCCTGCCTTGACCTTACTGTCGGCATGGGTAGCGCCCCGGCCTATCTCGCTTTTAGCAGAGGGTTCTGTCTCCTTGTTCAAGCTCATTTCCAACAGGGGGCGTCACCCCCTTTGTCATCGGGTAATAAACTTCATTTTAACATAGTGTCTCTTGTAGATTTCGCAACGGATCCCGCTTGTGCCCCCCGACCCGTGGTGAGCAAATGACAAAAGAAATGCAAATCAGGTAAATATCTGTGGTAAGTAAGTGATGCATGCACATCACAGGTTATTTAATTTCTTAGATGCAACACTTTTCTATTCACACATTCACTTAGTTGTGGATATCTAGAACTGCTTTGATGGAGTTCAGAGATCATGCTAAGCATGATTTTAATGTATGAAAATAGAAGTATTCTTATTTTTGGAGTTCAGATTCTATGCTAATCATGGTAGTAGTTAGCGGGATATTGGAGTATGTTTGTTGCAGGTACGTGTTTGATATTGTTTTGATATGAATGATTTGAATGTATTGCAATGTTTGATGCAATTGTATCCATGTTGGCATGAAGTTACTTTCAATTTGATTATGCTTTCCATGTGAAATTGTATCATGAAAATATGCTTCAAATCAATGTATCGTGTTATGAATGAGTTTTCACATAAAAATGAATGATAAGTTATCAATGCTTCAAATATGCTTCAAATGAATGGTTTTGCACATGAAAATATTAAGTTATCAATGCATGCATCATAGTTCTTATGATTGAATGACATTATATATATATATGTGTGTGTGTGATATATATATATCAAATCATTACATCTATCACGAATGCATGATAAATTTGATATTTTCTTCATCATAGCATTCTTATGATTCTCTTTTAACTGGTTAAGATAATATCTGTAACATCATATGACAAAATGACTGCAAACCATGAATGGATGTATCGTAGAATAGTTGACAATGAGGTATCGCTTGAATATATGGATGGTGTTGACAGTTTTATTGAATTTGCAAAGGCAAGTGTCAGTACAGTGGATCCCACTGGTCAGATCAGGTGTCTAAGCACGTTGTGTAAGAACAATCGATTTATAGAACCTCATGGCATTAGACATCACCTATATAGGAAGGGTTTTGTGTGTGGTTATCAGAATTGAACGCTTCATGGTGGAAATTTTTAGAATAATTTTGATACACGGGTGGATGTGGTGCACGATAATCCATATATGGATTTGATATTTGATGCTGCAGGACCATAATTGGGTTCTACTATGGATCCTATTGATGTACCAACTGGGGTAGAGGAAGAATCAACAAATGATGCAGCTTGTAGATTTTATAATTTACTTAGAGATGTTGATGAGCCACTTTAGAATAGTTGTGAGAGTCACACTATCTTGTTTGCAGTTCTTCAACTACTGAATCTGAAGTCCGAGTTTAATTTGAGTCAAACGTGTTTTGACCGTCTGTGCTCTATTATGAAGAGTATGTTGCCCAAAGATAAGAAATTGCCACAAAATTTCTATCATGCAAAGGTTATGGTCAACGCTCTAGGTATGGGGTATCAAAAGATAGATTCTTGTCCAAATCACTGCATGTTGTATTTCAAAGATCAGAAAAATAGCAGATCATGCCTGCCATGTGGGCATCCTCGGTTCAAGCCAAAGACAAGAGGCAATGGTAGCATAAAGTCAAAAGAAGTGTCATACAAGTCGCTTCGCTACTTTCCTCTCACCCCAAGATTGCAACAATTGCATATGTCTTCGAGAACAGCTAAACACATGAGATGACATGCAAATAAAGTTCAACATGATGAAGACAAGATCACACATCCTGTTGACGTTGAAGCTTGGAAGCACTTTGATCGTACTCATCAGACCTTTGCAATGGAAGTGAGAAATGTTAGGCTCGGTTTATGTACAGATGGATTTAATCCATTTGGGGGTAGATCAACTTCATACTCGTGTTGTCCAGTATTTGTCACCCCATACAACCTTCCTCCAAGCTTGTGTATGAAGCGTCAAAATCTTTTCTTGTCTTTTTTGATCCCTGGTCCGACCTCTCCGGGCCAAAATCTTGATGTATATTTAAGGCCATTGATTGATAAACTGAAAATACTGCGGGATGATGGTGTTCTCACGTACGATGCCCACAATAAAAAAACTTCAATATGAAGGTTGCTGTTCTATGGACAATCAGTGACTTCTCTGCATATGGTATGTTATCTGGTTGGAGCACATATGAGAGGTTGGCATGTTCGTACTGCATGGAGGATACAAAATCTTTTAGATTGAAGCATGGAAGAAAGTCGTGCTGGTTTGATTGTCACCGTCGATTTCTACCCAGCAACTATCCGTTCCAAAAACAAAGAAATGTGTTTCGAGCAGGCACAACTGAAATGGAAGGTCCACCTACAAGGTTGTCTGCATAGAGATTTTAAGAAGATTATGATACTTTTCATATGAACTGACAGATGCCCGTAGACCGACGTCCTTTCTTGGATTTGGGAAGGATCACAATTGGACAAAGAAATCTATATTTTGAGAACTACCATATTGGCCAACCTTATTGATATGACATAATTTGGATGTGATGCATGTGGAGAAAATGTGTTTGATAATGTGTTCAATACGGTAATGAATGTTAAAGGAAAAACAAAGGATAATCTGAATGCCCGTATGAATTTAAAAGTAATATGTAAAAGACAAAAATTGAAACTCAAAAAGTACAATGGCAAAGTACTGAAACCAAAGGCAAGGTACGTGCTTGGACCAGGTCAAATAAAGGAGGTATGTCAATGGTTGAGACAGTTGAGATTTTCAGATGGATACGTATCTAACATTGCTCGAACTGTGAAGATAGACGAGGAACAATTATATGGGTTGAAGAGCCATGATTGTCATGTCATTATGCAACGGTTGAAACCTCTAGCATTCCATGATATGTTAGACAAACCTATATGGGGGGTATTATCGGAGTTGAGTAGATTTTTTAGAACATTATGCGCATCGGAAGTCGTAGTATCTGAGGTAAATAATCGCGAGGATTCTGTCGTCACTACTATTTGTCAGCTAGAGAAGATATTTCTGCCAGCATTTTTTGATGTTATGGAACATGTGATCATACATTTGCCATATAAACTAAGGGTTGGTGGTCCTGTGCAATATCGGTGGATGTACCCCTTTGAAAGGTATATATTTTTTTATATTTTTATCTTCAATGCTATTGAGAAATTTATTGTAATTCAAGATGTATATTGTTGACAGATGCATGTTTGACCTAAAAAAAAGGTTCAGAATAAAGAAAGAGTAAAGGGCTCTATTTGTGAGGCCTTTAGAAGAGATTTCAAATTTTTCATCTATGTACTTTGAACCTCACATTCCAACATGTTACACATGCCCACCTCGTAATGATGATGGAGAATAGTTTACTGTAGCTGACAAACTGTCGATATTTCAACCACTTGGGCATGCCTTTGGCAGTTGTCGGTCAAGACTCTTGGAAGATCGAGAGCAAAACGCAACACAAATCTATATCCTTTTTAATTGCTCAGCGATCAACCCATATATCGAGTAAGTATACTTAATATGTAACACTAAGTTTTATACTTGCGTATATGGTTCGGTAATATAAGTATTTGTTAAGTGTAGACAATTTGATCTGGAGTTGCAAAGAGAACTTTCACATCTCACTGATACAAAAGTACAGAAAGAACATGAAAATAAGTTTGTGGCATGGTTGAAAGAGGTGGTAAGAATGATGACATACATTCTTTTCATGTAAACAACAATAAGTTACTTAATTGGTCGTGATCATAGTCATTGTTTATGCTTGTAGGTCCGACATGGTGATGTTAAAGATCAAGGAATATATGATTTACAAAATGGTCTGACCAAAGTTGTGCAATATTACAACGGGTACATCATAAATGGTTGTCGATTTCATATAAAAGACTACGGTGTAAACAAGTCAACGATGAATAGTGGTGTGTGTGTCAATGGTAGCAGCTACAGTGAAAATGAACATGACTACTACGGTGTTATAGAAGAAATAATATAGTTGACTTACTTAGGTATAAATAATAATGTAACTTTATTCAAGTGTCATTGGTTTGATCCCACAACAACAAGAGTCAATAAAGCCTGTAGCATTGTGGAGGTGAATCATAAATCAAGGTTTGGAACATATGAACTATTCATATTAGCCTCGCAAGCTCAACAAGTTTACTATACTTTATATTCGAGTACAAGAAAGTCAGATAGAAATGAATGATGGGCAGTTTGCAAGGTGAAGTCTAAACTATACCCCGAGTATGATCAGTTACAGAAAGACAAGTTAACTGAAGATAGTGAATCAGATGATATGTATGACTTCTCTTATGGTCACGATGTCGCACATGGTATGCATGTCATATCTCCATTGTCCAATGGCACATGCATGGAAGAATGTGATTCAAATGATATACCAAGTAGATGGGCGCCCAATGAAGAAGAAAAAAAAGAAGATAACGAAGAGGAGGATGAGGAAGAAGAAGAATATGAAAGTCAAATAAGTGATGAAAAAGTATTCTTGAGCTAGTGAAATACATCTTGTAATACATACCTCTATTTGATATGAATGATTTGAAATGTATTGCAATGACTTGGATGATTTGAAGGTATTGCAATGTTTGAATGTATTGCAATGTTTGAATGCATTGCATGAAGTTATTTTCGATTTAAATATGTATCTTCAATAGGTATAGAGTTATGATTTGAATGTATTGCAATAATTTGAATATATTACAATATTTGAATGTCTTGCATGAAGTTATTTTCGATTTGATTATGTATCCATGAAGCTATAGAGTTGTGTAACTGATCCAATTGTATTGCAAGTTAAGGATAAGTTATCCATGATTAGCAAGTGATGTCATATCTTATGTTTTAATGTATTGCAATGTTTGATGTGAATGATTTGAATGTATTGAAATGTATTGCAATGATTTGAACGCTTTGAAGGTATTGCAATGTTTGAATGCATTGCATGAAGTTATTTTCGATTTGATTATGTATCTTTGATAGGTATAGAGTTATGATTTGAATATATTGTAACGTGTTTGAATGATTTGAATGTATTACAATATTTGAATGTCTTGCATGGAGTTATTTTCGATTTGATTATGTATCCATGAAGATATAGAGTTGTGTAATTAATCTAATTGTATTGCAAGTTAAAGATAAGTTATTCATGATTAGCAAGTGATGTCATATCTTATGTTTTAATGTATTGCAATATTTGATGTGAATGATTTGAATGTATTACAATGATTTGAATTATTTAAAGGTATTGTAATGTTTGAATGTATTGCATGACATTTTTTATTTGTTAGAATATGGTTCGTGGAGGTTACAGTCGTCTAGCACCCAGTGGTAGCCAGTCGCAGCCTTCATCTTCACAGGCTACTTCGATAGGTATATCATTTAACTAATTGTATACTTGATTAGTTTAAATGCGCATTGTGTGAATTTCTAACTCATTTTCTATAGATGATGTTTCGCCTGCACATGACCCACCTACACCAGTTGTTTATATAAGTCACGAGACAACGCTAGATGCAGAGTCTTCTCAGTCTGACACATGATGACTAATTCAAATAGTGTATATTGATAATCGATCGTAAGTATTTCATTTTCACTTATCCTATACTTATCTATAAATATTGTATATTGATAGTTAATGTGTACCAATTCATATGTAGTGCAAGGTTTGAGCCATAAGAAGTAATACGAGAGATTAGACAGTCACTAGTTCAACATCTATCAGGACCGATCGCTCAATGAAAAGAGTACTGAAAAGAGGTGTTGGACAGATTGTGGTCCTCATTCATGGTATACAATCGTTTCTCATAGTTAATGTGTTTCATATTTAATTTTTTGTTATAGTCATGTCTACTAACTTTCTAAAATTATTTGTAGGCTTCGAATTGCATCGTGACTACGATGGAGGAGCAAGACGTGAGGAAGGTATGGCAGAAGGTGACTGTTAGTCGATTTGCAGACATGCTACACAATATGAAGACTGCATCAAGAAAAGCATCTGGCGGGATAGATGATCCACTGCAGTGGAAGGGCCATGACCCTCCTACTATCAGGTCAGATTTTTGGGATGCAATGTGCGACAAGTAGGCAAGGCATGAATTTCGAAACCACTCAGTGAAGGTTGTACAAAACCGAGCGACAATGCCCATCTACACACAGGTGGATCTAGGGGTGGCAAAACCTGACACGACCTGCCAACCTGCCTCTTAGGCGAGTTCGGGTTGGGCTTAAGCCAACCCATTTAATAAACAGGTTGACTCGCCTAACCCATTTATTAAACGGGTCGGGTTCGGGTTGGGGGTATGCCAACTCGCCAACCCGACTGACCCGTTTAATAAACAGGTTAGTCGGGCAGGTCAACCCGCTAACCCGACCCGTCAACCTGACCCACGAACCTGAGAACCCGTTTTCCCGACCCAACCCATTTATTAAATGGGTTGGCGGGTCGTGTCGAGTTACCCGTTTATTAAACGGGCCAGGTTCGTGTTTGCCACAACCGACCCATTTAATAAACGGGTCAGTTCGGGTTGAGGTATGCTTACCCGCCAACCCGTCAGGTCGACCCGCCAACCCGACACGATTGCCACCCCTAGGTGGATCTAGGACTTTTGGGAGCCACCTAAAGAAAATGGTAAGTTATCAATATATATATTGTCAAATTTATAAGTATTGTTGCATACCTGTTAAATAAATTTTTTATCATTTAACTTGGCAAGAAGCAGAAAAATGAGGCATTGTGCCATACAAGGATGTGTTTGTTGAAACACATAAATGTAAGACCATGGGAGAGTTCATATCACAGAAGGTTGTTTACGACAACGGTATGCATTTATTGTATTAATAAACATTGTAATATACAAGTTATCATAAACATTATAATTCTTAATTATTAATCCACATTATAATCATTACTTTATAGGAGTCATACGAGCAACATATGGTAGAGCGATATGGTGATGACTTCACTCAGCATCCGCCTTTTGATCTTGCAGCATGGGTGAATGCAACAGGTGAACCCAAAAAAGGGTCATGTGTTCAGGTTTGGGAGTAATATGAACATCTCACCAGTCGTTGCCTCCTCCAGTCACAGCTCTTAGAGTTCTCTCGCCAGCATCAGCTCCAAGCATTCGACTGACCCACCTAATTCTTGGGATGGTGTCTGCCAGCTTGTTAAGAACACAATGCGTGACTATTTACATGAAGCAATTTTTGACGTTGTCTGTAATGAGTTGTGCAGTTTTTTTTAGGACAGGGAAACTTCGTCTGCAGGTGCCTGTTAGGTATGAAAGTTTCATGTCATTTGTTTCATGTCATTAGATTTTAAGCTAGTATATACATGATTTCATCACATATGAGCATGATTTCATCACTATGAAAGTTTTTTACTGCCTTATAACACATATATGCATGATTTCATCACTGTTAAAGTTTTTTACTACATTAGAACACATATAAGCATGATTCCATCACTATGAAAGTTTTTCCACTACCTTAGAACACATATATGCATGATTGAATCACTATTAGAGCTTTTTGACAACCTTAGAACACATATTTGCATGATTGAATCATTATAAATTTTTTCCTATCAGCCTTAGAACACATTTGAATTATGTTAATATCCTTCACTTTATTGCTAGCTAGACTATGTGTAATTCACTCATGTTACTTTGATTGCCTTAGCTTAGGTGCATTGCATATAATTTATTTCATTATATTTTGTTTATCAATACTAACCTTTCTTTTCTCTTGTAGGATGCTTAAGATAATCATCGTAGAGGAGCTGAAGGGGCAGCTTAAGACAATGAAGAAAATGACACACAGAATCTTGGCAATGATTAGATTCATGTGTTGAATTTGTTGTACCTTCTTGTTGTTTCAAAAGAAACTCTTTGTAAATGTTCACTTGTAAATAATTAGAACTTGGCGAGGATTATAGTTGATCGATAAATTATTTTAGTTGCTTTGTATATGTATTTTTTATGTGTACTTTGTTTTTTCTACACAGGATATATAAATTGTATCACGAGAATTTTTTTCTCGATATTTATATTTTAAACAAATTTTTTAATTTTTTTTTGCGACAGATTACCGACGAATTTTATCCATCGCTAATTAGTATCGGCCTCCAATTTAGTGATGGATCAGGGGCAGATATTTAACTATCTCAAACAGAATCGACTGATATTGTGCGATAGATTTTAATCCGTCGTAATTTTGCCACTACAATAGCGACAAATTCATATCTGTCGCAAACTCAAATCTCTGCAGTTTAACGATGACCTTGCGATGAATCATAGCATTCGCTTATTCATCATAATTTAGCGACAAAAGTAGCGACATATATGTTATGTCGCTAATTAGCGATTAGAAATTTGTGATGAAAGTTAGCCATCGCTAATCCATCACTAAACTCTACAACGACGGATTAGCGATGGATTGCGGTCGTCGCTAATCCACAGATTTTTTGTAGTGATATAAATTAATTCTATGTTAATTGCTTACATTTTTTTTTTATTACGCTATAGAAAACACGAATGACATGTGCACCATCTAATAAAGGATAAATAGCGCTAAGTAAAGTTTGTATTTTTGGCCCTAGTCGGAATACGAATAATACTTAGAGTTATTATTTTTTATTAAATAAAAATTTGCCTCACACTTTTTGGTCATTTTCAAAAATCATCATTTCATTCATAAATAATTATATTTTCTTCCTTTATTTGAATTAAAATAAAGATTAATTCAAAATGTATTTATGGACCTAGTCATGAATATGTTAAAAAAATATTTTTGTTTTAATTCTATAAAGGCACAAAATTCTTTTCTTTATTAAAATTTTAAATAAAGATTAATTCAAAATATATTTGTGGCCCTAGTCATGAATATATGAAAATTAATCTTGTTTTTAATTCTATAAAGCATGAAATTCTCTTTAAAATCCAAATGATTTTTCAAAAAAATAGCATATTCATCATTTAAGATAGAATTGCATCATTTTTTTAAATTATTTCAAGTCATTTTCAAATTTCCAAGTGATTTTCGAAATGATTTTCAAAAACAATTTTCATTTCTAAATTCAAAAACCATTTTTTCATTATGAAATTCAAAGTTATTCTTTTTAATTTCAATTTTAAATCTTATTTCAAATTTCTATTTTCAATTCCCAAATTTTGATTTTTATTCTCTTTTTCCATTTTTTAAAATTCCAATTTTAATTTTTACTTCTTATTTTCAATTTCAAATATTAATTTTAATCTCTTATTAAAATTTCAAATTTTGATCTTTATTTCAAGTTTAAAATCAATTTCAACTATCCATTTTTGAAATTCAAAATTCAACTTTGAATTTCATTTTAATTTTAAATATCAATTTCAAATTCTCTATTTTTAAATTTCAATTCTTAATTTCATTTCAAATTTCATTTTTGGATTTCCAATTCTAAATTTCAATTTCAATTTCAATTTCAATTTCAATTTTAATTTCAATTTCAATTTCAATTTCAATTTCAATTTCAATTTTAATTTCAATTTCAATTTCAATTTCAATTTCCAAAATTTCAATTTCTTTAGTTTAAATTTCAAATTCAATTGCATTTTCAATTTCAAATTTCAAATTTCTCAATTTCAATTTCAAATCAAAGTTCAATTTCAATCTCAATTCTGATTTTCAACTTCAAATCCTAAAATTCCAAATATAAGTTCAAAATTTCAAGTTTGATTTCTGAATTCAATTCTCAATTCAAAAATCAAACTCCAATTTTGATTTTTTTTTTTCAAATCAATTCAAATTTCAAATTTTAGAACTTAACTTTGAATTCAATTTTAAAACTTTCAATTCAAATTCATTTCAAATTCCAACTTCTCAAATGCAAAATCGATTTTTGAACTTCAAAGTCATTTCCTAAAGAATATCTTCAAATCCATTTCAAAATCACTTGGAAAAAATAGATTTCTGAAGTATTTCTAAAAAGCATACATATTTTCAAGTTCAAAATCATAGCAAAAGCCTGATTCAATGTGAATTTAAGACTTAAAATAATTTCTTAGACAAATTTATGCAAAGCAAAGGCATAAATTCGATCTTTGGTTCAATTACCCCTGGTAAAGGCACCAGGAATGGTTTAACCTCCTACCGATGAGCGGGCCCCGTCTCTTCATTTTCTCACATTTTTTAAAAATGAAGACGAGTAATTTTTTTAAAAAAAAAATTAAAGGTCAAGTGAGACCTTGTGAGAGTTTTTCTCTTTCTTTCTAAAAAAAAAGAAGAAAAAATTTGCAATGATCACAGCTACCAAAATCTCATCCCATCTCATGAAAAAAGTTTTGACAATTATGTGTTTTTCGGCCAAATGTTAATATCAATTGGAGAGGCTTTTGGAGGCACAAGCAAGGCCAACATGTCATATATCGACGGAAAGGGCCAAGTGTTGTGGTTGGTTACTTTTCGGTAGTACTGTTTGTTCTTTGTTTTGCCCGTTTGAATGTTTGGGTCCGGCTGCCCTATTGGTTGAGCTCGGCGGGTAGGTTATATGTTTCCCCCGGGAACACGCATTGTAGCTACAATGCGTGTTCCTGGGTCCTCACTTAGCATCGTGTGGCGCTCAGTGGGGTGTACCGTACACCATCGTACATCATGCAGGCTGGTGTACGGCTTCCCCTACACCCCACTGAGTGCCACGCGGCGCTCAGTAGGGACCCAGCTACAGTGCGTGTTCCGGGGGTGCTAGCAGTCAGAAACTCATTGCAAAAAAAACTCCTGCAGCTTATTAAATCATATGCAACCAACAAAGAGGTGCTCAATGAATTCTGCAGTGCACTCATAAAAATATGGCACTGACTAGCCAACCGAAAACTCATCCTTTGAAGGTTATCATCCAAACAGCCGTGCCCTTGGAGGTAAGTCGATCCCTCAAAGGCATCGTTCGGGCAGCCAAGTTGAGGGGGCGCCCAGCTGGTACAACTAATGTTACTCGATATGACTTTTTTTTTTCCACGTGTTGTCTCTCTATCTTTTCAGTTTGCGAAAAGCCTGGCATCCGTGCATAATCAACTGAAAGACAAAAAGAAGAATAGAAACTCATGCATGATGGAAGATAAACTAGCAATTGAATTATTTTCTACATGAACTAATTTCCGGCTTTGCGCTTAATTGTTACTTTGATGTGTTGTATGCTGAATTGCTGATCCTTTCTTGCTGTTTTATCTCTCTGTTATATGCTTTTTGCTTTGATTTTTGGTGAGCCTTTGTCACCCTTTTTTTTTTCTCCCATTTGATTATTGATATTTCCAAACACTCTCTTTCTTACAAAAAAAAAATCAATAGTAAGATTAAAATTAATGTAGTGAAAACAAAAAACATTGAAAATGATACCTAACTTTTTTGCACAATTCAGAAAATGAACTAATGTTTTTTTTTTCAGAAAGGCACCAAAGTAATTAGTTTATGTAAATCAAAATTGATTTTTATTGTTAAAATTAACATACAATGACATAGATGACAGTAATTGTAGTATAATACCATAACTGATAACCAACTATAAAATAAAGATGGCCAATTTACTATTCTCTTGACAGTTTTGCTTTTTTTGCTTGGTCAAATTCCTGGCGCTTAATTTTTTCAGGCGATAACTTACTTGCGCAAGATTTTTTCAGACAACTTAGATGGCGCCTGATTTTTTTTAAAAGACAACTTACACAAGTGGTTTTACCAAGGTGCCTAATTTTTTCAGGCGACAAATGGTAAAACCATCAAGAAAAAAAATCGATTTGCCAGATTTATCATACTTTGAATCATAAATTGACCATGTTTGTCATATTTTTTTGGTCTTAGCCTCAGTAAAATTATTGTAGTTAATACTAGCCTTTCTTAGACAAGTACAAAAATATTAACGTTTTACCCTCGAACAATATCTTATATGCCAACCAAGGCTTGCAGAGATTTTGAATTAGGTGGGTTTCCATTTGCAATGTGCATCCCTCGATTTTTTTTTATTTCCTATTTTAGATCTATTCTCTCATGTATCAGTGGTGTAGACCACCATCATCATCATCCCTATGCCACAGCAAATTGTTCAACTTATAGAAAAGAGTTCAAAGTTTGGAAGATAAGTGATGTAATAAACTTTTAAATGTCATATTTAAAATTTCTCAATAAATTTAATGCCAAGACAGTCTATGGTTTATTTTCATTAACTATAACAAATTTCAGGTGCACTTTTAAAAAATTGTCATCCGCGAGGTGGATTTTTGAAAATTTGCTGAAAACTTATGTTTCCAATTTGGAAATTACCCAAGAAAGGAAAAGAATAGACAAATAATTGAAAACCCGAAAAAAGTCATCTATAATTGCAAAACCGATGTATCAATGAGAAACAGACTTTAAGCATTTATCATGAATCTATATGCTAATCATCAACTAAGTGATGCCTCATACGCATAGTCAGTCTGTGTGTTGTATTCAACACAAATGGAAAACCACCTCTCTCTCTCTCTCTCTTGCACGCTCATTAGTTCAAAACTAGTGAAACTCACATGCAATGCATGTGCACAGAATCACATCTTTCAAATTGACGCCGGAAAAAAACCAGCTGGGTTTTTCGATAAAAAAATAAAAATTTGTAAATGATATTAATATGTATTAGCACTAGGAGATGAAAAAAGATTGTACTATTCTTGTAAAATGGCGCAATTTTGAAACTGCCTCACAATTCGCTAAAATCCTATTTTCACCACAACAAAGAAGTGGATTAGCGACGACCTCATTCCGTCGGTAACCGGCTTAGTGACGGATTAGCGATGAAGAGGCGACAGACAGCTTACGTCGCGAATTTTTCGACGCTAACTGGAGACGAAATAAATCTGTCGCCCATTCCGTCGCTAATTGCGATGGAATAATGAACGACGGATTCTGTCGCAAATCCGTCGGTACTAAACGACAACCTCGGCTTGGCGACGGATTTACATATATCACTAAGCCGTCGCTAAATTATATGTATAACGATGGATATATCTGTCGCTAATCCATCGCAAACAAGAAAAAAAATAAAAATAAAATTATTTGAAAATTAAATATCGAGAACGCTACAATTTATATTTCTTGTAACATATAAAAGGAATCTACAACAATTAATCGTTCCACTTTAAAATTAACAAGTTTAATTATTTACAATTCAACAATTACAATTTCTAAACAAAAATAAATAAAACGTCTTCAACACATTAATCTAATCATCGCCAAGATTTTGTGTGTCTTCTTGTTCATTGCCTTGATTTGTCCCTTCAGCTCCGCTATGCTGATTATCGCTAGCAACCTACACAAGAAAAAAACAGTCAGTATTGATAAACAAAATATATTAAAATAAATTATACACTATATGTGATTCTATCATGTGCTCATATGTGTTCTAAGGTAGTAAAAAAACTTTATATGTGATTCTATCATGCTCATATGTGCTCTAAGGCAGGCAAAAAACTCTATATGTGATTCTATCATGAATGATATGTGTTCTAAGGCAGTAAAAAAACTCTATATGTGATTATATCATGCTCATGTATTCTAAGGCAGCTAGAAAAACTCTATATGTGATTCTACCATGCTCATATGTGCTCAAAGGCAGACAAAAAGCTATATATGTGATTTGATCATGCTCATATGTGTTCTAAGGCAGTCAAAAAATTGAATATGTGATTATAGCATGCTCATATGCATTCTAAGGCAGTCAAAAAAACTCTATATGTGATTCTATCATGCTCATATGTGCTCTAAGGTAGGCAAAGCAAAAAACTTTATATGTGATTCTATCATGAATGATATGTGTTCTAAGGCAGTAAAAAAACTCTATATGTGATTCTAGCATGCTCATATGTGTTTTAAGGCAGTCAAAAAACTGAATGTGTGATTATAGCATGCTCATATGTGTTCTAAGGCAGTTAAAAAACTGAATACATGATTATAGCATGCTCATATGTGTTCTAAGGCAGTAAAAAAAACTTTATATGTGATTCTATCATGCTCATATATGCTCTAAGGCAGGCAAAAAACTTTATATGTGATTATAGCATGCTCATATGTGCTCTAAGGCAGGCAAAAAACTCTATATGTGATTCTACTATGCTCATATGTGCTCTAAGGCAGGCAAAAAATTATATATGTGATTCGATCATGCTCATATGTGTTCTAAGGCAGTCAAAAAATTGAATTTGTGATTATAGCATGCTCACATGTGTTCTAAGGCAGTCAGAAAAACTGTATATGTGATTCTACCATGCTCATATGTGCTCTAAGGCAGTTAAAAAGTTGTATATGTGATTCTAGCATGCTCATATGTGTTTTACGGTAGTCAAAAAACTGAATATGTGACTATAGCATGCTCATATGTGTTTTAAGGCAGTAAAAAAACTGAATATGTTAAGGCAATCAAAGTTACATGAAATCTAACGACATGCAATATATTGCATGAAACTTTCATACCTAAGAGGGACCTGCAATCGAAGTTTCCTTGTTCAGCAAAAAACTGTTGAACTCAGCTCAGAGAACATCGACGACGGTTTCATGGAAGTAGTCACGCAATGTGTCCTTAATGATCTGGCGTACATCTTTGTCGAAAAGAATAGGTTGCTGCTTGGAGCTTATGTCGGCAGAAGAAGTCTGTGAGTCGTAACTGGAAGAAGCAATAACAGGTGAAGTGTTCATATTACTCTCAAACCCGAACACACGAACCTTTTTGGGTTCACCTGCTACAGTCACCCATGATGCAGAATCAAATGATGGATAATGAGTAGCGTCATCGCCATATCGCTCTACCATCTGTTGCTCATATGCCTCCTACAAAAGAATGTTTAAAGTATGCATTAATAATTAATGATAACATTATGATAACTTGCATATTGCAATGATTATTAATAGAATAAATACATACCGTTGTCGTTCTCGCCTTCTCTGATACGAAGTCTCCCGTGGTCTTCCGTTTATGTGTTTCAACAAACACATCCTTATATGGTACAATGCCTCCTTTTTCTGCTTCCTGTGAAGTTAAATGATAAAAGATTTAGTTAACAAGTTTACAAAAATACTTATAAAATTAATATTATATATTGATGAGTTACCATTTTCTTCAGGTGGCTCCCAAATGTCTTAGATTCACCTGTGTGTAGATGAGCTTCGGGCATTTTTGCTCGATTTTGTGCAGCCTTTGCAGAGCGATTTCGAAATGCATCCCCCGCCCACTTATTGCACATTCCATCCCAATAATCTCTCCTTATAGTAATAGGGCCATGGCCCTTCCACTGTAGTAGATCATCTATTCCGCCAGATGCTTTTTTTGTTGTCATCTTCATATTATGCAGCATGTCTGCAAATCGATTGACCCTTCTGCCACACCTTCCTTGCATCATTTTCCTCCACCATAGTTGCGAAGCGATTTGAAGCCTACAAATATTTTCAGAAAGTTAATAGACATGACTAAAAAAATTTTAAATAGAAAACACATTAACTATGAGAAACAACTGTATACCGTGAATGAGGACCACAATCTATCCATCACCTCTTTTGGATACTCTTTCTATTGAGCGACTGGTCCAGGTAGATGTTGAAGAAGTGAATTCTTAATCTCGCGTACTACTTATTGTGGCTCAAACCTCGTGCTGCACATGAATTAGTACACAGTAAATATCAATATAAAATATTTATAAGATATGCAATAATTGAAAATGAAATACTTACGGTCGATTATCGATATACACTATTTGAATGAGTCTTCTTGTGCCAGACTGAGAAGACCTTGCTTCCTGTGTTGGCTCCTGACTTGTGTGATCAACTGGTGTAGGTAGGTCGTGTACAAGCAAAACATCATCTGTAAAAAAATATGTTAGAAATTTTCAGAATATGCATTTCAACTAATCAAGCATCCAATTAGTTAAATGATATACCTATCACAGGAGCCCATGAAGATGAAGGCTGGGCCTGGCTACTACTGGATGAACGACCTCTGTAACCTCCACGAACCATATTCTAACAAATAACATATGTCATAAAATACATTCAAATAATTCACATCAAGTATTACAATACATTCAAATCATTTGCATAAAGTATTTCAATACATTCAAATGATTCGCAACAAGTATTACAATGCATTCAAATCATTCACATCAAGTACAATACAACTCATTCATTCGCATCAAGTATTACAATACATTCAAGTCATTCACATCAAGTATTACAATAATTCAAGTCATTCACATCAAGTATTGCAATGCATTCAAATCATTCACATCAGGTACTGCAATGCATTCAAATCATTCACATCAGGTATTGCAATGCATTCAAATATTTCAAATCATTCACATCAAGTATTGCAATACAACTCATTTATTCGCATCAAGTATTGCAATACAACTCATTCATTCACATCAAGTATTACAATACATTCAAGTCATTCACATCAAGTATTACAATGCATTAAAGTCATTCACATCAAGTATTATTGCAATGCATTCAAATCATTCACATCAATACTATTGCAATGCATTTAAATCATTCGCATCAAGTATTACAATACATTCAAATCATTCACATCAAGTATTACAATACATTCAAATAATTCAAATCATTTACATCAAGTATTGCAATGCATTTAAATCATTTGTATCAAGTATTACAATACATTCAAATAATTCAAATCATTCACATCAAGTATTGCAATACAACGTATTCATTCGCATAAAGTATTATAATACATTCAAATCATTCAAATCATTCACATCAAGTATTGCAATGCATTCAAATAGAGGTTTGTATTACAAGATTTTGCTCACTAGCTTGAGAATTCTTCCTCGTCACTTGTTTAAATTTCATATTTTTCTTCTTCTTCTTTTTCTTCTTCTTCTTCATTGTTTACCCATCCACTTGGTACATCATTTGAATCACATTCTTCTATGAATGTTTCATCGGCCAATGGAGATATGACATGCATATCATGCACAACATCGTGACCATAAGCGAAGTCATAGATATCATCTGATTGATAGTAATCACTGTCTTCAGCTAACTTGTATTCCTGTAACTGATCATACTCAGGGTATAGTTTGGACTTCACCTTGCAAACTGCCCACCATTCATTTCTATCTGACTTTTTTATACTCGGATATGAAGTATAATAGACTTGTTGAGCTTGCGAGGCTAATATGAATGTTTCATATGTTCCAAACCTTGATTTATGATTCACCTCCACAATGCCTGAAGCTTTGTCGAGTCTTGTTGCAGTTGGATCAAACTAATGACACTTGAATAAAGTTACCCTATTATTTCTGCCTAAGTAAGTCAACTCTATTATTTCCTCTATAACACCGTAGTAATCATGTTCATTTTCACCGTAGCTGCTACCCTTGACACACACTCCACTATTCATCATTGATTTGTTTATATCGTAATCTTTTGTATGAAATCGATAACCATTTATGATGTACCCATTGTAGCATTGCACAACTTTGGTCAGACCATTTTCTAAATCACATATTCCTTGATCTTTAACATCACCATGGCGGACCTATGCACAAACATAAACAATGATTGTGATCACGACCAATTAAGTAACTTAGTGTTGTTTACAAGTACAAAATTTATGTTAGCATTTTACCAACTGTTTCAACCACTCCACAAACTTACTTTCAGGTTCTTTTTTTACTTCTGCATCAGTGATATATGAAACTTCTCTTTGCAACTCCAGATCAAATCGTCTGCAAACCATAAATATTTATATTACCGAACCATGTATGCACGTATAGAACATAAAAGGATTTATAATTGTGTTGCGTCTACATATACTTACTCGATGTATGGGTCGATCGTTGAGAAATTAAAAAGAATATAGATGTGTGTTGCGTCTTGCTCTCGATCTGTCAAGAGCCTTGATCGGCAACTACCAAATGCATGCCCAAGTGGTTGAAATATCGACAGCTTGTCAGCTACAGTTACTTGTTCTCCATCATCGTTACGGGGTGGGCATGCGTAACATGTTGGAATGTGAGGTTCAAAGTACATAGATGAGAAATTTGAAATCTCTTCTAAAGTGTACGCCTCACAAATAGAGCCTTCTACTCTTGCTTTATTACGAACCTTTTTTTTGAGGTCAAACATGCATCTGGCAAAAATATATATTTTAAATTTTAAATAGCTGTCATTAAAGAGACAAATATAAAAAAACATATACCTTTCAAATGGGTACATCCATCGATATTGCACAGGGCCACCAACCCTTAGTTCATATGGCAAATGTATGATCAAATGTTCCATAACATCGAAAAATGTTGACGGAAATATCTTTTCTAGAAGACAAACAGTGGTGATGACAGAGTCCTCGAGATTCTTTACATCAGATATTACGATTTTCGATGCGCACAATGTTCTAAAAAATCCAATCAACTCAGACAATACCCCCATATAAGTTTGTCTAACATATCATGGAATGTCAGGGGTATCAATCGTTGCATAAAGATATGACAATCATGGCTCTTCAACCCATATAACTGTTCATCATCAATCTTCACAGCCCGAGCAATGTTAAAGACATCCATCTGGAAATCTCAATTGTCTCAACCATTGACATACATGTTTTATTTGATCAGGTCCAAGCACGTACTTTGTCTTTGGTTTCAGTACTTTGCCATTATACTCTTTGAGTTCCAATTTTGGTCTTTTACATATTACTTTTAAATCCATACGGGCCTTCGGATTATCCTTCGTTTTTTCTTTAACATTCATTATTATATTGAATACATTATCAAACACATTTTTCTTCACATGCATCATATCCAAATTATGTTGTATTAATAGGGTCGTCCAATATGGTAGTTCCAAAAAAAAAGATTTCTTCGTCTAATTGTGATCCTTCCCAAATCCACGGAAGGGTGTAGGATTGCGGGCATCTGTTAATACATCTGGAAAGTATCGCAATCTTCTTAGAATCTTTATGCCAGACAATCTTGTGGATGGACCTTCCATTTCAGTTGTGCCTGCTTTAAACACATTCTTTTGTCGTCGGAACGGATGGTCGCTGGGTAGAAATCGACGATGGCACTCAAACCAGCAAGGTTTCTTTTCATGCGTCAATATAAAAGCTTTGAAATCCTCCATGCAGTACGGACATGCCAACCTCCCATGTGTGCTCCAACCAGATAGCATACCATATGCAGGGAAGTCACTGGTTGTCCATAGAACAACGACCTTCATGTTGAAATTTTATTTTTTGTGGGCATCATAGGTGGTAACACCGTCATCCCACAGTACTTTTAGTTCATCAATCAATGGCCTTAAATATACATCAAGATTTTGTCCAGGTGAGGTCGGACCAGGGATTAACAGAGACAAGAAAAGATTTGGATGTTTCATACACAAGCTTGGTGGAAGGTTGTATGGAGTTACAAATACTGGCCAGCATGAGTATGAAGTTGATCTACCCCCAAATGGATTAAATTCATTTGTACATAGACCGAGTCTAACATTTCGCACTTCCATTGCAAAGTTCTGATGAGTACGATCAAAGTGCTTCCAAGCTTCAGCGTCAACAGGACGTGTGATCTTGTTTTCATCGTGTCGAACTTTATTTGCATGTCATCTCATGTGTTTAGCTGTCCTTGAAGACATATACAATCGTTGCAATCTAGGAGTGATAGGAAAGTAGCAGAGCGACTTGTATGAAACTTCCTTTGATCTCGTGCTACCATTGCCTCTTGTCTTTGGCTTGAACCGAGGATGCCCACATGACGGGCAAGATATGTTGTTTTCCTGCTTCTTGAAATACAACATGTAGTGATTTGGACAAGCATCAATCTTTTTGTACCCCATACCTAGAGCGTTGACCAAAACTTTCGCACGATAAAAATTTTGTGGCAATTTCTCATCTTTGGGCAACATACTCTTCACAATCACGCACAAACGGTCAAAACATGATTGACTCAAATTATACTCGGGCTTCAAATTCATTAGTTGAAGAACTGCAGACAAGATAGTGTGACTCTCATAACCGTTTCAAAGTGGCTCATCAGCATCTCTAAGTAAATCATAAAATCTACTAGTTGCATCGTTTGGTGATTCTTCATCTACGGCAGTTCTTACATCACTAGGACTCATAGCAGAACCCAGTTTTGTTCCTGCGACATCAAATATCAAATCCATATATAGATTATCGTGCATCACATTCACCCGTGCATCAAAATTGTTTCTAAATTCTTCTCCATGAAACGTCCAATTTTGATAATCACTCACAAAACCCTTCTTGTATAGGTGATGTCTAATGCCATGAGGTTCTACAAATCGATTATTCTTACAAATCTTGCAGGGACACCTAATTCAACCCGTGGGATCCACTGTACTGACACTTGTCGTTGCAAATTCAATAAAACTTTCAACACCATCCATATATTCATGCGATAACTCATTGTCCACTATCGTACGGTACATCCATTCACGGTTTGCAGTCATTTTCTTATGATGTTACGAATAATAACCTAACCAATTAAAAGAGAACCATCAGAATGCTATGATGAAGAAAATATCAAATTTATCATGCAATATATGATGTCATACAATAACAAGAATTATGATGCATGCATTGATAACTTAATATTTTCATGTGCAAATTATTAATGACACGATACAATCATTTGAAGCATGCTTTCATTATACAATTTCACATAAAAGCCATAATCAAATTGAAAGTAACTACATGCAAACATGGATACAATTACATCAAACATTGCAATACATCGTAATCATTCATATCAAACAAATGGCAAACATGTACCTACAGCAAACACACTTCAATATTCCACTAACTACTACCATGCCTATCATGGACTCCGTACTCCAAAAATAAGAACACTTCCATATTCATACATTAAAATCATGCTCAGCATGATCTCCGAACTCCAACAAAGCAACCCTAAATATCAACAACTAAGTGAGTGTGTGAACAATAAAGTGTTACATCTAATAAATTAAATAACATGTGATACGCTTGCATCACTTACTCACCACGGGTATTTACCCGATTCGCATTATTTTTGTTACTTACTTACCATGGGTGGCTAAGCACAAGCTGGTTCCGTTGAGAAATCTGCACAAAAAAACATTGTTTTAAAATGAAGTCACCAAAAAAAAAAAAACCGAGGCAAATGAAAACATTTTGTATAGGCCTTGAGAAGCCTAGTACCCAATGACCTACCAAAACCGCAGGGGGTCGACCCCCTGCAGGAACACAGGGGGTCGACCCCCTGCCGGAAACCACAGGGGGTCGACCCCCTGTCAAAAAATATGGGGGGGAGACCCCCTTAATACCTGTCTCCGGATGGCGGCGAACAGCGGGGCCTGCGGACGGCGGGGCCGGCGAACGACGGAAGTGGGCGAACAGCGGGAGCGGGCGAACGGCGAATGGCAGGAGCTGGAGCAGCGAAAGAAGAAAAGGAAAAGAGGTCTGGGATTAGGTTTATGTGACAATTCGTGACGGCTTAGCGACAGATTAATTCTGTCACTAAGCCGCCGTAAATCAAATTTACGAATATAGCGATGAAATATATTCTGTCGCTAATTAGCGACAGAAAATCTTTCATCACAAACGACGTCGCTAAATGTTGTGTTTGTTATGAAAAAATATTACGTCGCAAAATCCGTTGGTAATTAGCGACGGATTTTGCAATGGGATATCTTTCGTCGCTATTTTCGTAAATTTCATTGATTATAGCGATGGATGTTTTTCGCTCGTTAAGTCGTCGCTAACTAGCAACGGAAGTATTCTGTCGCTAAATGCCATCGCTAACAACCTATTTTCTTGTAGTGTTTGATTTCTAATATTTTAACAATATTTTTACACTTGGCACTAACAAATTTGATGGTGTTCATGTGATAGATACCTATATGTCATTTGAAGGTCACAACATCTCAATAAAAAGAAGATTCACATGAATGTTTTGTAAACCTAATGAATTTCATATAAAATATTTGTAAATATGGCTAACTTGAATTCCAATACAGGATATTCACATATGAAATGCATGGATATTCTAAGATTTGCAAGCCCAATGTGAACCTTCTAGAATTTTAATTAAATTTTGAGTTTGGTAGGTTTATTTCATATATTTGTGGCAATTCTGACATTTGTGCAGACGTCATGCAAACCTCCTTTAACTATAAACTCGCTTAAAATCAAGACATACATCCACAAATGTATGTTTGACCTCGCAAATGTCCTTACCTTCACATGTTTTTTTATTTGAGCTCGATAGATTGATGTCACATATTTGAAGACATCACGACATTCGCACAGCAACCATGTGAACTTCCTGTAACTAAAAACTTGTATAAAGTTTGTATGTACATTCATAAAGGTGTGTCTAACATTCACAAATATGTGTTGTTAATGTCCTTACCTTTGCATGTTCATGATACACATTTGTGGATGTCAGAACCTTCGCGTAGATACCATGGTGTTCATGTGATAGATACCTATATGTCATTTAAAGGTCACAACATCTCAATAAAAAGAAGATTCACATGAATGTTTTGTAAACCTAATGAATTTCATATAAAATATTTGTAAATATGGCTAACTTGAATTCCAATACAGGATATTCACATATGAAATGCATGGATATTCTAAGATTTGCAAGCCCAATGTGAACCTTCTAGAATTTTAATTAAATTTTGAGTTTGGTAGGTTTATTTCATATATTTGTGGCAATTCTGACATTTGTGCAGACGTCATGCAAACCTCCTTTAACTATAAACTCGCTTAAAATCAAGACATGCATCCACAAATGTATGTTTGACCTCGCAAATGTCCTTACCTTCACATGTTTTTTTATTTGAACTCGATAGATTGATGTCACATATTTGAAGACATCACGACATTCGCACAGCAACCATGTGAACTTCCTGTAACTAAAAACTTGTATAAAGTTTGTATGTACATTCATAAAGGTGTGTCTAACATTCACAAATATGTGTTGTTAATGTCCTTACCTTTGCATGTTCATGATACACATTTGTGGATGTCACGACCTTCGCGTAGATACCATGCAAACCTCTTTTAACTAAAAACTTGCATAAAGTATGAACATACTTTCACAAATGTATGGCATGAATTTCACAAATATGTGTTGTGAACATCATGTTAATACAATGTCAATTTATTTAAACATGTTAATGTCATTTTGTGAATGTTCTTATCTTTGCATGCTTTCTAATTTATATATACAGTCATTGGTGTTTTTTTTTTCATTAGAGCTCAAACCATTTTTTTTTTACAAACCTAACTCTTTTTCTTCTCTCTTGAGGCAATTACTGGGAATTTCATCAAGCAACATTTCAATGAGGTTGCAACAACTTTTTGATCAACTTTTTGCATCTTTTGACCCCAAAAACTTAGAACAAAAGTGAGTCTCATATGTGTTTTTTGCTAGATTAAGGTTTTTTAATAAATATATATTTATTAGTTTTATAGTATTTGTGTTTAGTGTTATTATGGATAATTTATGAAAAATAACCATATTATCCTTGTAAATGGCATATTTTCTAAAATGCCTACTAATTTGCTGAAATCTTTCCATATCCAAAATCTTTGATTCTCGACTTTTGAAGACATTTTTTTCCTTCCATAAATATGGTACGACCTTCGGATATCATTATTGTGAATGTCCCTATAATGTGTGATCCTCTTTTAACAAAACACTCTTGATGTACATTCACAAATATGGTACGAACTTCACATATCATTGTTGTGAATGTCCCCAAAATGTGTAAACCTCTTTTAATTAAACACTTTTGACGTACGCCTACAAATATGGTACGACCTTCGCATATCATTAGTATGAATATCCCCAACATGTGTTAACCTCCTTTAACTAAACACTTCCAATGTACATTTGCAAATATGCTACAACCTTCACATATCATTTTTTGTGAATGTCCCCAAAATGTGTGAACCTCCTTTAACTAAACACTCCTGACGTACATCTGCAGATATTGTATGACCTTTGCATATCATTCTTGTGAATGTATTCAAAATATGTGAACCTCTTTTAACTAAACGCTTTGTGCTTGCTTACTCATTTCGAGATACATTTCTCTATGAGCTCACTGGCTTGGACTTCTTCCTTTTTATTATGGTTCACATCCTCATTTTCTTAGGACCATTTTTTCTCTTGATTTATGATAAGGTCATCACTTTTGATGTTATCCTGAATAATGTGCCAAAGGATAGAACATTTTTTGGTGTCATGCTCCACAGCTTAGTGGTACCGATAGTATATAGTTGGATCATTTTCTTTCATTTGTTGTGAGTTCTACACCTCGGGCAACTTCACCAACCCATCCTTCAAAGATCCAGAACATCTGACTAGGCTTGTTGGAACTTGGAGAATACTTTGTCCTTAGTCCATTTTGGGTTTTCATCATACCAATTTCTGTTTGAGTTTGTCTTCTTTAGGGCAGTTCAATGGTTGCTCGCCCTCTAACCCATGTTGGCCTACTTTTGATGGCCTTGGACAGTATTGACCTGACCCTTGTATAGGTCCGACTTTCTGTAGACGTTGTTGTCCATGTTGTACTTTAGAAACCCATCGCAGACTATTCTTTTTATCCCTACCTCAAAGGCGATGGTTTCTTTATGAGCTCGGCATATGTTTTCACCTGAGCCATTCTGATGAGGGTAGAGGTTGGGAGAAGTTATCCATAACTATGATCAAATCATGAGAGTCAGGGATTGACCCCTTCATCATGCTGGTCATAGACCACAATCTGTTGATGAACTCATAAGCCCCTTCTTTCTTTTGTTTCAGGTCATACAACTAGCTTATAATAGGAAGGGCCTCAAAATTAAAGCGAAATTATTCTATAAATAGGTCAATGGCTTGCTTAAATTCTCTGACATTTTGGAGGTTCAGAGTGGCAAACCATTTCAATGTCTCTCCCTTTGTGCTTTTAGAAAACCAACTAATTAACCTCCTATCAATGTTTTGATAGTTGACCATACTTCTCATAAATAGGGATAAGTGAGTCCTTGGGTTCCCCTTTTCAATGAACTTTAGGAATTTTGGAAAGGTCTCATCATCATCATCATATCCCTCCGACTGGAAGTCATCCACGTAGTATTTTCTCTGGTCGATGTCCATGTATCTCAACCTTAAGCTTAAGCTTTAAACCATGTCTTTGAGTGATTTTATTTTTTTATCTGACTCGAACGATATGGTTTGAACTGGATGGGTCAGTCTGAATCTGTGGACTCTCCTCTCCACATCAGATACTTGGGACTCTCCCACTGACTGTACTCTTTGTCCTTTTGTGGTTTCGAAGTCCGTCTGGTCCTTCTAGTCTCTCTGTTGGCCCATGCCCTTTCATATTCTGATTCATGGGCTCTTCTTACTCTTCTTTCAGCTTAGGTATGCTCTCGTTCTAACTGCTCTTGAATTTCTCTCATCATTTCCTCTATCCTTTTTATGTTTTGCCTAGCATGTTTTAGCGCATCTCTTTCTTTGGATCGGGCCTTGAAATGTAAGGTCCTGGGGGTTTGTCCTCTTGTGCACCCACCTATGCTATAATTGTTCATCTCATAACCTGCTTTGGAGACTTTACGAAACTTGTGTGTGTGTCGTTCTTCAAACCAAGTTTTTAAATGTGAGGTCCTGGGGATTCATCTTTTAATAGAGTCATCCGGCCTAGAACTACTCATCTCGTAACCCGCCTTGGTCACCTTACAAGACTGATGAGGGGACTGACGTGAGCTAGACTTGGAGAAGGTTGGGTTCTTTTCCTTTTTCCTTTCATCCATAGACTCATTAGGGATGTCAGCATAAGTCATTTATTTAGGATCATCATCAAATATGATGTTTGGCATCATATGGGGTGACATTCCGTACATGGGATTCTCCATAAGTGGTTTCTCTAGGATGAATTGGATTTGGAGTTTTTGAGCTTTAGGTAGAGTATTCATTATACCCCAAACAATTGGTTTACACAGGTCCAAACAAGTAATGAGAGATTTTTAAAAAACAATAGATACCCTAGTTTTTCTTGAAAAATATGTTCACAGATCCGCGAGATTTCTTCATGTTCTGTGGTTCAGGGTTTCCTTCTGGGTTTTCAACGATATACACAACCTAACAACTTAAGGGTACTAGTGCGGATGATCTAACACCAATATATTCAAGCTAACAACTTAAAGGTACTAGTGGAGAGATCTGAAGATCTAAATGATAGGACAAGAGATTTTTGAAAAAATCTTCAATAAAAGAAGGGTTCTTTTCCTATGAGAGAGAGATTAAAAAATAAGGAGCACACAATGAGATTGCAGTGTCCTAAATAAACTCTAAAACTTGTTGGAAGTTATATTTTTCTAATTTTTACGTGGCATGAAAATCTTCAGCAAGGGTTTCTAAGGTGTGATAGTCCTAAACCTGATGTTGATGTATATATCTAATGCAAGACAACCTATACGTGAGATAAATCAGCCTAAAAAAAATTAAGCAAAAGATCTGTCAAAGGAAAACAAGAAAAGCAATTATGTGATTTGCACTGCATTATACAAACGACAGTCATTCTGATAGAAAAGCTATTGGACGACCAATATGTCAGATGGTATGATCTAACAGATGGCAGAACTGGCCGAAATTACAGGCAGATCGGATAATATTGTTTGTGGTTGATACTGTCTGTGGACATAAAAGTAGTTTCCTTTAATGTTACAGACAGAGCATATGGCATGGTCTATGAATAACACTGTCTGTGGACATAGAAGAAGTTTCCTTCGATGTTGCGGGCAAAGTAGACAACGCTGTCTGCAGATGACACTGTCTGTGGATGGTGTTGTCTGTGGATACTGCAAACAGAAAGAAAAGCTCTGCAAACAAAAAGAGAAGTGTTGCGGATGACACTATCTATAGATGGCAATTGACCTATAATATGACACAATACCGAACGATAGAATCAAGGGACAATAATACTTCTTTTGTCATTTGATGAAGAGAAAACACAAAAATTGAGATTTTTTAGTTTGTTGCAGCTCAAAATTCTTTTGATAATGCAAGTCTCGCTATGAGAAATTAAAAATGGCGTCTTATCATAATTGCCAAAAATTGTTTATAATTTTTTTTCAATGTTTGAAAAAGATAACACTTATCCAGATTCATAAAATCCTTTTTAAAATTGTGGGGGTGTTGTTTGCAAGCTCTGACTGCCCTTTGTTTCAAAGAAAAGGTAAAGTCAAAACAGATTTTTTGATCTTTGTAGCTCAAATCGCACCACCATAGATTCAAGTATGCAATCAAAGATAAAAACGTGTATAAGCACCCAATCAAAAGATTATAAAAAATTGAAATAAGCATACTGGGGATCTGAAAATTACTTTTTTCAAACTTGAGGGTTTGTTTTGCTTTTAGGTTCCTTTTGGTCTGTCAACACCTCCACATAGGCATGAGTATTCTTCAATGGCGTCGGGACAGAGTGTCAACTGGGCATGAGTAGGCTTGTTTGTGCAAAACCAGCACTTTGGTATCTTCTTTTTAGAGGACTGGATCCTAAGAGTCAGTCCCTATTTATAAGGCTTAGAGCATAATATGGATCACAGGATTTTCTGAATTTGGATCTTGTCCTAAATGGATCTGAGTCTATCCCAAGTGAGGATAAGAATCATCCAAGAGAAGCCCTCCCGCCCTGGAAAATGCGTAGGGTGGATGAAAAAATATAAGGATAATTCAAATGGCTTATCCACACGTTCGGTGTGACGGACAACGAAGCAACTATGCCATCCCATAGTGAATGACACTCTCATTTTGTCGTTCCATAGTGGAAGACATACCGTTTTGTGAGTTCTCCCCTAGATGGATGACAATATCTTACTTGTCGTCTGAGTGTGAGAAGTGTTTGATTTCTGCTAGATACCTGCAAACACTTGTTTCGAAATATGTTAGTAATTGGGCATCATAAAAATTTTGGTGTCTGCACAAACATATGTTGAGAGTATTTAGTTAAAAGAGGTTCACATATTTTGGATACATTTATAATAATGATATGTGAAAGTCGTACCGTATTTGTGGGCATACGTCGAAAGTGTTTAGTTAAAGTAGGTTGATACATTTTTTGACATTTGCAATAATGATATGTGAAGGTCGTATCATATTTGTGAAAGTGCAAAAATGTCTTAAAAATGACAAGAATCAAAGATTTTGGATGAAAAGGAATTTTGACAGATTAATAGATATTTTAAAGAATGTGCTATTTTACAATGACAATATGGTTAGTTTTTGAAGAATTTATGTTTGTTTGCTTGTATTTTATTTAATATTTGACATTAAATTGTATATTTATGATTGTTTTGTTTTGTTTTGTTTTGGGGTAAGGGTGTTAGGGTTGATTGTGTACAAGCATTTAATTGGGGCAGTGAGATTAAGATTAGAGAGACTGATTTTTAGGGTGAGACAACAATCGTGGTTGGTGTATGCCGATGTATTAATTGAATGTATAAAGGCTATATAGATGGTCTTTTATCATGTATTATTGTCATTTGATGCATGATATGTTGTACTGGTGTAAACATTCAATATGACCTGGGTCCGAAATTAGTAGTTTTAAAGAATTCATGGATTAATTACTAGTAAAATTGAATATGCTGAGATTTGTCACTATGCCACAAATGGATGACAGAATCCTTTCTTATTTGAGTGGTGCATGTTTTTCAAGGGTATGGTTCTAATACAACAACAACTACTACTACTACGCCTTCATCTCAAAACAATTGGGGTGGGCGATATGAACCAACAAAGAAAATCATTCTGGGTCTTCCACATGAATCCTTCTCCTCCAATCATTTATATCCAATGCCATGTCCTCGGTGAGGTTCAAAGCATTCATATCCTTTCCTATCATCTCCATCCAAGTCTTCCTAGGCCTACCCCGACCTCTTTTAACTAATAGATTTTCCCATTTCTTCATCCTTCTAACTGGAGCATCATTAGGCCTTCGCCGAATATGTCCAAACCACCGTAAACGATTCTCTCTCATCTTATTTTTAATGGGTGCAACGCCTACCTTCTTATGTATCTCCTCGTTCTGAATCTTATCTTTTATTGTATTTCCATACATCCATCTAAGCATACACATTTCAGCTATACTCATTTTTTGAATATGATGTCTCTTGGCAGCCCAACATTCCGTACCATATAGTAAAGCGGGCCTAATAGTCGTCTTATAAAACTTTCCCTTCAACCGCAATGGCATTCTACGATCGCACAACACTCCAATTGCACTTTTTCATTTCATCCACCCAACCTTTATCCTATGATTTACATCTCCACCAATTTCTCCATACTTTTGAATGATCGATCTCAAATATTTGAAACAATCATCCACCGGTACTTCCTGCTCACCAAGCTTCACTACACTCCCATCACTACTTCATTGCTTACTAAACCGACATTCCATATATTTTGTCTTACTCTTAACTTAAAATCTCCTGCTTCCAATGTATGTCTTCATAATTCTAACTTAGCATTAACCCCAGCTCTAGACTCATCAATCAAAACAATGTCATCAGCAAACAACATACACCACGACACATTTTCTTGAATTGATCTCGTAGGCTCATTGTGAACACCCCAAATTTTTCAAAATCTTTTAAATATTCCCTTCTTGCCCCTAAATTCATTTCTTGAGCAAATGGGTCATTTCAAATCTAAATTCCAGTTCATTTCACAAGTTTTATTGAAATTAAATTCATTTCATATGTTTAAATTGATTTCGGATCTGGATCCATTGTCCAGATTCGAATCTGAGTCTCCTTGTTCAAATTTTAAATTAAAATTATAGAAAATACCAAAAATAGTTTTTAAATAGCTCGGACAGTCCATCCGACATCCGTTTGGATCTATCATGTTGTATTTCTCGATTCGAGTGTCAAAACTCAAACATTTTCTTAAAATCTGGGTCCAAACCCCTTTTTTGAAGAAATTTTCCCGAAATGGTCTGAAACTCTCAGGAAAATACTTTTGTAAAAATTTTTTTTTAGAAAAATACAAAAAATTAGGGTTTAATCTTTATTTGCTCGTAAAATCTTAGATTTTCATTCCAAAATATAAAAAAATAATAATATTGAGAAAAGAACAAAAAATCAAAAGTAAATGAAGGAAGTTGCAGTGGTTTTTGAAAACCCGTTTTTAAAAAAAATCTTCTTTAGAAAAACCTCTTTTTGGAAAATTTAGGGAAAAACCCCCTTTTCAAACCTCAAAATCGTGTTAGGGTTCTGGGGAAACCCTCTCGAGTTCTCCCTCTCTGGCAAAAACCCTCTTACAGCTTCCCCTCTCCAAACAGTCGTACGCCCCCATGTGCGAGCTCCTCCATCCCCTCATCTGCCTTTCATCTACAACGACGTTGCCCATCTCTCTTCCTTAATCCTCCGATCGCCAACTGATTCCTTCTCACCCTCCATCCTTAACAACCTTCCTCTCCTCGATCTTTCCTTCTCTTCTTATATAAACCAACATCACCGAAATCTTTAGGGTCGTCTTCTACCCCTCCACCTTCTTCTCCTCTCGACATTGCTTCTTCATCACGGCACCCCTTCTTCCCCTTTTCTACTGGTTTTCCCCAAATAACAAGAAGGATCGACCTTTCCCCTGCGAAACTACAGGTGAGTGACTACTTCATTGTTCATCCTCCTTCGTGGTTACTTTTTTTTTAGGCACGAATGGTAGGGTCGACCTGCATATAGCAGGATCGACCCCCCTATTGCTGCTATATTAATGGAGTAATCCGAACTCCAACACTTATTTCACCTTCTTTCTTTTAAAATTTTCCTTACGTTCAAGCAATTTTAAATATCAATCGGTTAGCATATTGTTATTTGATCTTAAATTTTTTGCCGATATGATTGATTCCCCCATTTTCTTTTTCTTTTTTTTTTTCTTTCTTGCATTTTTAATTTTAGTTTTTTGCTTTCTCTGTTCGACTTATCATAATACTTGATCTCCTGTTTTATCGATCATCGCATTTTTTTCTTGTTTTTCCCTTTTTCATCGTTTTGCATTTTCACTTTTTCGTTTTGTTAGCGGTATAAACCTGTATTGACCTGCATCCCATTCCTCTGATTCATGAGCATCAAAAGTGTTGGTAAGGGTACTGGTATAGACATAATAAAGTCCATTCGTATGTTTTGTGTATTGTGCCTCACTTGCTGAAGAAAATCTTAACGCCTGAATATCTTTTTTTTTCTTTTCTTGGGACCTCCTTATTATTGGGTTAAATCTGACTTGATTTTCAATCTATGGTTGAACTGGATGTTAACTGCTCAGATTTGTAAACTTATTTGAGTTCATTATATGCTTGGCTTCTCTGGTTGAATAATAGGGAATTAGGTCTTTTATGCACTAATTGCAGGAGAAACTAAATCTGTTTCGATCTTCTCTGTTGTTGATATATCTAATCTAAAGTGCATGCATGGTTATACTAGGTTATTGGCTAAGAATAAGTTCTGTATCTTAAAGGCTAACAAGAGCAAGATGGGTAACAAACCCAAATGTTCAGAGAAAAGCTTATTGGACAACTGATATGTCCCTTGTAAATTCATTTCTGTATTTTCCTCTGCTAAAGTCATGTGGGTGTTTCCAGTGTAATGTGTTGCGTCCCACTATACTCAGATTTTCTACTTGGAATGGGGATAACTGATGACTACTGCCCCGGTTTGTCCTATGTGCAAATTCTATTTACGTTTGTTATTGAATTAAGTTCTGTTGGCCCTTCAGTTAAACAAGATGTCACGTTCAGGCCTCATTTTGAATCTCCTGGTATCTACCTTAACCAGACTGTGTTATCATTCTTTACACCAAGACATCAACTGAGTTGATATGCAGTTTAGTAATCTGATGTCTCCGCATCAGGCTCGCCCACCTGCTAGTGAATGATGCCATTTGGTCTGAGAGGCTTCCACCAGAATATCGTTTATTGCTAAACTGGTTATTCCAAGATGAATAACTAGTCAATGGGGGCACGATCTCAGCTCCCCCCCCCCTTTTATGGCGCCACTTTGCAAAATGCTTAGATATGTTGATCACGAATTCCCTCAGGGTTTAATCGAGTTTTACTGACTCAGCAATCACGGCAAAATCTGTAAGTAAGGTGATTTCCAGCAGATCATTACTATTTGTTATTATTTCATTCCAAGAGTTCATTATCTGTATATTCTTTCTTTCTAAATTTCATTGCTAATAAGAAGTTTGCAGGATCTTACTATTTTCTACAGCTGAGTCTTATTGTCATTAACTGGGTTTTGCTGCAAAATTTAAACTGAGTTAAAATTCGTTGATTGAAGTCTTGTTGAGTGGGAAAACATCATTAATAGGAGTTGTGGTTATTATTTCCAAAGTCTACCATGGACTTTCATTGATAGATCATATGTCAAATACAAACCCCAGCGTCTCTCACCATCAGCTGGACAATTCCATTCAAAATTTTATCTATCGCCACCGTAACATCTCAATGACATTACAGCATATCCTGATAAAAGTGCTGAGTAAGAATAGAGGGATACCCATTCAGTCATGTTCTGTGGAATGCAGGCCTTTGCCAGGATCAATTTTGCAATAGTCGAGTCATTGTAAAGTCAATTCTTCGATCATTTTGCGGTTGCTAAGAAGGAAATCCGTCGATGTACTATGTTGAAGCCTTCTTGACTGGTTAAAAGGTACTTTGAAATGCTAAGTAAAATCATCCTGATCTCTTATATACCGAACCCAGAAGGTGCTCTGTATTGATAAAAGCCAATTTGTCATCAGCTTGAGTAGACAATCGGTTTGGCGATCCACTTACTGTTACAATGTATATACCTATTCTGGTTACTGTATAGCATCTCTATTAATATTTGTAATATACTTCATCTGTATGTTCACTGCATGGTGCATGACATATGTACACTGATATCTTATATTTACTTCAGTTTTAGCAAGCATCAGATTTTTTGGGTTTAACCGCAAAACACCATATATGGCTGAAATTTATTTTCACTTATATCAATGCAACATCATTAGAGGAAACATTCTGCCAAAGACTTCAGGTATGTTTCACTTCTCACAACCAGCATTTCATTTAAGCATCTTTTTTTTTTTTTGCACATACCCATTAACACACCTATACAGTGGTTGCTACACTTTCACTACATGCTTTTTGCATTTGCTGCATGTTCATTCCTCACTGCATTGCTTTATATCTTGTCACATAATGCCATTTGCGTTTGTATCATCACTACTCCCTCTGGCCATACCCTGTCTACCTATACCTCAACCTACAATGTCATCCAGTTTCCACTGACAGCATATATCAACATTTTGGGCACCTCCCCATTTGCTGTAAGCTATGTGGCATTATGCCACTGTTCATGGCAAGTCCACACTTGCCCTCACACTGGATACCTGTCAACCAGTTTCTCTATAAAACTCTGGCTGTACCTTCCTCTTTGTCATATTGCATCCACCTTCATAACTGTGTGCCACCAATCACCTGCTGTAGATCCTTTACCTTCCCCTTATCTCCTTGCTGGCATGCCATATTCTCATAAACATTCCGGCAGTAGAGCATTTACAACATCTCTCTATATATACAACAACTTTCGCTTCTTAGGCCATCATATCTTTTTACCTAATTGAAGCATTATAAATTGGCAAACATTAGGTTTAAGCAAGATATGGATAATCGTTCATGCATTGTATATGCTTACGCAAATATCCATGGATTGTCATTTAAACTTGCATATAGCTTTTCATTAGCCCGAGATATCAGATACATTCATATATACTTCATCATAAGCATGAGCATTCCATCAATATATCTTGTATATTTCCTCGTTAATGTGATATATTAACATATTCAATAGAGAGCATGTGTGGGAATTCTTTCTCTTTATGGATTCAAGGTTATATTTTATAAATCTCCCTCTATATGCATCTTTCATTTTTCATGCTAACTCATTTCTTTGTAGGGAAGTCATGAAAATTTTGTATTGTTTTCTTAGATTTGTGACTATTTCAAAGGACATTAATGAGAAAACCTTACCTTTCCAGCTTTTAGATAGAATGGATGAGCATTATAAATATCATGAATTGCCTGTTTTCATGCATTTTTTCCTTTATTTCTCAAATTCTCACGATGGTAAAACACGAATGGCACGTGCACCATTCTTCGTAAGAGGTAATTGATCCTAAGTTGATGATCCACATCAATGGCCATAGTCAGGATGTGGACAAAACTTAGTATTTTTATCTTTTACAAAATAACAATGGATCCACACTGGATCCGTTTTCAAAATTCATCATATTTTCCTTAAAAAAAAATTCCTTTTATCAGAATTTAACTTAAAATTAACTCAAAACATATACCAATGGCCATAGTCAGGGTATATTGAGAGTTTATTTCATTTTAAATTCTATAAAAGCACCAAATGTATTTTATTCTTCACCTGAATTTAAATATAGATTATTATATAATACATTCAATGACCATTGTCAAGGAGGTATTATATCTTCAATCTTATTTTAGTTCATCCAAAGAATGAAATAGCTTTTCAAAATCCAATTTCAAATTCTTTAAATTCATTCATCATTTAGGATAGAACTGCATCATATTCTTCAAAATTCCTTTTTCAAAAACTCCAAGTGATATAAATATCTTCCTCAATCTATCTTCAATTCTTATAAAATCCAATTAATCCTTTCATTTTCAAATTCAATTTTATTTTCAATCTCAAAGTTCAATTTAACTTTGAGATTTCAAAGTCATTTTTTTATTCAAATTCAAATCAGATTTCAGAGTTCAATTTGACTTTGAAATTCCAAATTCATTTTATATTCAAAACTCTAATCAAACTCAAAGTTCAATTTTAACTTTGAGACTCTTGATTCATCTTCTAAAAATCCAAATTCAAAATTTCAAGGTCTAATTTGACTTTGAAATTTGTTTGTATATTCAAATTCTAAATTTCATTTTTCAAGTTCAATTTAAAAGTTCTTGATTCATCTTTTGAATTTAACTCCAAATCCATTTTAGGATTCAGGATTCAACACTCACTTTGGATCTTAGACTTCAGATCCAATTCCTCTTTAGGATCCAGACTCCAATTTTACTTTGGATCTTAGACTTCAGATCCAATTTCCTTATAGGATCCAGAGTCCAACTCTACATTTGGATCTCAGACTTCAGATCCATTCCATTTCAGGATCCAGAACCCAAAGTCCACCTTGGATTCCAAATCTCGGATCCCATTCTGTTTAGGATCCGGAATCCAATTCCAATTCTAGATTTCAATTCCATTTTTGGATCTAATCTGAATCTCTTAAATCCATTTCTATTCTTAAATACCATTTGATTTTCTCAGTCCATTCCAAATTTCAAACTTCAAAATCTAAATTCAATTCCATCTCAGGTATCCATTTCCCTTCCTAAATTCAAGTTTAAAATTCAAAGTCCATTTCCGACTTTGAAACTTCATTTCCTTTCATTTTCTTCAAATCATTCTCAAAATCAAGATTTATTCTTTCAAACCTGATTTATTTCAAAAACTTAGAACTTCTCTGATCTATCTCAAGTTCTAAAGTTAGATTCAACCATTTCTTCACTCCTTACCAAGTTCAACTCAGAATACTTTGAAATTTCCAAAATATTCTTTTCAAAAGAGCATACATCCTTGCATTGCACAAGTATGATTCTTTGTGCATTTAGAGTTAGAATAAATTCTTAGATTATATTTAGGCAAAGCTAAAAGGCATATATTCGATCCTTGGTTCGATTACCCCTGGTAAAGGCGCCAGGAACGGTCGAACCTCATACCAACGAGTGAATCCCGTCTCTCCATTTTCCCGCAATATATTTCAAAACGGAGGCGAGTAATTTTCTAAATATTTTCAAATATAGGTCAAGTGAAAACCCGCAAAAGAGTTCCTCTTCTCTTTTTCTTTCTTTCTTTTCTCTTCTCTCTTTCTTTTCTTTCTTTTATTCTCCTCCCTTCAAAAAGGAGGAAAATAGAGGTTAGAAAAGGAAAAGAGAAGGAAGCGAGAGAAACCATAAAGAGAGGAAATTTTTTTTGCGATGATCACAGTTTTGGCGACCGTGATGGGACCCGTCTCCGTCTGGTCGAATTATGCCTTTGCTTTGCTCTAATATTCTCTAAGTCTTTATTCTTTTATGTCAGCTTCATTTCCATGCAAACCTTAGGAGCCTAGACTCTGTCCTAAGCTGACATCATTGCATATAGGATCTAAGTATGGTTTGGTAGGACCATATTGTGGAGATTATTCCATGTTCACATTAGACTTAGGTCTTAAATACAACTCTCCTCAATTTTAGGGATTGAATGCAAAACAATGTATGCAAGTGTATGCTTCTTCTTATTTAAATCTATCTCTTTAGGACTTGCATTAGAGCCTTCTGGTTTTATTTGCATGTTGATCATATTTTGCAAACATCCCTACCTATATTGTCCCGGTCTTCACGTTGCTGGGCTATCTCACTGAACCATAGTTCGGGAGAGAGCCTCACAACTGGATCACTTATTTGGGTTCGCGCCCCCCTACCACGTACCTAAGGGCCATAGTCTGAGGTATATCGGTAGGTGCTCAAGGATGTTGGGAAGCCTTTACCTTAGAACCGAAGAGATATCTTATATGCCACGTACTTCGAGCTTCGGCTTGGGTATATCGGCGTACCTTGATTGGAAACAGATGATATAAATCTTAGAGTTAGGATTAAGGTCCTACAAGCCATTTCAAATATTGCATATAGAGTCAGCTTTAGGGAGTGTTGTTTGCGCATCCTTGCTTATATATCTATGATTGTGTGATATTTTATATCTTCCTTATATTTTACAAAAACCTGGGTATATATTTTCAAAATTTCTCCTTTGTTTTCAAAAACCCAGGTGTATTTTTCTTTCTCTTCTTCTCCTTCTTCTTCTAAAAATTTCTTCAAAAATTCTTTTGATCCTGCCTGCAGGTTCTTCAATTTTTAAATCTTTACTATTTCCTCTCAAAATTCCATTTTTCCTCCTATTTTCTTCTGATTTTATATTCATGTTTATATTTTCATAAAAATCTCTTTCCATCAAGAGATATCCTTTTCAAAATAAATATTTTCTTTTTTCATATTTTTAGTTGGTTACCCCCCCTCATAGGGTAAACAACTCAATTGTCACAAATTTTGTGGCGACTCAATCCCTAGTAATGGGATACAATTTTTAGATTTCAACCTAAATCCTTCCTTTCGTCAATACTTCTCCAAAAGAGTTTCTTTGGTCTAAAAACCTCCTCTTTCCTCCACAGAGAGCACTGATATTCAAAAATGGTTCAGACAAGAGCGGGAAAAGAAACAGTTCCTTAACTCAGCGACAGTGAGGCGAAAGAGATGAGCTCTCCTAAATCAGTCAGGGGACAAGGTCAGAGCAAGAAGGATGACATCGACCCCGCTATGTATGACATGTTCCAAAAGATGATGGCGAGGATGATGTCGGAACAAGCCGAGGCCAAGCTGAAAGAGGCAGTTCCTAAAAGCAAGCTGAAGAAGAAGCCTGTGAAAAAGACAATCAGAATCATCAGGAAGAAGGTACAGCCAGACACTACTTCTGAGGAATCAGAGTCAGTCGAGGAAGAGTCAGAAGAAGAAGAGCAGATTGTCTACAAGCAGAATCCTCCGAAGCAGTCCGTAAAAATAGCCGCAGAAGAGCCCGAATTCGTCAACAAGCCCAAGTCTGGGGCTCCAGCAGAGGACCTGATGAGCAAGCAGATGAAGGAGATGAATCGAGCTATTAAGGATATTTAAGCCAAGGGTAAAGGCAAGCAGACCTACACTGGCGAAGATTTTTACGATGGTCTAGATGGGGACGATAACCTAGAGAACCTTCCTAGTAAATTTCTCAAATTTGACGGGACTGGCAACCCTAAAGCCCACTTGGCCACATTTTATGCAGAGTGCAGCCGTTTCAGGAAAGATAATAGGGCTCTGTTCATCTGTTTTCCCCGCAGTCTAGAAGGCGTAGCAGCTAGATGGTATGCTGACCACGTAAATCCTATCGAACTACGAGAGTTCGATAAGGTAGTAAATCTGTTCATCGAGCGCTTCTTATTCAACACTGAAGCCTCACCTAAATTAAATCATCTTTACAACCTGAAGCAAGGAGAGAATGAAAGAGCAGGTGATTTCATTCACAGGTAGAGAAGCACCTGCAATAAGATGACCTAGCCGTCATGACCAAGTCTCTCCCCGGTTACTCAGAAGACTGAAGATGTCAGAATTCTCCTACTTTTTTCCCTTTTTGCCAAGACACCTTGTAGAGGGCCAGTCAGTCCAGTCTTTTTGTGACCTTTTGGTCAAAGTGTTTGTAAATATTTCAGTTCTTTGTTATCAGTTTTGCTCGTCAAATGAAATGTCAATTTTCCCTTATACCTCTAATATCACAATACTTTCTTCCTCTGCCATATAGGGGCATTTGCTATTGAAAAACTATATTTCAAAAATCTCTTCATCAGCTTCTATTAAAATCACATTTAAATTCCTGTTCTTTTCAGAATGTGGGACCAATCCTGACATCACTCATGAGAGAACTGATATTACCTATGAGGGCTTTTCAAAAATCATGAAATTTCAAAAAAAAAAAATCTTCGTTATGACCAAGGAGTTCAAATATTCCTTGGTTAAACCTTTGACAAAAAATCAACCCTTGTGTTGATCATATCTTCAAAAATAAGTTTTTCAAACCATTATATTGAAAGATCAACCCTTGTGTTGGTCTTATCTTCCAAAATGAATTTTAAACCTTTATATTCAAAGATCAATCCTTATGTTGGTCTTATCTTCCAAAATGGATTTCAAATCTTTATATTCAAAGATCAACCCTTGTGTTGGTCTAATCTTTCAAAATGGGTTTCGAATCATTCAAAAATCAATCCTTGTGTTGATTTTAAATCATTATATTCAAAGATCAACCCCTGTGTTGGTCTTATCTTCCAAGATTGGTTTTTAAAGCATTATATTCAAAGATCAACCCTTGTGTTGATCTTATTATCAATTTCGAGCTGTCATTTTTTTAAAAAATCAGATCTGTTGTTGATCTTCTTTTTCAAAAATTAGATTTCAAAATCATTGCCTTCAAAAATTAACCCTCATGATGATCTCTCATGTTTGATTTAAAGGATCTGATCTCGCGCTGATCATTCTTCTTGTGGTGGATTTTCTTCCCCCAAAATGATTTCTCATTTATCTTTTAAATAAACATTTTCCTTCCAAGATCCCATATGCAGGCAGGATCAAAAAAACTCCTTTTTCTCAAATCTTATAAATCTTCAGTTAATTCTTGGTATCTTTATCTGTTTCATTCATTTTATTCATATTTTATCAAGTTTACATCAATTTTATCAAGTTTTATCAAGTTTATCAAATATTTCCTCAATTCCATTAAATTTTATCAATCTTTCTACCCTTTCAGGTTAAGGGATAAACCTGATGCCGCTTTTCCATGAGGTATTTCCTTTATTCTTTTTTCCCCTCAGGTTAAGGGATAAACCTGACCCTCGTTGTCCGAGGTGTTCCCATTCAGAATAAGGGAAAATCCTGAGACCCCTTGTAGGAGCGATGACGCTACCTATGAGGATTCTTTTGTAAATACAAGTTTTATCAATCTTTATTGAGTTTCTAGATTTATATCAATTTCCATTCGTTAAATTTTATTCTTGTTACCATTCAGGATAAGGGAAAATCCCGAGACCCCTCATAGGAGCAACAATGCTACCTGTGAGAATTCTTTTCCAAAATAAATTTTCAAAATTTCTTTCCTTTCTTCTTCTCCATTTTTATAAATCTTATTCTTCTTCCCTTTCAGGTTAAGGGATAAACCTGAATCATTCATTTCTAAATTCTCATCAAATGTCTATTCCATTTCCCTCTCAGGTTAAGGGATAAACCTGACCCTTGTTGTCTGAGGTGTTGCCCTTTCAGGTTAAGGGATAAACCTGACCCTCGTTGTCCAAGGCGTTCCCATTCAGGATAAGGGATAATCCTGAAACCCCTCGTAGGAGCCACAATGCTACCTATGAGGATTCTTTTATAAATACAAGTTTTATCAATCTTTGTTGATTTTCTAGGTTTATATCAATTTCCCTTCATTAAATCTCTTTAAATTCTATTCTTTTTCCCATTCAGGATAAGGGATAATCCTGAAACCCCTCGTAGGAGCCACAATGCTACCTATGAGGATTCTTTTGTAAATACAAGTTTTATCAATCTTTGTTGATTTTCTAGGTTTATATCAATTTCCCTTCATTAAATCTCTTTAAATTCTATTCTTTTTCTCATTCAGGATAAGGGATAATCCTGAAACCCCTCGTAGGAGCCACAATGCTACCTATGAGGATTCTTTTGTAAATACAAGTTTTATCAATCTTTTTGATTTTCTAGGTTTATATCAATTTCCCTTCATTAAATCTCTTTAAATTCTATTCTTTTTCTCACTCAGGATAAGGGAAAATCCTGAAAACACCGACAATCATTCTCACTCAAATATCAAGTATCTTAAAGAATGTCGGTGTCCCCTTTTTCTTCAAATCTCCATCAGAAAATCCAGTACTCACACTGGGGCATTTTTTTGAAAAATCCAATACTCATACAGGTAAGCCTAGCACTCATGCTAGTGTCTGGCTGACCGATCAGTTAGCCTCTCAAGATCAGTCTTTGCACTGACCCTTCATCAAAGATCAAGGCTCTAAATCCAATGTTGACCTTCGGGTCATTCAAGTCTCAAATTCAAGCCTTCATGTTATAATCTTTCCTCAATTCTCCCTAAAATTCTGCCAATCTTCTTCTATCCCTTCTCATCAACTCTCCTTTGAGATTCGAGTTTTTCGACTCGAACTTCCAACTCTTTCCTTTGAGATTCTAGCCCTGACTCAAACTTTCCCGTTTTCCTTCGAAAATTTGAGTTTTATCTCGAGTTTTCTTGCCTTCATTAAATGAACCTTCAAGTTTTGATTCGAGCCCTGACTCGAACCTTCCTGCTTCCCTTCGAAAATTTGGGTTTTGATCTCGAGTTTTCTTGCCTTCAATAAAAGAATTTTCAAGTTTTTCCTTTGAGATTCGAGCCCTGACTCAAACTTTTCTGTTGTCCTTCAAAAAATTGAGTTTTATCTCGAGTTTTCTTGCCTTCAATAAATGAACTTTCAAGTTTTCCCTTGAGATTCGAGCCCCGACTCGAACCTCCCAGTTTTCTTTTAAAAATTCGAGTTTTAAACTCGAATTTCTCTGTTTTCCTTGTAGAATCTGAGTCCTGATTCGGATACTCTTTCAAAGGCTTACCTTCAAAATCCAGTTTTATATCAAGCTTGCCTTCCGAACTTTAAATTTACATTTACCTTTAGAATTCAGCCTCATGTTGGATTCTTCCTCAGAATCCCACTGATATGTCAAAATTCAATGTTTAGCAAAGGTTTTCGTCATCAAGGATTTCAGGAATATATTGCCAAATTGCCATAAGATAGTTGTTGATCTCAAACTTTTATTTCATAAAGAATTTCCTCAAATCTCCTTGGTATTCCTTCCAAAAAGGGTGAAAACTTTTGTGAAGAAAGGCTCAAACTCCAAATTTTCTGTTGGTCAACCAAGAGGATGAAGAAAAAATCTTCGACATGACCGGTAAAGGAAATATTCAATGATGCTGAAGAGTCATAAATGAGGTGATATTGATCATAACTATGGCACATTCTTAAAAATTATTCTTTGACAGTAAGACAGTGGAAATATCCTGGGCAGTCAGAAAAGGACCTACCCAATCCATATATATTCTCAGTCCTTCAAAGTTGCAATCAAATATCCGCAAAAGGGATCTCTCAATTGTCATCAAGATGAAGGCAAATTAAGCGAGTAGACCCCCGAGGCCAAAGAAGATTTGAAACATCTCCAAGATGACGGAGTTTGTGACAGATCCTTCCAGGGAAAGTTCGGATCACCGTCGAGATGAAGGCGGATGTGATGGACCTACCGACAAACCCTAAAAAATATTTGATTTTAGCTATCATCTAAATACATTTGAGCCAATGCCATCATATATAATCCCTGAGATAAATGAAGGATCAGAGCATCTCCAAGATGAAGGAGTTTGTGACGTACCCTTCACTGAAAAGAGAGAAAAGTCAGGACATCTCCAAAATGAAGGATGATGTAAAAGCCCAAGAAAGCCCCGTGACTCAAAAGAGTGCAAAAAGATCATCATGGGAAAAATGCCCAGGATATCAAACTGCCCAAACTGCAAAGAATCTTCTTCATCTATGTAAAATTCTTCTATCAATATCTTTTCATTTCAATTACTTTTATGAATCTAAGAGTATTTCCTCTCCCTTCATATCAAGGAAGTTGATAGCATCCTTGAAGAAAAACCAACAACAAAAATTTGGCTTTGATTCTGAATTCTATAGAGTTAACCTAGTTGGGGGTAATACTCTAGGTGGAAGGAGGAATATCTTTTCAAAAGTGCTCACCTTCAAATACCTTAAAACAACTATAAATTTTATCATTTTGGCAAAATTTTCCAGCTTTCCTGATAAAGAAATAAGAACTTGACATCTGTTTTGATACATCTTGGTGTTGCCTTTTCCTTCTTTCGCATAGTCGAAAGAGTTGCCTTCCCCTCTTTCATAAGGATTGCCTTCTCCGTCTTTCGCTTTGTCGAGAGACTCGCCTTCTCCTTGATAAAAGGATTGCCTTCTCCGTCTTTCGCTCTGTCGAAAGACTCGCCTTCTCCTTGATAAAAGGATTGCCTTCTCCGTCTTTCGCTTTGTCAAGAGACTCGCCTTCTCCTTAGGATTGCCTTCCTCGTCTTTCCCTTTGTCGAGAGACTCGCCTTCTCCTTTTCTAAAAAGGATTGCCTTCTCCGTCTTTCGCTTTGTCGAAAGACTCGCCTTCTCCTTGATAAAAGGATTGCCTTGTCTGTCTTTCGCTCTGTCGAGAGACTCGCCTTCTCCTTGATAAAAGGATTGCCTTCTTCGTCTTTCGCTCTGTCGAGAGACTCGCCTTCTCCTTGATAAAAGGATTGCCTTGTCCGTCTTTCGCTCTGTCGAGAGACTCGCCTTCTCCTTGATAAAAGGATTGCCTTCTTCGTCTTTTGCTCTGTCGAGAGACTCGCCTTCTCCTTGATAAAAGGATTGCCTTGTCCGTCTTTCGCTCTGTCGAGAGACTCGCCTTCTCCTTGATAAAAGGATTGCCTTCTTCGTCTTTCGCTTTGTCGAAAGACTCGCCTTCTCCTTGATGAAAGGATTGCCTTGTCCGTCTTTCGCTCTGTCGAGAGACTCGCCTTCTCCTTGATAAAAGGATCGCCTTACCTGTCTTTTTGCGTTGTCAAAAGATTTGCCTTTCTCCTTGATTAAATAATTGCTTTCCTCGTCTTTCGCTTTATCGAGAGACTTGCCTTCGCCTTGTTAAAAGGATTGCCTTCTTCATATCTTACATTTTGCCTTCCCCTTGTTAAAAGGATTTGCCTTCTTCATATCTTACATTTTGCCTTCCCCTTGTTAAAAGGATTTGCCTTCTTCATATCTTACATTTTGCCTTCTTCTTGATTAAAAGATTGCCTTATTCATCTTTTACCTTGATCAAAAGAGTTGCCTTCTCCTTACCAAAAGGATTGCCTTCTTCATATTTCACATCTTGCCTTCTCCTTGATAAAAGAACTACCTTCTTCATATTTCACATTTCACCTTCTCCTTACTATTTCCATCTTCATATCTTCATATTTTACCTTCTCCTTGCTAAAAGGATTGCCATCTTAATCGCCATCTCCATATTTTGCTTTTACCTTCTCCTGTCCAAAGGATTTGCCCTCTTCCATCTTTTTGCCTTGTCAATAGATTCATCTCCTTGATAAAAGGTTCGTCTTATTCATCTTTCACCCCATCGAAAGATTCGCCTCCTGTTACCTTATTCATCGTTCGTTTTTGTCTCACATCTCCTTATTTTTCATTCCCAGAAGAGCTGCCTCATTCAGCTGAAGTATCTCTCTTGTCTCATCACGGTTTCAAGAAATCCGTATGGTTGTTCCCACTCAGGTTAAGGGCCAAAACCTGTACTTCCTGCGAGAGGTCATTAAATTCAAAAGTTATTTTAGTCTCAGCAATGAGACGCCCAAGACCATTCATTTTCAAAGCTTTAGGGAACCCCATTTCCTTCCTCCTTTCGCGAAACCCCTTTCGGATTTGTTCGTCCAAACTCCGAAGGTCCCATCATGGTCTCTTCACTCGAGGATTCCATATGGTCGTCCCCTTCAGGTCAAGGGTTAAGCCTGAACCTCGCCCCTCGAGGTATTTTCCTTTTTCAAGTTTGGGTTAAACCTGAGTCTCGTTTCGACGAGGTGTTTTCCTTCCAAGTCCCATCATGGTTTTTCCCATCGAGGAATCCATGCTTTGTATATCCATATAGGACAGGATCCTAGTTGAGCTTTATTTTTCAAGAGGCATTTTCCAAAAAATGTCCCATCAAGGTCCTCACATATTCCTTTCTCCATTCAGGTTATTTTGAGATATATTCGTCCCATCCAGGTTAAGGGCTAAACCTGAGTCATTCTGAAAAGTTGATCTTGTCTCACCCATAAGACTTGATCAAAATTCTTATCTTTAGTCATTTCGGGATCTTCACCCAGAGTCCCATCATGATTTCCTCATCTCTATTATTTAGTCATATCACTCCTGAGGATTTCGTCTCCCCCAAGCCATTCAGGATAAGGTTTTAAGCCTGAAAAGCCATAATTCTTCCACACCCAGTTCAGATCTGCTGACTGGGGCATTTTCAAAATTTACAGTGTTATCTTTGCCACTAAGCTCGGCTTTCAACCGGATTAGTAGCAAAGAGGGGCATCTGTGAACACCCCAAATTTTTCAAAATCTTTTAAATATTCCCTTCTTGCCCCTAAATTCATTTCTTGAGCAAATGGGTCATTTCAAATCTAAATTTTAGTTCATTTCTCAAGTTTTATTGAAATTAAATTCATTTCATATGTTTAAATTGATTTCGGATCTGGATCCATTGTCCAGATCCGAATCTGAGTCTTCTTGTTCAAATTTTAAATTAAAATTATAGAAAATACCAAAAATAGTTTTTAAATAGCTCGGACAGTCCATCCAACATCCGTTTGGATCTATCATGTTGTATTTCTCGATTCGAGTGTCAAAACTCAAACATTTTCTTAAAATCTGGGTCCAAACCCCTTTTTTGAAGAAATTTTCCCGAAATGGTCTGAAACTCTCAGGAAAATACTTTTGTAAAAAAAAATTTTTAGAAAAATACAAAAAATTAGGGTTTAATCTTTATTTGCTCGTAAAATCTTAGATTTTCATTCCAAAATATAAAAAAAAAATAATATTGAGAAAAGAACAAAAAATCAAAAGTAAATGAAGGAAGTTGCAGTGGTTTTTGAAAACCCGTTTTTGAAAAAAATCTTCTTTAGAAAAACCTCTTTTTGGAAAATTTAGGGAAAAACCCCCTTTTCAAACCTCAAAATCGTGTTAGGGTTCTGGGGAAACCCTCTCGAGTTCTCCCTCTCTGGCAAAAACCCTCTTACAGCTTCCCCTCTCCAAACAGCCGCACGCCCCCATGTGCGAGCTCCTCCATCCCCTCATCTGCCCTTCATCTACAACGACCTTGCCCATCTCTCTTCCTCAATCCTTCGATCGCCAACCGATTCCTTCTCACCCTCCATCCTTAACAGCCTTCCTCTCCTCGATCTTTCCTTCTCTTCTTATATAAACCAACATCACTGAAATCTTCAGGGTCGTCTTCTACCCCTCCACCTTCTTCTCTTCTCGACATCGCTTCTTCATCACGGCACCCCTTCTTCCCCTTTTCTACTGGTTTTCCCCAAATAACAAGAAGGATCGACCTTTCCCCTGCGAAACTACAGGTGAGTGACTACTTCATTGTTCATCGTCCTTCGTGGTTACTTTTTTTTTAGGCACGAATGGTAGGGTCGACCTGCATATAGCAGGATCGACCCACCAATTGCTGCTATATTAATGGAGTAATCCGAACTCCAACACTTATTTCACCTTCTTTTTTTTTATATTTTTGTTACGTTCAAGCAATTTTAAATATCAATCGGTTAGCATATTGTTATTTGATCTTAAATTTTCTGTCGATATGATTGATTCCCCCATTTTCTTTTCTTTTCTTTTTTTTCTTTCTTGCATTTTTAATTTTGGTTTCTTGCTTTCTCTGTTTGACTTATCGTAATACTTGATCTCCTGTTTTATCGATCATCGCATTTTTTTCTTGCTTTTCCCTTTTTCATCGTTTTGCATTTTCACTTTTTCGTTTTGTTAGCGGTATAAACCTGTATTGACCTGCATCCCATTCCTCTGATTCATGAGCATCAAAAGTGTTGGTAAGGGTACTGGTATAGACATAATAAAGGCCATCCGTATGTTTTGTGTATTGTGCCTCACTTGCTGAAGAAAATCTTAACGCCTGAATATCTTTTTTTTTCTTTTCTTGGGACCTCCTTATTATTGGGTTAAATCTGACTTGATTTTCAATCTATGGTTGAACTGGATGTTAACTGCTCATATGCTCAGATTTGTAAACTTATTTGAGTTCATTATATGCTTGGCTTCTCTGGTTGAATAATAGGGAATTAGGTGTTTTATGCACTAATTGCAGGAGAAACTAAATCTGTTTCGATCTTCTCTGTTGTTGATATATCCAATCTAAAGTGCATGCATGGTTATACTAGGTTATTGGCTAAGAATAAGTTTTGTATCTTAAAGGCTAACAAGAGCAAGATGGGTAACAAACCCAAATGTTCAGAGAAAAGCTTATTGGACAGCTGATATGTCCCTCGTAAATTCATTTCTGTATTTTCCTCTGCTAAAGTCATGTGGGTGTTTTCCAGTGTAATGTGTTGCGTTCGACTATACTCAGATTTTCTACTTGGAATGGGGATAACTGATAACTACTGCCCCGGTTTGTCCTATGTGCAAATTCTATTTACGTTTGTTATTGAATTAAGTTTTGTTGGCCCTTCAGTTAAACAAGATGTCACGTTCAGACCTCATTTTGAATCTCCTGGTATCTACCTTAACCAGACTGTGTTATCATTCTTTACACCAAGGCATCAACTGAGTTGATATGCAGTTTAGTAATCTGATGTCTCCGCATCAGGCTCGCCCACCTGCTAGTGAATGATGCCATTTGGTCTGGGAGGCTTCCACCAGAATATCGTTTATTGCTAAATTGGTTATTCCAAGATGAATAACTAGTCAATGGGGGCACAATCTCATCTCCCCCCCCCCCTTTATGGTGCCACTTTGCAAAATGCTTAGATATGTTGATCACGAATTCCCTCAGGGTTTAATCGAGTTTTACTAACTCAGCAATCACGGCAAAATCTGTAAGTAAGGTGATTTCCAGCAGATCATTACTATTTGTTATTATTTCATTCCAAGAGTTCATTATTTGTATATTCTTTCTTTCTAAATTTCATTGCTAATAAGAAGTTTGAAGGATCTTACTATTTTCTACAGCTGAGTCTTACTGTCATTAACTGGGTTTTGCTGCAAAATTTAAACTGAGTTAAAATTCGTTGATTGAAGTCTTGTTGAGTGGGAAAACATCATTAACAGGAGTTGTGGTTATTATTTCCAAAGTCTACCATGGACTTTCATTGATAGATCATATGTCAAATACAAACCCCAGCGTCTCTCACCATCAGCTGGACAATTCCATTCAAAATTTTATCTATCGCCACCGTAACATCTCAATGACATTACAGCATATCCTGATAAAAGTGTTGAGTAAGAATAGAGAGATACCCATTCAGTCATGTTCTGTGGAATGCAGGCCTTTGCCAGGATCAATTTTGTAATAGTCGAGTCATTGTAAAGTCAATTCTTTGATCATTTTGCGGTTGCTAAGAAGGAAATCCGTCGATGTACTATGTTGAAGCCTTCTTGACTGGTTAAAAGGTACTTTGAAATGCTAAGTAAAATCATCCTGATCTCTTATATACCGAACTCAGAAGGTGCTCTGTATTGATAAAAGCCAATTTGTCATCAGCTTGAGCAGACAATCGGTTTGGCGATCCACTTACTGTTACAATGTATATACCTATTTTGGTTACTGTATAGCATCTCTATTAATATTTGTAATATACTTCATCTGTATGTTCACTGCATGGTGCATGACATATGTACACTGATATCTTATATTTACTTCAGTTTTAGCAAGCATCGGATTTTTTGGGTTTAACCACAAAACACCATATATGGCTGAAATTTATTTTCACTTATATCAATGCAACATCATTAGAGGAAACATTCTGCCAAAGACTTCAGGTATGTTTCACTTCTCACAACCAGCATTTCATTTAAGCATCTTTTTTTTTTTTTTGCACATACCCATTAACACACCTATACAGTGGTTGCTACACTTTCACTACATGCTTTTTGCATTTGCTAAATGTTCATTCCTCACTGCATTGCTTTATATCTTGTCACAGCATGCCATTTGCGCCTGTATCATCACTACTCCCTCTGGCCATACCCTGACTACCTATACCTCAACCTACAATGTCATCCAGTTTCCACTGACAGCATATATCAACGTTTTGGGCACCTCCCCATTTGCTGTAAGCTATGTGGCATTATGCCACTGTTCATGGCAAGTCCACACTTGCCCTCACACTGGATACCTGTCAACCAGTTTCTCTATAAAACTCTGGCTGTACCTTCGTCTTTGTCATATTGCATCCACCTTCATAACTGTGTGCCACCAATCACCTGTTGTAGATCCTTTACCTTCCCCTTATCTCCTTGCTGGCATGCCATATTCTCATAAACATTCCGGCAGTAGAGCACTTACAACATCTCTCTATATATACATCAACTTTCGCTTCTTAGGCCATCATATCTTTTTACCTAATTGAAGCATTATAAATAGGTAAACATTAGGTTTAAGCAAGATATGGATAATCGTTCATGCATTGTATATGCTTAGGCAAATATCCATGGATTGTCATTTAAACTTGCATATAGCTTTTCATTAGCCCGAGATATCATATACATTCATATATACTTCATCATAAGCATGAGCATTCCATCAATATATCTTGTATATTTCCTCGTTAATGTGATATATTAACATATTCAATAGAGAGCATGTGTGGGAATTCTTTCTCTTTATGGATTCAAGGTTATATTTTATAAATCTCCCTCTATATGCATCTTTCATTTTTCATGCTAACTCATTTCTTTGTAGGGAAGTCATGAAAATTTTGTATTGTTTTCTTAGATTTGTGACTATTTCAAAGGACATTAATGAGAAAACCTTACCTTTCCAGCTTTTAGATAGAATGGATGAGCATTATAAATATCATGAATTGCCTGTTTACATGCATTTTTGCCTTTATTTCTCAAATTCTCACGATGGTAAAACACGAATGGCACGTGCACCATTCTTCGTAAGAGGTAATTGATCCTAAGTTGATGATCCACATCAATGGTCATAGTCAGGGTGTGGACAAAACTTAGTATTTTTATCTTTTACAAAATTACACTGGATCCACACTGGATCCGTTTTCAAAATTCATCATATTTTCCTTAAAAAAAAATTTTCCTTTTATCAGAATTTAACTTAAAATTAACTCAAAACATATACCAATGGCCATAGTCAGGGTATATTGAGAGTTCATTTCATTTTAAATTCTATAAAAGCACCAAATGTATTTTATTCTTCACCTGAATTTAAATATAGATTATTATATAATACATTCAATGACCATAGTCAAGGAGGTATTATATCTTCAATCTTATTTTAGTTCATCCAAAGAATGAAATAGCTTTTCAAAATCCAATTTCAAATCCTTTAAATTCATTCATCATTTAGGATAGAACCGCATCATATTTTTCAAAATTCCTTTTTCAAAAACTCCAAGTGATGTAAATATCTTCCTCAATCTATCTTCAATTCTTATAAAATCCAATTCATCCTTTCATTTTCAAATTCAATTTTATTTTCAATCTCAAAGTTCAATTTAACTTTGAGATTCCAAAGTCATTTTTGTATTCAAATTCAAATCAGATTTCAGAGTTTAATTTGACTTTGAAATTCCAAATTCATTTTATATTCAAAACTCTAATCAAACTCAAAGTTCAATTTTAACTTTGAGACTCTTGATTCATCTTCTAAAAATCCAAATTCAAAATTTCAAGGTCTAATTTGACTTTGAAATTTGTTTGTATATTCAAATTCTAAATTTCATTTTTCAAGTTCAATTTAAAAGTTCTTAATTCATCTTCTGAATTTAACTCCAAATCCATTTTAGGATCCAGGATTCAACGCTCACTTTGGATCTTAGACTTTAGATCCAATTCCTCTTTAGGATCCAGACTCCAATTTCACTTTGGATCTTAGACTTCAGATCCAATTTCCTTATAGGATCCAGATTCCAACTCTACATTGGATCTTAGACTTCAGATCCAAATCCATCTTAGGATCTAGAGTCCAACTCTACATTTGGATCTCAGACTTCAGATCCATTCTATTTCAAGATCCAGAACCCAAAGTCCACCTTGGATTCCAAATCTCGGATCCCATTCTGTTTAGGATCCGGAATCCAATTCCAATTCTAGATTTCAATTCCATTTTCGGATCTAATCTGAATCTCTTAAATCCATTTCTATTCTTAAATACCATTTGATTTTCTCAGTCCATTCCAAATTTCAAACTTCAAAATCTAAATTCAATTTCATCTCAGGTATCAATTTTCCTTCCTAAATTCAAGTTTAAAATTCAAAGTCCATTTCCGACTTTGAAACTTCATTTCCTTTCATTTTCTTCAAATCATTCTCAAAATCAAGATTTATTCTTCCAAACCTGATTTATTTCAAAAACTTAGAACTTCTCTGATCTATCTCAAGTTCTAAAGTTAGATTCAACCATTTCTCACTCCTTACCAAGTTCATCTCAGAATACTTGGAAATTTCCAAAACATTCTTTTCAAAAGAGCATACATCCTTGCATTGCACAAGTATGATTCTTTGTGCATTTAGAGTTAGAATAAATTCTTAGATTATATTTAGGCAAAGCAAAAAGGCATATATTCGATCCTTGGTTCTATTACCTCTGGTAAAGGCGCTAGGAACGGTCGAACCTCGTACCGACGAGCGAATCCCGTCTCTCCATTTTCCCGCAATATATTTCAAAATGGAGGCGAGTAATTTTCTAAATATTTTCAAATATAGGTCAAGTGAAAACCCGCAAAAGAGTTCCTCTTCTCTTTTTCTTTCTTTCTTTTCTCTTCTCTCTTTCTTTTCTTTCTTTTATTCTCCTCCCTTCAAAAAGGAGGAAAATAAAGGTTAGAAAAGAAAAAGAGAAGGAAGAGAGAGAAACCATAAAGAGAGGGAAAAAAATTTCGATGATCACACTCATCTATCACTATAGCAAATAGGAAAGGGCTTAAAGCAGATCCTTGATGTAACTCAATCGTTATAGGAAAATTGGTTGTCACCCCTCCACAAGTGCAGACATTGGTTATGACTCCTTCATACATATCCTTAATTATACTAATGTACTTGAGAGAAACACCGTTCTTCATCATTGTCCACCAGAGAACGTCCCTAGGTACTCTGTTGTATGCCTTCTCCAAATCAACAAAAACCATATGCAAATCTTTGTTCCTCTCTCTATTTCTCTCAATAAGTTGTCAAAGAAGATGTATAGCTTCCATAGTTGATCTTTCAGACATAAAACCAAATTGATTCTCCGATATCATGACAACTTTCCTCAACCTAGACTCAATCACCATCTCCCAAAGTTTCATAGTATGACTCATGAGTTTTATACCATGATAGTTTGTGCAATCTTGTATATCACCCTTATTCTTGTATAGAGGCACCAAAGTACTCTTCATTCACTCATTAGGCATCTTATTTGTCTGCCAAACCTTGTTAAAAAGATTTGTCAATCATTCTAAACCTTTCTTTCCCAAGCATTTACAAGCCTCGATAGGTATACCGTCTGGGCCCACTGCCCTTCTTGATTTCATTTTCTTCAAAGCCTCTGCAATTTCTTTCTTTTGAATCTTGCGCATAAAGTCATGATTCATCTCATGAAAAGGAATGGACAAGTCTCCAAGATCCTGAGCATGACTTCCATTAAATAGCTTATCAAAATAATCTTTTCATCTCTCCTTAATCTCCTCATCTTTGACTAAAACCCTTTGTGTTTCATTTTTGATACATCTAACCATACTCGGATCCCTCGATTTCCTATCTCTCATCTTTGCAAGCCTATAAATATCCTTCTAGCCCTCTTTGGTATCCAACTTATCATAAACCTCCTTATATACCTTATCCCTCGTGTTTTGAACTACTTTTTTAGCTTCTTTTTTTGCTATCATATACTTCTCCAAATTCTCATTATCACGACTCTTAGATTTCTATAACACTCTCTTTTAACCTTAATAGCTAATTTGACATCCTTGTTCCACCATGATGTATCCTTACTTAGCGGTGCATCGCCTTTAGACTCACCCAATACCTCCTTAGCCACATTTCTCATGCCACCCGCTATCTTATTCCACATTGATTCTGAATCCTTCTCGAGACACCAATCAGCTTCCTTAACTACCAGCTCTACAAACATTCTTTGTTTAGCTCCTTTCAGTACCCATCACTTAATTCTAGGATCTATCATATGTCTATTCCTTTTGCGGCATTGTCTAATTTTAAGATCTAAAATTAAGACTCTATGTTGTGTAGCTACACTTTCTCCCGGTATAACCTTACAATCGATGCAACAACCCCCATCTCTCTTTCTAAGTAGAAAAAAATATATCTGACTCGTATTAACCCCACTTTTAATAATTAATTAAATCTAAATTTTGATTCGTCATAAATATTTTCAATCTAGGTTGCTAAAAAACCTATGTCCAAATCAGATCCTTCTCATCCCATGCATAACCTAAGATTAAAATGCGACGCATATCTCTGGCTTATAGCTAGTGTTATAAGCGGTGATACAGGTATAAGAGTATGGATTCACACTATAAAAGTTATTTTCTAATAGAAAACCTATATAACACCATCGGCGTAATAACATACAATCACATGCCATCTTCTGCTATTAGTTAACATTACCAGCAAAATCATGTAGACTAGCATCTGCACCACTACTTAGATATACAATTATCATATCAGATTCAACATAGAATGGTCCAACCGGAACAACCCGCACCTGCGTATATTATACGAGGCTAAACCTATTTCATAGCATAAACGAATATACCCCCTTACATATCACCATCTCAATTATCCTACAGAAGTTTAGTTGTATCCCAACCAATCAAGGTCTGCCAAAGCAAGTTTTTTTTTTAGATAAATTATTAAGAATTATATTAATTTTCAACTATCCATAGACATGCAAGAGAACGATTGTAGAACAAAAAAGAAACTGAGGCACCTTTTTAATTATTAGACAAGATCATGATAAAAATCATATTCATAATTAATTAACAAGATCAGAGCCATCAAAATTGGACCAGCTTGGGCGCAGTGAGATACATGATGGTAAGCGGGGTCCTGTGTCAAGCTGAAGGCCCAGGATCGAATCCCTCTGCCACATGGGGCGGCTGTTGTTCTGGTAGGGTTCTGCCTAACCCCAGCTTGCCTTTCAAAAAAAAAAAAAAAACATACATGATGATCAATTCGATCAAGATCTGGTTAAAGTTGTCCGGAAATAAAGCAGTCTGCATTAAATTATTAGGCTAAAAAACTTATACGAATCCAATTTGTGAACAATGAAATTAAACCCGATCCAAATTAGAGATGAATGGGCACAGATATATGGATCAACCAATTCAGTGTATGTTCAGCACGGATGGGATTCAGATATGGATTGGAGATAACCCACCCCCTTTGGTCTTTAACGTGAGCCATCCGGATACCTTTTCAAGTTTGGATGTGTACTTGTTTGGCGGCCTAAAAAAATGACTAGTTTAGATGTCATATTTTATAGGATCACATTCACATGCGTGAACCTACAAGTAGGCCATTGACATCTATGTCCCTCGGTGGCGAAGTACCTAGCAATCGCATGAATAAACAACAAAGAGAACCAATCGCGATGTCAATGGAAACTTAATTATGTGTTGGGCGGGTCCATAAATTGCAGTATTTAATTAATACAAGCAACCTAAAGCTTGATGATTAGAAAGCATATAGAAGTTCCCAAATGAAGCCAAAGAAATCCTAGAAGTGCAAAGGCTAGTATGTACATGTATATAGAGCCTATGAGCCTATATTACTGTGACTAGAAAGTTTACAAGACAAAAGAGCACCGTCCGACCTCTAATGAGTAGCCAAAGTTGATCAAGCTCATTTAACAAAATCCCACAGTACATGGCAATGATAAATTATATATACTTTAAGAGAGACCATGTTCTACATACAAAAGGCGTGTGCAACGAGGGGACCAATAAACTCGACCACGTTCGAGCCACAGCAAGAGGGCAAAAATCAGCATGGCAGTCCATTTGAAAGACTCACATTCCCATCAAGTTAATCGGGTTAATTGGACATTGCGGCTTTCTTTTTTCTATTTTTTTTTCGGTAAGAAGAAAGCATTGTGATTTGCAGGCGACAATGAAAAATTAAGAAGTGCACCAGTGTCTTACGAAGAGTAGAGGTAAAATCATTTACCAGGACTCCAAAAGCATGCACATATAGAATATCATGAGTTGAATACATGAGCACAAGAAGTATCATAACCTTTTGAATTATGCAGGACCTTGTCTAGGTAGACAACATACGCTTTTTGTATCAAGGTGTATAGCGTTCCAAATCATGTCAATTTTTTGGCCAGATTGCTAGCCAAAACGGCTATAGCGGGGGGTGATTCGTTGTTGGAAGGATCGCCCCTCTGACTGGCACCCCATTTTTTGAGTTGTACAGTGCTTACTTATTTTCTCATATATTCAATAAACTGGTAGGGATCTGCCTAACCCCAGCTTGCCTTTCAAAAAAAGTAAAAAAAGGTGAAGATTCCATGAACTGTATTGTCGCTGACTCATTCTACATGAATGCATCTGAAGTTCACACAAATTAAGATGATCTCAGACCTTTTCAAAGTAAATTCAAGCTTATAATTGTAGGTACTTGGCTTTCAAACTGGGCACATCATTTAAACCAACTTACCAAGCACCTAGTCATGCTCCTACTGATGGGTACTACCAAAAAATGGCCTTATTTCGAGTAATGATATGTTGAGTAAGCAAGCTATCAGGAGACTTGTGCAGAATCTAGGGGCACTGCCAGAGACCAAGTCTGAATTCCACATAGGACATGAGTTGCAGGTGTTTTGGTCACGTTCAGGAGTTCACAAGTGTTTATCATGACAAGCTGTGGTGATGAAATAAGGTTTCTTAATGGGATCCTAACCAGCCAACGCTCAAACGAACTTATTTGACCAGGACACCCACGTTATGATGAAATAAGGAATGCTGCCCAGAAAAAGCAAGACCAACATCACCATCTGTGTAGAAAACTAATAATATCCAAGTCACTAGCAGCCCCACCAACTTCAGTTACACTTAATAATAGGTAGACAAGACGCAGCAAATCGTCAAGTCGCCTACCAATTTCTGAAAAAAGTATAGAAAACAGCCAAACTAAGTATGAATGAGAAAGGAAATTTTAAAAAGGGAAAAGCACCATCCTAAGTCAAAAGATTGCAGCCTTGTATGAACAAAGAACGACTAGAAATCTTAACCTTGAAGCGCTACTTTGCAAGAACAAATGACAAGGCAACATCGAGCACTCTTGACAGAAAAGGTTAACATTCTAAAGCATCAATTCGCGATGAAAATAGTTACAATACATGGCACACAGAATTGAATGGGCTCACAAATAGTTGGGCCAATATACCACCATGTTGAGCTTATCCCACAAAGCAAGCCGTGTAACTCATGTAGCGTAAACTTATTTGAGCATACTGAAGGAGACAAGTTGCTGTATAAGAAATGACATAAATACAATCAGACTAGACGTCCCCAATAACTTACATGCCCATACTTCAAGAAATGATTCAATATTTGCTGCAGGATTACATTATTGGAACACGGAAGAGTTGGCAAAAGCATTGCATACTCGAGTCTCAAGGACCAAATCGAAATGGAGTGTCACCCATATGGCGATTGTCGATATAGAAAGGAGTATTATGTGGATGATGACCCTCCATCATCACAAACTGCATGTCATCTGAAGGCTTCCAATGACGTTTCCGTTGGTTTATGAACCAATTATTGATCTGTTTCTGGTCAAGCCCTGTTGACTCAGCTAAGGCCACCTTTTCTGCCTCCTGTCAGATATCATAACATGCCAATAACTCATTTGACAAGACTATATCAAACATCTCTTTCTTGACAAGTTGGAACTCAGTGTGTGTGTGCGCAAGTATTGCATGCAATAGGAACATTGACAGCCTTACCGATGGATACGGCCATTTATAGTGCAATTCCCACCAATTCAAGAGTTTCTGTCTGGCTTCTTTGGGCAGTTTCCCTTTCTTCCTCTTCTTGGAAAGTTCTTGCTTGAGGCTTCCTAAATAACCACTATACTTTTTTAGGAGGCGGTGCTTCAGTTCGTTTTCTTCAGCTCGAGGATCGATCTCAGGAAGTTCTGTTTCTCCTCCACTACCACCCTGATCTTCTGATGATGATCCGGTTCCCTCAACTTTGTCATCTGAGAAAATTCAATTTCATGACTCAGTATAATCGTCCAAGATACAGAAATCATAGTACTAGAGAATGTAAGAGTAGTTATTTATTCCACATTTTGCTTAATCCAATCCAAAATATTGTCCTACAGATGGGGATGATCGTGGCACCAGGTAACCAACCAATAGGTCAAGCAGTCAGTCTTGGACAAGTGTTTCTGCCAAATGCCAAAACATTGGGTGTGCGGAGCAACCACATTGCACATCAAAAGTGTGCCGCTGCACCTGACTGCCCTCCATCTCACCGTTGGGCCCCCCAGCTGATAGGCTGTACCCACAGATGGAGGGCAGCCAGGTGCAACAGCACACTTTTGCTGTGCAATGTGACTGCATCCGATCTGCCCTCCACATGATTGCATAGGCATGGGAACTCCATCAGGTATTGAGAACAGTCTCAGGGATCAGTACAATTTTTCTGGCTTGGCCCTGCCTCATGTACGTGCACCTTAACTCATTCAGCACACATCTTATCTAACTCCATAAGTCCAGTCCGAAGCACATGAAAACCCCAAATGTGGGATGCACGAAAAATGGCATTATCTTCTGGCAAAATTTAAGAAAACCAAAAGAAGCATTTCAAGAAGCTAACATTTATTCTAAAGTAACCCATATTGAAAATCATCAAATATTAGGAAAGCATCTACATCCTAATAACATCTATTAGTTTGAAAATGACAGTTACAAGGACATCAATCAACATGTACGAGTAAACCATCAAACAAAAACAAAATTGCCCATATAAGAAAACCGTTTTATAGCATGACAGAAGTGGAACCTCTCAATATTATTCTGAAGAGAACAAGCAATAATTCACAACATTCCTGCGCAATACATAGGAGGGAGAATATGATGCACAAAGGTTCTTGGTACAAGAATAAAATTCAATGCATTAGCTCAGCAAGAAATCGATTTCCCTCTGCATTTCATGAAGAATCCAAAGTGAATAGTCAGCAAAAATAGGGCACTTTCAAATACTATAGAATACATTAGCATCAAGAACCTCCAACATATGGGCAGGTTTAAGAACAAGTCTGGTAAACATTACAAAAATTAAAGCAACGTATGGAGTATGGACACAAGTATGGTTTAAGATGAAAAATTTGTGTATTCTGTACCATAATTATCAAATATCTTGACGCCTCCTTTGAGTATTACCAGTTTCCTGGAAGAAAAAACAGGAAATAGTGGTATTTTAATTATTTCAAACCAATTCCATCCACGTGTTAGAATGTTTCAATTTATATATTTTCCTCATATAGTTATTTCCGAAAGGAATTGAATATTTCCTCAAGAAGTATATAACAGAATTTTCAAAATTATACTTTTTCCATTATGTTTAAAAATTAAAACACATTGATGAATAGGCAAATAAATCCTATTGCTCAAATCATAAGATCCTCATTTTCTACACAGCTGTTATGAAAAAACCCATCGTCATAGAGTGATAGGGATCATTCAGTTCTGATTAGGAGTGGGCAACGGGCCTGCCCACTAATGGAAAGGGCCACATCCTGCTTCGGGTCAGGCTGGAGTTATTATATTATATATAAAATGAATATTATATATAATATTATATATATATATATATACACACACACACGGGCCATTTCGGGAGCTTGGGGCTATTTTTTAGGCCCAAGCCCTGACTGTGGAGGGGCTGGGCCAGGCCGGGCCGGGCCCCCAGCCCGTTGCCCACCCCTAGTTCTGATATTAACAGCCCAAGTGTTTGTGCCAAAATGACTGGACATTATCATATAACCATAATTACATGCAAAGCCACCAGCTTGAGAGAGTATCTAAATCCTAATAACAGAATGTTCTGGAGATTGGTGCCTTCCTCAGATTCACCATCCGTAGAGCTATCTGCAGCAAACCTTTGAATGATCAAATGGATAAGCATATACAAGAGCCATCCAAAGTCTATTGGAGAATTTCAGTCAGAGACCTATGGCCAACATGGAAAATGGGAACTTACGTCCTTTGTGCCAACCATATACATATTTCTGATTAGATTCCATGGTGACATGAACAAAAAACAAATATATGACACAATACAGAGCATGATGACAATCAGTGCATGCATACAAATTGTGGCTTCTGTTGTTAGTATATCGTAGCAGATGCAATAGAATTGCCACAAATTTGTAATATATTATAATCACTAGATTTCATATTGAAAATTCAAGCATAAGGAATTGTAGACCAATCATGAATCAATGTGCAAAAGTTACATAGGTAAAAGTCTGAGCATTAACTTTTTCCATCCAGGATATAAAAATATCAACTAATGCAACAAGAGGAGAACTAGGCATAAGAACCTGAGACTTCTCTTCCAATTCTTGGGATTTACCACACCCAAATGTGGAATAGAGGGATTGACTGATTCAAGGAAAAAATAAATAAGATTGTGATCTTGATACACAATCTAGTGAAGAAATTGAAAAGATACAACTATTAATCAGCATAAATAAGTTGACAGTATTCAATGAATACAAAGCAAAGCTAGTTGCTAAAAGGATCTACTCAAAGAGAAATCATGGACCATAATTACTTAGGATTAAGACTACGGATGTTAGTAAGCTTGCATCCAAAAACAACTACACCTTATGGTTAATATCGAATAATGTTTGGATACAGCAATGCCTTTATCTATGCAAATCAAAAGCTACCGTTGAAAGGCTTTACAACAAGAAATCATACATTGTGTCACCAACGCAAGAAGAGTGGTACAATTTGGACCATACTTGGAAGCTCATGGTAGAATATAGAACTGATGAGACAAAACAAAATGAGACGATTTCCACAGAATCGACAGCTTCACCTTTCAAGGTATTTAGACATGAAATCAGATACATCTTAGTTAAAGGTTGGTTTGCAGATATTCATTGTAGTAGAGGTCATCCGATAAAGGGCAAACTTCATCCAGCCTATCCCTATCTTCTCCGGAAACCATTTATTTTTCTGGGGGCATGAGAATCAATACCAAGTGACAGAAGGCTATTGAAGATTCAAGAGACCCATGTAACGAAAGCGTAAGAAACTTCAATGGCACAAGAAGACTCGTCGAAATATGGCACTCAAATCACAAACAAGATTAGAACCATTTGCTGATATAGATGTCTCACGAAACAACATAGACCTTTGTACTCTTGGTTTTGAGAATTTATCCTTGTACCAACTTCAAAAGGCCAAAATCTATCCAAAAGCCCAATTTAAGATATTCTTATTTCTTCCTCTAATAAAAAGTAATGAATCAAGATGAGCAACAAATAGACCTTTCCCCATATGGGATGCTCAATATTTGCAAAACAATATCTAGCATAGAAAATCAAAATTCTAAAAAAGAAAACCCAGCTAGAATATTTTATTTTGCTCTACGACGATTTTCATGATTCAGCAAGGTGCTAGCTCTACTTCCACATGTTAACATTCTCCTACAAAACCGCAAAATCCCCATCCGTTCACTACATGACTGGCAGTTGATTCACAGCAACCAAATCAGGAGGACAAACTGCTCCGTTAAAAGTCCAAGTACGACAACCTTTTAATATAAGTTTCTACTTTCTGTATCGGCAATTCAAGCATCCAATATAACTTTCCCAAATTACCAAAACAAACATTACGGGATAGGCTACGTGAATTTCCAGCAACTAAATGACGTCGAATAAGCCACTTGCTGTAAATGCGAGCTAAAAGCAGATCCGCCACACTCTCTCTCTCTCTCTCTCTCTCTCTCTCTCTCTGCATGTCTGTGTGCGGCACGTGCATGTCGTTTCAAAACTTAACACAAGAAAATCTATAAAAATAAAGTGAATCCAAGACATGATGTATGTTCTTGTGGTGGCTTATTGAGTATCGTTAAATTTATATCTATATAAAACTAGGGGGCTCAATCACCAAAATCCCGTTTCACCGTTTACAAGAAATACGGCCTGGAAGAAAGCAACGAAGCATACGTAGATCGTACTTTAATCCCCATAAATTAAGATTTACCAACAAATGAGAGAGAGAGAGAGAGCTCTACATCAGACTACCTTCAAAAAAACTCCGTAGCAGACCGATGGGCGTGCCTTATTCTGTCTACTCGCCAAATGTTCCTCTAAACCCCTTAGACCACCATCGTGTTTCCAACAGACCATGACGCTGTGGTACTCACAGCCACAGTACGAATGACTCTAACCGCATCCGATGCTGTCGATTATATATATAATACCAAGCTACAGCCATCTCTCTCTCCTGTCTCTTTCTCTCTCTCCCACCATGACCATCTTGAAAAGTTTAAAAAACCCTAAAGCCTATCAGACCCAAAGCCACCAAGTTTTGAGCTATGAACTCATTACTAGCAGGTTATCAGACTTCAGTTTTTTCTCTTTCTTCTGTGATTGACGGAGAAAAACCCGTTTTCTTTCTCACGTGTTTTCTTTTCCATATCCATGCCGCAATAGAAGAAAGAGAAGAATGAAAAAGACACAAGAAAAAAGGACAGAAGGCGTAATTCGAGGCAAGGTAATCCGAAACAAGAAGAAACCACGCATTATATGATGGTTTACAGCATAAGAAATATTACATTTTCTCGGGGAAGAGGTTTGAAATGAAATAAAATAGATAATTATCTTGAACAGGTAGGTGAGACCCAAGTCTTTTTTTCTTTATATTAAATTTATTCGAGCCCTAACATCGGGGATAGTGAAGGATTTGTGTTGCAGATGTCTACATTATTCTTGCAAGTTTAAAAAAGTAATTAGGCTCCGTTTGTGTGGACGCTAAGAGGCGTTACTTATTTTATCATCTTATTTATTTTAGTCTAAGTAATTAAGCAAGGGAGAAGAGAGATCTTGTCATTACCTAAAGAGAAAACGCGTGCTGATCCATCGCTCAAGGAGTTGAGCTGCGACTCTATCCTCCTCATAAACTGCATAGCTTCTTGTAGAGGCCTGCTCAGCTCCTCCCGGTATTTCACAAGCATATCATGGTAGGCATCCTATATTTCATAGCCATAGGGAAAAAGCAAAAGAAGATAGAAACACCCCATTAAAATATATGGATCTTCAGTTTCTAAAAGGAAAACATTAGAAAAGGAGGGGAAGAAAAATACCATGAATTGATCAAGTTCTGGGTCACTCCCAGAGACACTTCCACTAGTTGATGCTCGGTGCCTTTGTTCCAATTCTCTTCTTATGTCACTCAATTTATCTAAAACTTCTGGTGGAGCTCCAATCTGCACGCTCAAAACATAATGAATAATGGCAAAACTACCAAAAGAAACACAAACGATTTAAACAATAGAAGGACCAAACCTTTTGGCAGTCCATGTAGGCTTCTAATAAGCTAGAGTATTGAGGATGTGCGACGATTTTGGCCTTGATAGCTTCTGTCTCTTCAGAGTTGCCTATTCCCTGATGAGGATTCAGAGATTCTTCACCTCCCTCCTGCCCTCTTCCCACCCCTTGCTGGATCCCAGGATAGTAGTTATTGCAGGTAGTGATGAGGGAATGAGAGGAGGGAACAGCAGAAGCGTGGATGCCTGCTTGCTGCTGGTGCTGCTGCTCTTGTTTTATGAAGGCCATCATGGTACTTGTGCCCACAACATCTGACGAGCCTTGTTGGCATCCGATGCTATTTCTGCCTCCAAACAATGAATTTGCAGCGTTGGAAAAGATGCTGTTAACTTGGAAATGATGATCCATCTTCCTCAAAAATTAGAACCAAAATTCAAAGCCTTTTGAAGTCTTTATCCTTCAACCATCCAGATCTTTCTTAGTGGCTATTAGTATTCACTTTTCTCCTCTACTAATTTCTCACACCTTGGTTTTTATTTAATTAATTTTGAAGATGGGATGGGGAATATGGGAGGCAATGGGATGAGGCCTAGAAAGATGGACTAGATGGGTGCTCTAGGGTGTAGACCTTTCTTTTTGGCATGTCAAATCCAATAAATTTCTTTTAGCTGTCATCCAGACCGGAGATCTATGTGCAACTGTATATACAATGAAATTTGAAGAACCCTAAGCCAGTGGCGGTGGAGCTGTAGGCCTCTTGGAGACTCTCTCTCTCCAACAAACCACATCAACCTTTAGCTTATATTTTTTTTAGTGCGTATCACTGTGTCTTCAAAACTAGGGAGTTTCATACATGATTGAGTCTTGACAGTTAGCAGAACGCAGCAGGCTGAGTCAATCAAATTGCCAATCCCTTCAGTTCATCAATCTTGTCCGATTGCACCAAAGTACACAACAAACAGAACGTGGGTAACAACAGCAGTCTTCAAACAAACGCACCAGAAAAAAAAACTGTAATCACCATGGTACGACTCCGCATCCGCTCTGATCAGATCACCCCGAGCTCAATAGGACCCAACACCTAATCATCCTCACCCCCACTCCATGGGGCCTAGTTCTAGCAATTAGTTAATCAATACCCAAGAATGACCAATAATAATAGATGAGAGAAGAGGTGAAAGACAAAAGTTTGTCTAGGGTTCTAATCTCATACATGGTAAAGGATAGGAAAAAATATATATGTTAAAAAATAACGAATAGTAAAAGGAGATCAAAGGAATCCAACCGTGGGGGAAAAGAATAGATGGGAATAAGGATACTGTTTTTTTCAATGAATAAATAAGAATAGTGATACTGTTCTACTTTTACTTTTTATCAAGGAAAATATTCAAAAGAAAAAATATAAAAGCAATTTCGGTGAGTTCAGTAGAATTGGTCACGTGTAAAGAGAGAGATCTGGGGGGGGGGCGAGACTACTGGTGAGACAGAGAAGAGATTAATGAGGGAGGTTGGGATTGTGGGATTGTGGGGACTAGTAATACGGCGACGGCGCGACATGAAGACCCGCTACACACCAAAGACCCCCGCGTCCCCCGCGCTCTCTTTGGGACCCATCACTGTCCCTCTGACCCGGTCTGGCTCTCTCTCTCTCTCAACCCACTTCCACTTGCAGTTTTCCCACTACCCCCTCCTGTTGTTTTCCTCCCCTCTAAACTAATCTTGCTTTTTTCAAAAGATTGGACGTATTCATATCACTATATGACACGTGTTTTCAGTCTGTCCACGAGACAGCAATCACAGATCAAGAGGTTTCACCCGCTACATCCTTTTGTTCTTTAGTTGGGGGCTTCTTTCTTTTTGCAATAATTGAACATTGTATTGTGCTTGTTGCCTTCTGAGATTGACTGTTAATTTGACAGATGCAGGAAAAATGGGGAGAGGGCAGCCATCTTAACCGTGCCTTTAGGTTCTGTAAAATTAAAAAAGAAAAAAGATTGCTTTTTAGTTATGCTCTAAACTGCTGCTACCATTGATTATGGATGATCGAATGTTTAATAAATCTGGCTATCGGTATCTTCTTTATTAAGACGCAAACTCCGAAAGCTAGAGGCCTCATGATAATCATGCCACTGGAGTTTTAGAGGTTGGTAACTTTGTTTTCTTCGTTTTACTTGAATGATACATAAGTAAAACAATCTAGTGCATACATGGACATTAATTTTCAGTCACTTTTTCTGGCCTATATTGGTGTAATAGTCATAGAGTTCCTTTCCAACTAGCATGTTCTTGCGTATCAGACAGAATTCATATGATGTTATTACAGTGCAGACGTTAGAGGGTCGTGATCATGCCGTAGCTGTCAAGAATCGATCAGCCGTCTGGTCCCCCTGGTCTGTGGAACCCATAAATGTGATGAGTTACTGGGTGGTAAATGTTAGATGCCATTGCAATTCAAAAACAAAAATTGTTAGATGCCATTAGTACTGCGAATATTTCCCTAAAAAAAATGTACTGCGAATATATTTCGCAGTGGTGAGCAAAATCTGAATCGAGGTAGACGATCCAGTATTTGTCCTGCTTCTTCCTTTTGTGTGGATGATATTTCTCTTCCACCTGGTTCCTTAATTTGTGGAATTTTCTAACTGAGACGATGATGTCAACAATTTTCCACCAATTCCATCCATACCAGGAGCCAACAGAGAAACCCCAATAGATGTTAAGTCATGGACGCGCATGTGCGCAGATGCACAAACACAAATGTTGAGTTGGGCCCTATAGCATGCCTTTTTGTAATGCTGCCACCAAATGTTGTATCTAATCATACTGATGTGTTTAGTTTGTTTACTACGTTAAAAGGTTTTCTCATGTCTAATATATTACAAGATCTGATTTTTTAGATGGTGAAATTCAAGGGCTCACAATTCATAATTCATGAAGGTAAAGGGGATTAAAATGATATAAAACACCCAAGTCAACTTTGACATCAAAATGATAAATCAAAAGATGTAAACAAGATTCAAATCTGCTGTTGACCACGCACCTGACAAATCTAAACGGTTTACTTTCCTATGTGGGCGTGTGTGTGACATCGGTTGATGAAGATGCACTGATATATTGTTAAAATAACTAAATTGCAAAATTTCTTGATATGACATGCAGTATCTCACTGCCATTTGCAGTGGGATACTGCATGTCATATCAAGAAATTTTGCAATTTAGTTGTCGGCATGAAAGTTTGTTTGGTTAGAAAGAAATCAACTCATTTTCAAAAAAAACTTTTGAGAAACTATGAGTTTGTTCTTGACCTCTTGAGGTGGGAGGTTACCGATAGAGCTCGTTGGATAGGGTAGGAACGGAAAATTCTATAGATGGATTATGGTGTGGACTGCTGAATGGATGACAGTAAGTACAAGTGAAGGTTGGTGCTTATGAGGTCGGTAAATGCATTGTTATCTTCTCGCTTCATGTTTGTGTGTGTGGGTGGTGTATGTGTGTTATGAGTGTGTGAGTCTCATGGTGTGTAGGTATTATTAGTGTGTTCATGTATATGCCTGTGAGTATTTCTTTCACAGATCTATGACATCTGTTATGGCCACTGTGCTATATCCCGCAGAATGCTAGTTATTGGTTGAGAGGCACTTCGGGCTAGTTGATTGGGCAAGGCTGCAAATGCTGGCTGTGTAGAAAGGCTGCTGCAAGCGCTGGTTGGTTCAAGTGGTCTAGTTTGAGACAATTTTGGATTGGTAAAGATCGAATTGCTCGTGTAGGACGGTCCCTGCTAATGCTAGTTAAATTCATTGCTGAATGGCTTCAAGCGAAATTGGTGAATAGTGTCTTAGAGCTTCTTCTATGAACCACCTTGTTCATGAAAATCAACTCACTAATATTGAAGAACAAGTTTGAAAAAAGCAAAACAGATTTTAATGCAAGAAACCCTCAATGAGATGGATGATCTTTTCCCAAATCTTTTTTTTTTTCTGTTTTTTGTTCTATGTTGCAGCAATTGATATCTCATGCACTATTATGCTAATTTTTTTTTATATTAATAGAATATATTTCTTTGAAAAAAAAAGACATTATCCGACTGATTAAATCTTCTTACCGTTTTAGTTGAATAATAGGGTGGGGCTGTATGATACTGTTTTGCCCATATCAAGTTGTTACCTGTGATTTCAAAAGTCGTGTCAAGTTAAGGGCACGCATGACATGATTTCAGTCTAATCTCAGTGAGAGCTCTAGCTGACGTTCATTAAAGAAAAAAGTGGACAAGATACTCATGTGAACAAGTTTTAAGAGTTTTCAAGCATGAAAATTTTGCCTCATAAAGTTATTATTTATTATATATCCCATTTCTTTGCAGGGCAAGGTTAAAGTCCTTTTCTAATGGCCCCGCTAAACTTAGTTTATTCATTTAAAAGGACAAAGTTGTTAGTTTCTAGTACAAGGGTGCATTTGCTTCACCCCAAAAGAGAACTGCGGGCGATAGAAGGATTCTCATTCGAGCATTTCAAGGACAGTTGAAATCTGATTATAGATCATTTTACTAGCCTTCAAGGGCTGTTGAAATCTGATTATAGATCATTTTACTAGCCCGTTATGTGATTTGTGATTTCTAAGTTATTCTATAGACATAAAAAAAAAAAGATTAACCTTCACTCTATTAAGAGATTTACGGAAAAGAGATGCATGCTAAGAGGATACTCGAACTTCTACCCAACCAGTAGAAACTATACTCTCAAAAGTACTCAAAGCCTATCTCTCTATCTATCTCTCCAGAAGACATACCTCCCCCTTCTCTCTTACCTCATATTTATAAGTAGAATTTTTTTGACCCTCAAGCAAACTTGCCAATCGTTTATCAAAATGTTTTCTTTATTAATACCTAAAAAAGGTCGTTGTTTTTCATATGACTATGAATAAATTTCTTAAAGGCTAAAAAATACGAATTAACACACCCATTTTTATAAAACAAAAATTCTCTACACAGGTTTCTCAAGCGAAGCTCTCTTAATTTTAAAAAGAGGTTGAATCTCAATTATGAAAGGTTGACACAACACATAAGTCCACGGTTTCATTAAAATTTTAAAAATGAAAAAAGAGAATTACAAAATAATAGTTAACATCTTAAGATAAAGGGTGTCTTTATTTTGTTTTGGTTTGTCATCTATCTTTTTGAGGGTTGCATTTTTTCTTAGCATTTGTATTAGTAAAACCATGGTTGCCAAAAATGGTTACGGGTACTAGTTTGGGTAAACGATACTAGTACAGGTACACAAGGGCATGCATAACAAACGGCTCTGAAAAATATTGGTACAAGTTGGTAATATACAATTCGGTACAGTTTCTAAAAGAATTGGTATGAGTTTCTAAAAAGTTGATACAAATTATATATTTTTATAAAGATACCTATAAATTAAAGCGGTTAAACATTATATGTAAATCAATAATTACTGTATAATAATTTTTTACACATTATTGTATTTATTATTTAATAAAAATAATGTTTTTATAAATAAATTTGTTATTTATATGCAAAAATGATAATAAAAATGAACATGATATTTATAATGTAATAAAAACATGTTTATATGTAAGATGGTATGAGTTTCTCAAGTAAATGAGACCAATTTATTAAACATTTGATACTTCATTTTATATATGCTTTCATAGACGAGTTTCACATTGGTATGTCTGATATTAGCTAGGGTGTATCAAGTACCACTGCAATTATGAGCAAAACTGCCACAGGTGTTCACCTGCCTCAAACTAGTGTCAATCGTCAGGTTTGGTTCGGACTCAATGAAACCAGACTTGGACCAGATTTTCGGGCATGGTATCAGGTCTGGACCCAGGCCTAATCGGGTCTATTATAAGAGAAATCATGCCCGGACCTGATAAGAACTACATGAACCAGATCCAGACCATACCCGATAAATTAATATTATTTTATCATTTTTACATTGACAAATTGTGAGTCTTAGTCAGAACGGGTCCAGGTCTGGTATAAAATTTCACAAACTCAAACCCTATAGAGTTTGGTCCGGGTCGGGGGTACGGGTAAACCCGACCCACCCATACCTCAAGCCATCCAATCAAATGATCAGATGGTCCAAACAGTCTTATGTGATCCAAATTGTTTGATTAATGAAAAAAAATAGGTTTTTGATTATATTAATGTAACATGTAACAAAGATTTTCAAGTGTCAAAAACTTCAGTTTGCAATGTACTAAAATTTCATAACTTAAAAAACTATGAATATATTTAAAAAAAAAAATGTGATATGTACTATTCTTGCCAAACAATGTTAAAAACATTTATAGAGATAGATCGAGTGTGAGAAATATTATTGAGCCTGGTGGTGGTGTGGTTGAGAGAAGGTGATATTGAAAAACACCACCAATGGTGATTTTTCTAATATCCACCTTTATTACGGTGGTATGGAGCACTATGGGGAGTCCTTTTAGTCTCCCTCAACGCCATTTTTCGTACAATTAGAGCATTTTAGTGGTACGAACATGCTTCAATGTTGTCAGTATTGGCCTGTATCAAGAGAAAATAGATATGCTTCACTCTTAAATAAGCTATTTTTAATAAATATAAAAAATACTTAAAACTATTTTTAATATTATTTTAATAGATTTAACACATGTTACATTCTGATTGATAGTAATATTTTTTAATTATTATTTGGCCAATTTAAAAAGATTCGCTTGAGTATCGTATGGGCTGATTCACCTGAATCATTTGCCAAGCGACAAAGGGCCGATACTGATACTGACAACACAGGGTCCAGACCATGTTGTCCGAGGCTAGACCCACCTCGTGGGGTGCTAGCCGGAAACCTTAGGCATGCACTTTCAGCTCACCCAATAATTGGGTGTGGGCTGAAGGCTGCAGCCCTGGTCCGAACCTATTGGTTCAGACCAGGGACGCCCTGCGTTGGACCCAGTTGGGTCTGGTCCGACTTGGACCAGACCAGCTGGTTTGTTTGGGCGAGCTTACCTGGGTGGAGTGCTAGCCGCACCCACCTTGGTGTGGCCCTGGGGAGGCCCACCGGCCTGGGTGCTGTGTGGGGGCCAGCTGCTATATGCAACACCTGGTCTAAACATTCGGTTCAGATCAGGGGTGGTGGCCCGGTTGTGGTCTGGTCTTAAGGACCAGACCCCACCATTTCAGTTGTGCCCTGGGCGCCACTTTGGCACTGGGTGCTAAGGGGGGGCTTCGGGCAACCTTGTTGCCCCTTTAGCAACCCATGGAGCTGGGTTAGCAGCCTAGGATCTGAGTCATTCTCAGACTCAGACCTGTGTCCTCTAGACCACGTAAGGTCTGGTCCGAGGGACCAGAACCTACGGTCTTGCCATTGGGTCAGTTGGCACACCACCAATCGATTTTCCCCTTAGGGGCACCAGTTCGGTCCAAGCCACCTTGGGTTCAGACCAAGGTGTGTTCGTGGGCATAGTCGGGTTTGATCCCACTGGGACTGGACCTAGTTGAGTGTCCCTTGGGAGCTCAGCGGACTGGTTACAACTTCCTCGGCGTTGCAGCGAACTTGCAAGGTGAGAACCTGTTAAGCGAGGAATCTCGTTTGTGTGCTTACATCCTACCCTCCTTTAAAAGGATTTCGTCTGTGAAATCACAAACACAAAAGTCGGGATAGTCTTCCCTTATACACGGTTCAGGCTCCCATGAGCATTCTTCGATGCCATGGAGTCGCCAACACACCTTGACCAACAGAATGGTCTCAGTATACAAAACTTTGATCTCTATGGTCCATGATCTTGATAGGTTTTCTCGTTCATCGTCATGTCCTTTTCTGTCGATAGAGCTTAAATAAGCTCGGCCTCCAGAAGACTTCTTCTGGAAAAACTTGGCAATATGCCCGGGTTGTTCACACTTGAAACACTTGCTGTCATAGAGATGGCAAACTCTGAAAGCATGATCCTTGTTGCATCGTCTACACTTTCGTTGAACACTTTGTTGTCGAGATCGATTTCATTGTTGGTGATTCTGGTAGTCTTCCTGACGCTTTTGCTTCTTTGCAGGCGGTGTGGACTCATTTCCACTGGGATCCTTCTCACTGGTACACGCAAGAACCTTGGTCTGTGATCCGGCTCCATTCCACTGGTTCTTCTGCTCCTCGATCTGGGCTTCTTCCAACAGTGTTGCTACCTCGATGGCCTCGTCAAGTGACTTTGGTCCGTTAGTGAACACGTTGGTTCTCATAGTTGGCTTCAACCCATGAGCAAACTTCATTGCTCAATCATTTTTCAGGACATACACGTTCGGACAATATCGCTCCAGACATCGAAACTTAGTGATGTAATCAGACAGGGTTGTTGTTCCCTGTTGCAGGTCCAAAAATTCTTGCATCTTCTTGCTCCGCTCATGCTTGGAAAAATATGCAGAGTTAAAAACCTCTACAAATTCATCCCACGTAACATTTCTGTTTTGAAATTTAACTGTAGAGATCGTGTCCCACCACTTCTCGGCATGGTCCTTCAAACGATATAGGTACTGAATTTCACTTCCTGCTCATCTGGGACATCTAGAATGCGAAAAATATGTTCTATCTCTTATAATTCGAGCATCTTGCCGGTGAAGGCGCATGATTATCATTTATGTGAATTATACATGCCATTGCGCGTTCGAGGCAACCACACACCTCTCATCCTACTCACCGCAGTACGCAACGTACCTGTTCAAAAGTACAACCACAATGAAAGGGGTCAACCCATAGCGAGGGTAGAAACATCTCTTGTGATCTCAAACACGTGTCATTGCACGTTCGAGGTAGACATAGACCTCTCATCCTACTCATCGTAGTACGCAACGTACTTGTTCAAAAGTACAACCACGATGAGAGGGGTAAGGATCTCTCGCAGGAAATCCCAACACATCTGCTTTACAGAAGTCCACAGTGAACTCATTCAAGTTCCAACTTATCGTGCTCGGGTCCTTTAGACAAACGCAAGCATTCTGCCTATTAGGTGAATATCAACATAACAGGATTTAGCTTAATGTGTCAATACACGTTTAGAGGTTACTACATACCTCTGGTTCTTCTCTTTGTAGCCCAAACATATCGTACGTGACTAAGAGTACAATTATAAGAGGAGGTACATGGATTTCTCGTAAGAAATCCAATAACAATACCTTCATGAAGGAAGGAAGGCGCTACTATCTTGGTTGGACCAGAAAGCCTAGAACTAGGTCTGACATCAGAAGTGATGTAACGTCGATCTAGCGGTGGTGCAAGTACCTCAATAGGATTCCCGCCCTACTCGTGCACAGGATCTTAAACAAAGTTATCTGAGTCGTATCGGATAGGCGAACTGAGGTTGTAACACACTTCTCCCAAATACATCGATTTGGGAGATCCATCCGTTATCTCTGCTTTACAAAGTTATACATCTATGAAAATAGGTTTGCACCTAAGACCATCATCTTTTGAGAACCGAAGTGTATAAATGTGTCGTGACTCTTAAGACAAGTAAAACGATATACACTATACACTCGGAGTTGTACTCAGAAAGTGCAAGCTGACAAAGGGCAAACCCGTGCACATACCAATACAAGGACAATCAAGGGGCAAGACTCGATGTGCGAAGCTGCACCGCGAGGGTAGAACACTAGAGCTACGCATGAGGTATGAAATCCTACATTGATCATTGAAACACATAGGCAGACAACTACGCAAGCAACTCACGAAGCATGAGATCATATACCGACTAAGCAAGTGTAAAGGATGACTCACGAGGCATGGGGTTGCACCTCGATAGATCGATAACCGTAAGCAAGTAAAGGAGCATACGACAAAGATAAGAATACATGCACGAAGTGCAGCAACAAAGTAAGGACGAACACATACAAAAAAGTAAGTGCAACAGAAGTACGACAACAACCGAAAAGTAAAGTACGAAGAGCAAAAGCAAGCAGTAAGGCCATGGTGCATAAAGCACGGGGCAATAAAGGTAAATGCAGAAAGCGAAGTGCGAGAACGTAAAAGAGGACCAGGATGAAATCCTATAGTAAAAAGGCAGTGAATGTCGTGGTGCAAAGCGAGGGGAAACAAGAAAATAAAGTACAGAAAGTAAAGAGGACAAGGATCGCGAAATCGCGTCCTTGAGTTAAAAGACATGAAATGTAAAGACAAGAATTAAAATCTTAGACACATATAGCGCGACGGCAACAGAAAGGAAAGTGCAAGAAAAGTAAAAAGGACAAGAATCGTGAAACTGCATCCTTGAAGGTAAAGACATGCGTATATATATTATACCTATACATATATCATTCTTCTTTTAGTTATCTTTCCTTATTTTAGCATTTATCCGCTCATTATCCTTTTATGCAAGAACCCCCTACCTTAAGGGGTTGCAGGTCCTCGTAGCCAGCGGCGTAGGTAAGTGCAAGCTCGAGCCACGAAGGTGAGCTGGATCCATCGTTCAACCTGCAATGCTAAAAGTGTTAGTATATGTCATAATATAAAAGAAAAGCGGGTCCGGTAAGACCTGTAGTGGTACCGGACCCCAAACACGAGAGTAGGCAGGGAGCTCAGCTCCCTGTAGAAAAGCAATAGAAGAGGCAATGCCTCCTGCCTACAAGTGGCAGAGGCAGGAACCCTGCATCCTGCAAACAAGGGTGCCAGAGGCAGGGGCCTCAGCCCTGCTTGGCAACAACAGCAGATGCAGGGAGCATGAGCTCCCTGTCTGCCAGCACAAAGAAAGGCAGGGGAGGGAGCAGAGGCTCCCCGCCACACCTGCCGCAACAAGGCAGGGGGGAACACCCCCTGTCAGAACACGAGACAGGGGCGCAACCCCCTGTTGGGGAGGAGACAGGCAGGGGCTCAACAATCAGAACAAGGCAGGGGGGCAAAGCCCCCTGCCAAAGAACAAACGAGGTGCAGGGGCCTTGCCCCCTGCCCACAAACAAGAAAGCAGGAGGGCTTCACCCCCTGTTGGGAAACCAAAGTAGGCAGGGGGCCTTGCCCCCTGCCGGCAAAGCACAGGAGGTAGGGGGACAGAAACCCCTGCCGAGAAGGAATAAGAGAGCAGGGGGTTCTGCCCTCTGTCGAGAAACACAAAAGTAGGGGGGGGGGGGGGGCTTGCCCCCTGTCAGGCAACAAAAGAAAGCAGGGGGTAAAGCCCCCTGCCGAGAAGCAAAACAAAAGTAGGGGGACCTCACCCCCTATCGGGAAACACAAGGCAGGGGGCGAAGCCCCCTGCCGAACACAGGATGGGGGTAGGGGGCAGAGCCCTCTACCAGAGGACCACAGGAGGCAGGGGCAAACCCCTCTGCCGACAAAACAATGGAAGGCAGAGCTTTGTCCCCTGCCGAAACAAAACAAGAGGCAGGGGCTCCGCCCCTGCTGAGAAATCCACAAGAGGCAGGGGAGGCAGAGCCCCATGCCAAAAAAGCAAGCCAACACAGGGAGCTCCGCTCCCTGCCGGCAAAAGGAAGGAAACAAGTGAGAAAGGGATTTATACCTGCAAAGACTAATGGACACCGGCGGGCAGTTGGTGATGGTTGTCAGTGTACAGATGAGGACGACGAATCAGGAAGGTCGGGGTGGGGATACCGACAACACCATCGTTGGAGGCTGCAGAAGAAGGGGAATCGAGGACAGGGTTCTGGCAAGGCGTAGCCGGCGTCAAGGTTGCTCCGGTGTTGGGTGGTGCCGGCCCAACAAGAGACAAAAAGGGGGAAGATCGATGAGGTTGTCGCCGATGGCGGTCGTTGATGGTCTCGGTGGTCGAGAAATGAAGGGGGAAACAAGGGATCGCCGATCGGAAGGGTTGACGACAACACCGAGGAGGATGGCGGCTTCAGTCGCCAGTGATCGCTCATAGACCGAGAGGCTACGGGGAACAATGACAGAGAAGGAGAGGCTGGAGGACCCGGCGTCGGGGTTTTGGCTCAGCCGACAGTCAGACAGGAGGTGGAGATGGTCGCCGAAAATCGAAGGTCGGTGGCGGCTCCGATCGCCGACGTCTGCAACACCCGAAATGAAGGCGGTGGCCATTGGCGAGTCGCCGACGTCGGTGACAGTAGGGAGGGACGGAGACGGGCGAGGAGAGAGAAGGGGCGAGAGTTTCTACCCCTCGCCCGAGGCGCTTGCATCTTTTAAAAGACGTAGGTTCTCGAGGCTTCGAGAACCGGGGTCTGGGCCCGACACAGCGGACCAAACCCCGACACGTGTCTGACACATGCAGGGCACGTGTCTGACGCAATTTTTTTTTTAACGGGCGTTACAACTGGTATTTGGGGCATACATTGCCAGCCTGCTACCTGGCTGGAGGGTTTCCCTGAGGCCGCTGATGCTTCAAAGGATATAATCCGTCAAATTCGAATTACCCTGGCTGAGCTCCAAGAACTCCACATTTTTCTTCTCCCTCGCATGAGGCGGGAAGTAGTTCTCTAAGAAAGCCTTTCTAAAAGCTTCCCAAGGAATGAGTGAAATTCCCGAAAACTGCACACCTCGGGTCATGTCCCACCAACTGAGGGCATTCTCCTTCAGCCTGAAGGTCCCGAATAACGTCTTCTTGTCATCGGGCATTGACAAGACCTCGAATACTAGTTTCACCTCCTTCACCCAGTTATCGGCCATGTCTGGGTCGGGCTTGCCATCGAAGGTCGGGGGGTCAAGCTTTAGAAATTTCTCATACGTCACTGCGGTATGCGGACTCAGATCAGGAACGGGCGCTGGTTCTCTTTGGAAATGAATATGGTCTCGCATAGCCGCTGCCAAAGAACTTAAGGGAATCCATCACGAATCCCCACTGATCTAACAATTCGTCAACAGACCCTTCATTCGAGTTCCTTGCCATCCTTGGAGTAAACACGGAATACCAATAATTATAAATCTCAGGAAGCTCGAAATAAGCCAAAAACATAAGTACTATTCGTGTTTAACATGAGTATTTTATGAAAACTCAGCAATGTTGGTCCATAAGCAGAACATGTCAAGCCACTTAGCTTAACAATGCAAAATACACCTACTAAGTAAGAGAAAAGGTATACTCACAGCGCGATGCGGATGCTCAATGGTCAAGAATTCTTGCTTTCCTTAGCTCTGATACCAAGTTGTAACGCCCCAAAATTTTAAACTTGTAAACCTTTCAGAAAAATAGACAAGCGACTAAAAAAAATCTCTTTATCTCAGTGATGGTTTATGAAATCAGCGGAAGACTATTCTTTTGTTATTTTCAGAAAGGCAAGCTGACAGTTTTGGGCGTGTTAGCTAAAAGAATCAAAGCACACGACTCATGCTACTTGTAAACACTTAGAAAAGCCACTTTCATTTAAGAAGTTCTCAAAATAGTACAAAATTCGGATATCTCAAGGAAAATCCGTTACAAAACCTCAAACGTCCATAACGCGAGCTAAGAGCAGGAAAAAGAAAGTCTTTGAGCCATCTTGCCATCACGCCATCGCCCATGGTGTACCTAATCATCACCTGCACCCATAGAATGGGTTAGTTTCGCGAAAAACTAGTAGATGCACAAGAGAGACTACAAGAAAGTGAATTATGTACATTTAATTCAGTAGGTTATGCAGTTTAAAGCAGATATACAGTTAAACAGGTAAGCAATGCAAGCAGGTGAATAGTGCAAACACGTAAGTAGTGCAAGCGAGTCAGTAGTGCAAGCGAGTCTCACGACCCAACAACCAATGTAAATAGACTTTGTGTTTCGATATTACTGGTCTGCGGGTACGCGCAAACAAAACGTAAAAACAACTGAGACTAGTTTGGGCGTCTGTTATTCTATGTATTTTGAATAACCCAAATAGCTAGTTGAGTCCGCTCCTAAAAGGATGGCTTTAGCCGAGAGATGATTCTCCCAAGGCTGAAAAGCAATGCCACCAATGCATCCAACTTCTGCAGAAGTGTTGAGCTAACTATTGTAGCCCCTTTCCCCTAACTCTAATGACTGGGGAGGCCGGATCATTGCCCGTAGGGTGGTTGTTAACAACCTGTTCATTGGAGTTTTATACCGCTATGTCCTCTCCCTTGACAGACAACAAGAAGCAAATGGGTGTGTTAGGGGTTGTTTAACTAACGACCCATTCTATGTTGTGGTCTTTAAACCACTCGAGCATCTTACTTGTGAAGAAGAATGTGAGGTCATTTTATGTAATTACAGCATTGTGCATTTAGCACTGTTCGGGGTCGCACGACCGTCTCATCTGATCATCGCAGTACTAGACGTGTCATGCACGACTACAAGTACTCTAGGATGAAGGGGGTATAGCTCATCAATAGAAGCCTCAACAGGAGTGTTTCATAAAGATGTAATGTTTATCAACTTTACCTTTGACATTCTTTATCTTTTGAAACAGCAATACCTTGTGCCAACATTATGCATGCGATTTTCTAGAATCTCATCCGCTATCGGGGTATCTACATGCCTCGCATGACTCGATACCGACCTCGATAGACGGGATATAGGTTTCCCAACAGAACCCCTGCTAAGTAGTTCGCTCAAACCCCAACTCGTCTGCAGGACTGCATACTCGAAGAGTCAGGATCCTTGCAAGGTATCTCTCTCCTTAGACGAGGATGTAACGCTAGCTCCCAACTCAACTCTCGTCGCAAGAGAGAGAGTGGTGAATGCCCCTTGCATCCTTCACGAGGATGCCTTTAAGGCATACGCAAAGAGCAAAAACTTGTGCGTCATCTGCAATAGCAAAGCAGTAACAACACATATGCAAAAGCAAGAGCTTATGCATAAAGCGCAACGACAAAGTAGAGACGGTAAGCAGAAGTGCAACGCAAAACCTCAGCACAACGCACAACGACAAGTAAAAACTGTAAGCAGGAGTGCAACGTAAAACCTTGACGCGATGCGCGACGGTAAGTAAAGACTGATAGATGGTAAAGGGCAAGGATCGCGAAACCGCGTCCTTGAGTTAAGTGCATACTCGTATAAATATATATATATATATATATATATATATATATATATATATATTTAATGGTCATTTTTAGTTTAATTGAACCTAATTCAATTATCCAAGTCTTCTGTGCAATCTTCCCCTACCTCGGAGAATTGCAAGCTTGTTGGCGTCTGCGGGTGTACACAATTGACGACTCAGGACGCGGAGCGCGAGCGGAATTCGTCGTAGCTGCAAATATGTGATATTAACATGCAATCAAGACAAAAGCAAAAATAAGGAGAAGACTCAACTTCTTCAATACATAGGGTTGGGGCAGGGCCGAACGACTCTTGCCGCCAAAAGAACAAGTGCAAGGGCCATCGGCCCCTGCTGGTTATTTTAAAAAGGCAGAGGCCTTCGCCCCCTGCTGGAAATGTACAAAGGGGCAGGGATGTAGTCAACGCGAGTTGATAACTCACGCTTACTAGGAATCCCTCGTTGAAGACCAACCATTGCAATGATCTACCCTCATCACGATGCAATTTTTGAAATATACCCAGGCCTGTCGACCAAGGGTATAGACCCGTGCACAAAGGGCAGGGGGCCATTGGCCTCTGTTGTCAAGCAAAAAGCAGAGAAGGAGAGAGGCGCAGGGGGCCAACAACCCCCCTGCGACTTTTGGGAGCGAAGGCAGGGGCCAAAGCTCCCCCCCCCCCCCCCTCTCCCTGTCGGCTTGCTAAAAAAGGAAACGAGAACAAGAAGCAGGGAGGAGGCTCAGCCCCTCCCCTGCCGTAACAGGAAGCAGGGAGTGGGCTCTGTCCCTCCCCTATCGTAAAAGGGAGTAGGGAGTGGGACTTGGCCCCTTCCCTGTCGTACGGAGATGCAAGGAGGGGGCTTGACCCCACCCCTGCAACCAAAGGGCACCAGGAGGGGAATCGGCCCCTCCCCTACCCTGCACGACACAGGGAGGGGCTCCGCCCCTCCCTCGCAAAAAGGGGGTCGCAGAGAAGGGGATTTTCCCCTCCTCTGCGATCTAGGGCAGCAAAGAAGCAGCTCCCCCCCCCCTTCCTGCGTAACGGAGAAACGAGGGTGGAAAGAAAGAGAGACAGATGAAAGAGGAGAAGAAGGGGAGGAGGAGCGTACCTGGGGAGGCTGCCAAAGAAAAGCTCGCCGGAGACGGGAGGTTGCCGACGTCGATGACAGTGGACGAGCGAGAGGGTAAGGGAGAGAGATGAGAGAACAGAGGGGAAAGGCGGTAAGGGGGGTTTCGTAACCCTCCTTCCGTCTGCCTCGTTGTCTTTAATGACAGCGAGAGGCAGTGGTCCGGGTCGGGTCCGGATCCGGCCCGAATCAATACAATTTTTTTTTTGAGTTGTTACACTTGGTGCTCTAAAGCCATCTGGATCAGGAGCCACCGGCCCAAAAGCCCGTTACATGGACTTTATAGAGAGCCTAATAGATGTTGACATTGTACATGACAAGAAGCAGACTATACGTAAAACTATAAAAATTGAAGGTCTAGGGACTTGAGCAATTAAGTCTGAGGGATACTTTGTATCTGGTGCCCTAAGGTCGTTTGCCCTGGGAGTCACTGACCCAAAGCTCATTACATGAGTCACGAAAATTGGAAATCTGATGTAGTATTCAATAAAAGAAAGAAAGAAAAAAAGTGTAAAAATTTTGAAAAATCCAAGAAAAAGAAAAAAAAGAGTGTAAAAGAAAAAGTTCACTGCTTAAGAATAAGTATTGAGAAAATCTGTGTAGAAAATATATGAGTGAGGATAAGTAAATAATGATATGTGTGTATTTGATTTTCGGAGAATAAAGCATAAATGATTATGATATTTAGAAAAGTGAAAGAAAATATTTTATTCTGTGGTGGCGTGTAAAAGACTCTAATTATGTTTTGAAAGTGTAATGATACAAAATATTTATGAAAACAAAATCCTTAACTGCTTAATGCTTCTTGAACATACATGATAAAGATGTTTGTGGGGAGCATCACTGCAAACCCTCACAAGACCTTACTCGTCCGCTGGGGTAACCTAGGGGTTGAAATGGCTTATTGCATATGCTAAATGCAATCGTGATTCCTACGAAAATGAGTTAGGTTTTTGTTTTGGTTAGTTAGTAGTTTTGCTTTTTGCTTCAGTTTGCTCGAGGACTAACAAATGATAAGCATGAGAGAATTTGATCATGCATGCATTTTATATTTTATTCATCTTTATTTATGCATGATCCATGATAAAATCACATTAAAAACTCATTGTTATCATTGTTTTTGAGGTTTTGTTTTAAATTAATTTTTTTAGAAAAATATCGTATTTTCTAATCCAGCCCTATGTTTTTAGTATTTTTATTAATTTTAGAGTTTTATAATTATAATTTAATTAGATTAGGCTGCAATTAACTTATTTTTATTATTTTAGAAATTTTTCTTTTAAACCCCTTTTGAAAAACACATTATCTAGAGGAGGACTCTTTTGGAAATTATGAAAATATTTTAGACTCTTTTTGAAAACTTGTGTTTTGACCTAGAGTAGCATTATAAATAGTTCTTTTCCAGCCATGAGAAGATATTTTTTTTCCTCTGCAGCCTGCGCCCTCTCTCTCTCTTCTCTGCCTCCCCTTCTTTGTTTCTTCCCCCTTTTCGATCAACTGGTTGCCTACCTCGTTCTTCTTACTTATTATGCTTCTCAATCTATCTTCTAAAACCCATCATCGTCAGTTCCTCGCATCCTCTCTGTCGAAGAGAGGGCTGAAGTATGTTTGGGTGCAGCAAGGTCAAAACCATCTTCTTCTCCCTCTTCTCTGTAGTTTATGATCATATTTGTTTTTCCGCATCTTCATTGCACATAGCATATATTAAGATTTTTATTCATTGCATATAGCATAGTCAGATTTTTGTTTACTTTATTTTTTCATCTTAGATTAGTTCATGGGCCTTATATAAAGTAGGTGTATTCAATTTTCTGGTTATATTTGGTTTAAGCTTGAGTGTTAGTTAATAAAATCGCAACTCGTAGTGAGAACTGATCCGTAGATTTCACTTTACCGGTCTGTTGTTTATATTTTTTTTCATATAGTTCATGTATGGTGTGAAGAGTTGTGTGACTCGGCCCATCAGATAGCAAGCTGCCCAACATGATCGCTTAATAACGATCTGCAGCAAGTCATCTCGGCCAATACTGTCTGATTTGCTGGTTCCCAGCACTATACGATTGGAGATATTGAAAAACATCGGAAGAGTTTTAGGAATACCATCTGGGTTACACATTGATATAACAACGTGAATGCTGTTATTGAGAATTTTTTTCTGTTGCAATATCGTCAATCATGTTATTCACCGTGATTGACGATGTTTGGAGTCACGAGTGATATCACGTTAACACAGCATGCGTGATTTAAGTAGGTAGTATTTTTTATTCATTTCATAGATTGCTTAAAGTATTTGTTTTAACATGTTGCATTAATTATTTTAATTATTAGTTTATTAGTTGTCGTTCTTTAGTAGCCTAGTTCATTAGACGTTCTCTTTTAAGTGCCTGATGTCTATAGTTAATTAAACTTGATTAGTTTGTATTATGAGATTGCTTTCTTTACACAATTTTTTTATATATAGTCCAGATTTAGTTATTTTTATACGTGTGTTAAGTAGTTAGCGAGTTAGTGTTTTTCTTGTTTTCTTAGCTAAGTTGTTAATACTTATCATTAGTTAGTTTTGAAAATTGTTTCATTAGTTTGTTAAAAGTTAGTTTTACTATTTTGTCTTTTCGTCAGTGCGTTAGATTAGGTCATATTTAGATTATTTGTTGAATTTTTAGTGAACTCACTTTCATTTTTTTTCTAGTTTTGTTCGCTTTATTTTATTTTGTGTTTGTGATCTTGCAGGAGAGCGATCGGACCTGCGGTGAACCCTCAAATCTACCTCTGAAGAGCCCTTTGAAGTACCTAAAAGGTCTCCTCAAAAGGCCCTTTAGGCCCTCCGAAGTGCTTTCAGAGAGCCTTTAAAAAAGCAAAAGTTCAAGAAAACATGCATTACCTCAAGAGGGACTAAAGACTCAAGCACTGAAGACTTTTTCTCTTATTTTTAGATTAGGATTTCATTTATTTAATTCATTTGGTTGTGTAATAAAACTATTTATTTATTTGTTTAAGCCCTCTACAGGAGCAACACTCTTAGTTAAATTAATTAATTGATTTTTATTTTTAGCAATAAAGAGTAGTTAGTTGTGTGCTTAAATACAAAATATTTTCCATTCCCTGAGATCGACCCGAACTCCACCACTCGTGCGAGCTGGTTTTATTATTTAGTGTCCGGCTTTCACTTAGTTTTCATTAAAAATATTGTTTTAAAAATCATTTTCCAAAACTCACACCAGGCTACCTAGTTCGCGGCTATAGTGCAACCACCATGGATAGTGGGCCACCAATGATTTAACAATGTGGAGATGCTACATCATTGCGTGCCTATTATGAGATAAGTGTAAGTCCTAATGTCATCCTGAGATTAAAGAATGAGATCTATCATAATCATTACACAATATCACTCGTGAGAGAATTAGTGAAATACGAATTTGAGAATATGGTTCAATGTGTTGAACTTAGCTTATGACTTAGAGCTATACTCACACAGTATTTGAGGACTCTAGATAACCATGGATGGTTGAGAACCATCATGGTTAGGATGTAGCATGAACCATACCGAGATTGAGATTGAGTCTGACTTCCCGGCTAGCTACAGGTGGGGTTCCCTTTTTGTTTCACTGCAATGCCTAATGGTCTAGAGACTACTGAGAGTGTATGGTCCATTGTCTGGGCAACATGTAAAATTAAGGTGTTCTACGTGAATTATTACGTCATTGACGGCTATAACCGGTATAGCCGACTTAGGATTAGTTTGGTGTGATAGAGGTTTTAAGAGAATAATTAAAGGATAATTAAAATAAATGAGCTTGTGTGGTGTGTCGAAAACTAAAATTAGACTAAGAGCTTAAAGCTCACTACAATTGTAAGTTTAAGTGTTTATTTGCTTATAATTATTTCTTACTGGTTATAGACTTACCCTCTTTATAATTACAAGTGTAGATTTTAGGCACACTAGCGCAGACAGAACGTGATCGACTTCTTCGGCAAAGTATTTGGTAGTTTTATCATTCTTGTCATTGAACATTCTTATATTTGTTATTTTCTTTTGTTATAAATGTTGAACATTGTGGAAAAAAGTGAGTTATTGAAAAAAAAAAAACCATGTTTTCTCTTCTCTGTGTGAACTTTGTATGCTTTCCTCTGAGAAGTAATACCAACCGAACTCGGATTCCCGAAGTCCCAGATTGGGGTGTTACAGGAACAGCCAAAATTTGCAAAACATATCCTGGATCTGACCCATTTGCATGCACTATGGAGAACAAACAACATCACCAGAGCAAATCAGGGCAGGTTTTCCCAACATGCCATGCAAACCAAACAGGAATCTATCTTTTATTCATTTCAAATAATATTCACGTCAAACAGAAGATGGAGAACCTTCAACCACATAATGATGAGCTTTACACAAGCAAAAATCGGTGTACTCATTACAAGTTTATTAGTTTATTGCAATCTCCAGTGGAGACTCCCCCTTGTCCACAACAAATGTTAGAGTAATCTTCTTATGCTGATGAAAAATCTCCAGGCTGTATGAACCAAGGAAACCTCTAAATTTGAACTCTCCCTGGTCATTGATGTGCCCATGTGAGTGGGACATCCACTCTTTCCTGAGGGCGAGGTACCTCCTTCCAGCTTCATTGATATCACCTTCAGCATCGACCAAGTACGCATTGTCCCTGCTCATAAACAGCTCCCAGAATCCCCATAGCATGATCCCCTCCACAGCAGGATGAGCATAGCTTTCACGAAGCATAACCTCCAAATCATCAGCTCGTATGTATTCATTGATCGAGGAAACGTCAAGTTCTGTAAACCAAATAGGAAGTCCAAGTATGCCGAGTTTATCCAACGCAGAGCGGACGATGGATCCAACAGGACTGTCAATGTGACCCTGTAGTCCTATCCCCCCAACTGGTGCACCCTGCTCTTGAAGATCAAGTATATGCTCAATGTACTTCTCAGGAGAAGATTGTGTGTCATTACCATCCTCTACGTGGTAGTCATTCACAAAAAGCAAGGCCGATGGGTCCAGTTGATGGGCTGTTTTAAACATGTATGGCATTATGTCCTTTCCCAGTCTATCTTGATAAAATGATCCGTGCAACATTTCATTGTTTACGTCGTAGTGTCTGAACTTGTCCTTGTATCTTGAGAGAAGACCAGTTAGATGATTCTGAACAGCCATCCTCAAGTCATTATTGTTCAAAGATAGGATCCATGGTTGAACCGAAGATTCCACTTCCCAGAAGATGCAGTGGCCTCTGGTGTCTATACCATGACTTCGACACAAATCCAAGAGCTCATCTGCATCCCGATAATTGAAATTTCCTTGCTGTGCCTCTATCCAATACCATTTCAGTTCATTGCCGAAGACAGCCCAATTGAAATTCTTCACAAAGAAATCAACAAAGTCTTCATTGTCTATGTTTGTCCTATTGATGCATGTCCCAAATGGAAAACTGTTTTGGATCTGTTTTACTCTTACTATAGAGCCAACCAGTTCTGAGGATGAGAACTTGAGTATGATATCACGCTTTCGAACCTGTGAAAACAACACAGGTAGCATAATGTAAAAAAAATGTCTCTTTCAAATGGAAGTATAAATCCAGAGAAGCATCAAGTACTAGGTTTATTTTTTCTAACGTACCTTATCAATCTGCGTCTTTAGATGTCTAAATCTTGATTCTCTATCAACAGGAAATATTTGGAATCCTGCTACCATTAGATAAACTCCTGATGCAGGACCTTGAATGTACACCATTACTTTTGATGGTTGTTTCTCTATTCTAAATGAACCCCCAATTTCAAACCATCTATCTTCATTAACCTCGACTTGGCCCCCATTTACCCACTGGCCATCTACACTCAAAGCAACATTAACATTCTGAGGACCATTCACCATAGACCCAACACGAACCCAAGCAGACACTAGATAAGTCAAGAACAATTTCATTTTATCTGTGATCATCTGAGCTGGCCCCATCCAGGTTTGTGTCCGATTGGTTACAAGGATATGGGAACCACTAAGAGGTTCGTGTGCTCCTAGAGACTCCCTTGCCATGGGAGGGAGCAAATGAGGTGAACCGGTAGATACAGTTAGTGTACATGGACCGAGAGGGAACCATCCATTCAAACCATTGGTCAGATTGCTGTTCTCAATTATGTTGACTCCATAAGCAGGATTCTACAGGAGAATAAGAAGTTGCAGGAAATTTTATTAGCTCAATATTTGCAAGTGCTGAACAATATCATTTTGTAAAATGATGAAGATGAGCAGTGCTTAAACAAGCTCTAGCCTAATCTGAGAGTTTTGCATTTAAAGGTTCACAATAATGCATTGGGCATAAATGCAGGCAGGAGGGAAATGTATAGAGGTAAGTCACCCTTGCCGAAGAAGCAAACTAAAAAAGAAGGGAAGTTAACTCCAAACATTCTCCCTAAAAGTCACATATAACAGTCAAAAGCAGCAAAGAAATAAATAAGTCCAAGAATTAACCACATTAGGTCATTCATAAATAGAATCAATTTTTCTCACAGTTCTTCACACTTGTCAGACAAGGAATGACCACATAAATAGTATATTTTGACAAGGAAGCAGTGCATCTTTTATGTCCATATAAATAATTTTTGTTTAGCAAAGTTGGGGGCCCATAAGAATCAGATATCAAACACTGAATATTATCCATATTGCTCTCACCTGTGGAAAATCTAGAAAATCAGAACTCCAAGTATCCAGCATCATTACTAACTGCTCTTTCTTTTAGAGAGAGGGAGAATACAAGAATGATTAAATGCACCTTAAATGTACCAACTACCAATAGAGAAAGATTTCTATGACATGAATGGTAAGTCACTGACAAATACATCCAATGAACTTCCAAGTATTGTGCATGTGTATTCCTATTTTGAAAGATCAAAGCCATGATTGAATTTAGATATTCATATTAATGGAAAATAATTGATCAAAATTTCAATGGGCATCTAGTGTTGTGAGCAGAAGTAATGGCATTCCATGATGAAGGTGAACCTCATAGAAGCAAGAGGAAATGAGCCATTTTGACCATTCTTGGACTTTGCAATAGGAATGCAAAGAAACATTCCCAAAAGTATCTTAAATGGAAAATTCATTTTATGCAGGCATCTGTTTTTTTGGTGTCTTATGCTCATACTTTCACTGAATCAGTTTAAACTAATGGACATGGAGATAGTTTTGCATTATCAGAAGTATGAATATGCAAGCAGGAAAGACAAGTCCATACACTGCCTAGTAATATTTAAAGCCATAGACTTGCCTAAAGCTTCAAAATGTGAACTTTCTGTACTTCATCCATTAAAACTTTCTTATGCTCAACGTTATCATGTGCACAATCAACTTATTTCCAGGAAGATTGACATTCTTTAATACATATCAATAATTTTAAAACCAAGTCATCTAGACAAATACAGTTTGAAGCATTGACTCATATATATGCATTTAGGAATTCATTTATTTGAACATACCTCCAGTTTTGCAACTTCAAATATACTTCAAAATAATCTTCTGGTCTTTCACGCAAAGACTCCTCTGAGTATCTAATTCTATAGGTCAGCTACATGTGACATTTGCACATGCATCCCACCAAGCTGAACAAAGGTAAGCATCTTGAACATTTTGTTCCATACTCAAGTGACCTCTTGTCCTTTAGTGCAGTCATGTGGATAACGATTCTTGGCAAGCTCTCTTTCCCAGAGCCTTTTAGCAAAATAATATGTTGATTTTATGGATTGGACTAAGTGCATACAAAAAACACCATTTTGTTAGATAATTTTAAATCTGTGGAATCACCTTGGAGAGAAAAAAAAGCCAAACCATTCAATCAATTACGAGATCATTTCACCACTATGATCTGAATTGTTGTTTCCTAGTAACCCACATAAATGTCATTTAGCCAAGTATCTGTTAAGAATACCTAAATGAAGTAGTTTAATGAACTCAAACCAGATAGCCAAATATGTCTTGGAATTTAGATTTAGTGCACTGCCTTCAAATATACTATACAGTCATACAAGATAGCTTAGCCCAGAGGAAACCTCTTTTGAGATAAGGCCAACGGTTTCTCCAACCAACACGCATATTACACTGTTAAGAATACCTAAATGAAGTAGTTTAATGAACTCAAACCAGATAGCCAAATATGTCTTGGAATTTAGATTTAGTGCGCTGCCTTCAAATATACTATACAGTCATACAAGATACCTTAGCCCAGAGGAAACCTCTTTTGAGATAAGGCCAATGGTTTCTCCAACCAACACACATATTACACTGTTATTTTCAAGGAGAGGATCTAGACACCATCTGGTTCTCAAGAACAACCGTTTGACATTATACAGGATGTCAATGTTTTCTTGACATCGATGCTTCTTGACAATCCTAGCACCAACTACTAGGATTTGAGACCATGCTTTAAGACAAGTCCACTAAAATCTTATCCCCTTAAGACAACTGAAATAAGAACAGACTTCCCATCATGGACTACCATTTAAAGTCCTAGTCACTATAGAAGCCAACATGAAATACACCCTGTATATAGGAAGCAGGACAAGGGGAAACAAGCTACCTTAATACTCAATCCATATTCAGTGCATCCTTGACACAAAATTGACATATTAAACAGTCCATTAACAATACAAATTTGATCTCTGATTTTATGCCCATGGATAACAAAACAGTTTCTTTTAGAAACTATTTGCATCTGAATGAGGACTGACCCTGCATCTAACTGTATGCTGGAATGGATGCTAATCTCGCAGAGCTAATACTATATATATATATATATATATATATATATATATATATATATATATATATATATAGCTATTGCATATTGTTATTTAGTTAATAGTAATATGTAGTCGTGAGGAAAGATTTAAACACAAAATTAATCACTACATGAAAAAACACTGAATAAGGCAATGGACATTATAAAAAAAGATCTTTAAAACCAGGGTTAATACAATATACAGGATGTGCCATGGTGTATGTTGTTTGCTGATGATATTGTTTTGATTGAAGAGTCTAGAGTTGGGGTTAATGCTAAGTTAGAATTATGGAGACAGACATTGGAAGCAAGAGGTTTTAAGTTGAGTAAGAGTACAACAACAACAACAACTACGCCTTCATCCCAAAACAATTGGGGTCGGCGATATGAACCAAAAAAGAAAATCATTCTGGGTCTTCCACATGAATCCTTCTCCTCAAATCATTTCTATCCAATGCCAAGTCTTCGGTGAGGTTCAAAGCATTCATATCCTTTCCTATCATATCCATCCAAGTCTTCCTAATATGAACCAAAAAAGAAAATCATTCTGGGTCTTCCACATGAATCCTTCTCCTCAAATCATTTCTATCCAATGCCAAGTCTTCGGTGAGGTTCAAAGCATTCATATCCTTTCCTATCATATCCATCCAAGTCTTCCTAGGCATACCCCGACCTCTTTTAACTAATATATTTTCCCATTTCTCCATCCTTCTAACTGGAGCATCATTAGGCCTTCGCCGAATAAGTTGCGGAAAGTGAGGAATAAGTTGAGTAAGAGTAAGACAGAATATATGGAATGTCGTTTTAGTAAGCAACGAAGCAGTGATGGGAATGTAGTGAAGCTTGGTGAGCAAGAAATATCGGTGGATGATTGTTTCAAATATTTGAGATCTATCATTCAAAAGTATGGAGAAATTGATGGAGATGTAAATCAGGGTTACCGGAAGCGCCTAGCTAAAAGGGGAAGCGTGCTTCCCCGAAGCGCGCTTCGGAAGCGCGAAACGTCGCGCTTCCGAAGCATGGGGGGAAGCGTCCCCCTTTTTTGGGAAGCGCACTTCCCTTTAATGGGGGACGCGTTTCCCTTTAATGGGGGACGTGCTTCCCTTTAATGGGAAGCGCGCTTCCCATCACGCTTCCCCCTCACTTCCCCCACGCTTCCCCCTCGCTTCCCCTGTTTTTTCAATTTTTTTGTATTTTTTATTTTTATTTTTTTTCGCTTCCCCCTCGCTTCCGAGACGCTTCCTAGGTCGCTTCCGAGACACTTCCCGAATCGGTCCTAAGTGGTCCCACGCTTCCCCGCTTCCTAAAATTTTGAAAGTGCCTCGCTTCTCGCTCCCGCTTCCCGTATCGCTTCCCGCTCCCGCTTCCTCAACTGGCAACCATGATGTAAATCATAGGATAAAGGTAGGGTGGATGAAATGCAAAAGTGCAACTGGAGTGTTGTGCGATCGTAGAATGCCATTGCGGTTGAAGGGAAAGTTTTATAGGACGACTATTAGGCCTGCTTTACTATACGGTACAGAATGTTGGCTGCCAAGAGACATCATATTGAAAAAATGAGTGTAGTTGAGATGCGTATGCTTAGATGGATGTGTGGAAATACAATAAAAGATAAGATTCGGAACGAGGAGATACGTAAGAAGGTAGGTGTTGCACCCATTGAAAATAAGATGAGAGAGAATCATTTACGGTGGTTTGGACATATTCGGCGAATGCCTAATGATGCTCCAGTTAGAAGGATGGAGAAATGGGAAAATATATTAGTCAAAAGAGGTCGGGGTAGGCCTAGGAAGACATGAATGGAGATGATAGGAAAGGATATGAATGCTTTGAACCTCACCGAGGACATGGCATTGGATAGAAATGATTGGAGGAGAAGGATTCATGTGGAAAACCCAGAATGATTTTCTTTTTTGGTTCATATCGCCGACTACAATTGTTTTTTGGTTCATAAAACAAGGGTTAATAGTTGCAACAATTGTTTGTATGTGCAAACGACTTAGCAACTTCCAAATTTTTTATTTTTTGGTCCAAGTGATCCCATGGATATGATCTACATGTTGTCTTTAGTGGGAACTGGCTTTTGAATCGCCGGAATCAGACCTGTGTCTAGGTTTTTCTGGAGATGCAAAAATCAACCGTTGTAAATGCACTGATTTTTTTCAACTCAAAAGGATATATTTTTTCATCGAGAAAACATGATCCAAGGGTCATTTCCCACTAATTCGAGCATGATGAACACATTTACAAGGTTAGATTGAGTCAAAACAACTTGCATCATGAGATTCAAACTAGATTGTACCTACAATCAACTGTATTAAATATAAACCCTTTAAAGTTTAAACCATCACAGAATTGAACCATGGACTTACTTTTATCAGAATTGAAACATGGACTTACTTTTATGACACTGGACTATATCATCTAAGGGAACCTTCACAGTGAAACAGCTACACCAAAAAAGGATAAAATGTCTAGCCAATGTAATTTCTCAATCCTACATTTTTCTAGTTATAGAACTATTTTCTATCCAATCAATTATAATCAGAAAAGGATACATGTGTGTATGTGTGTTAGTGGGCACATGTGTGTGTGTGTGTGTGTGTGTGTGTGTGCACAAGCATGAGAGAGAGAGAGAGAGCAGTTCACAATTAACTGACCTCAATGATGGGTGGAAGTGAAGGAGGTGGCTTGGCAGCATGTTTGAGAACTAAACTATTTAGAAGGATATCAGTGCCTGCGGGTGGTCCTTCCAAATATATAACTGCTCTAGAGACTGCACCATTTAAAAGAAACTTCCCTTGCAACTGAGTCCACTCCTTATCTGTTGCCTGTGAACTACATAAGCAGCATCCTTCTCTCTTAGTCCAAAGTACTCATCATATCACAATTAAAATGAAATAAAAAAGACCAACAAACAGCACCATATCTTGCTAACAGAGAACAAGTTCAGAAAGATGTAGAGACAAACAATAGTGCTATATCGACAACCCAAGGATGACCAAGTATCCCAAGACAAACTAACGAACATATTCAACAAAATTCTTACTTGGCAATGCCAATGTATTGTTCCCGTTGGTTTGATGTTTGAACCCACAATGTTGCTCGAACATCGGCACTGGAAGAGTTCCCAAATATTCGAACGACTGCAGTGACCTCATAGGCGAGCTTCTGCTGCACACGACCAGTTATTTCCTGTTGAATTCCATTCCAGCTCTGAGTGCGCTCAGTTGCAGAAGCAAAGGCTTTTCCACTCAATGGAAGAACTTTCCCATCTCCCATGGAATCATGTAAAAGGATCTTGCAACCTCTTCCAGACCAATTATTAAGGCCATCTTCAAACCGAGGATTTAGTATGATGTTTTCAACCCCATCATCTTTAAGACCCTCAACTTCTTCCTTTAGTATAGAAAAGAAGCACAACAACATAGTTTTAATAGCCAAGCAGTTCAATCAATGATAGAAGCATGTAAGCTACAACTTCTAACAACATTTTACTTCTTCAATTACATCCATTATCAAATGAAACTTCTACAATGCATGCAGCTCAGATGCAGACAAGTTTTTGTTTGTAGGCATTACTGCAAAAATATTGATGTAAAGTATAAACAAATGATCACACATTCTCTTGATAGATAATTACTTATTTCTGTCATTGGCACAATTAACAGAAAAATGTGAAGATCAAGGAAAATAATTTCAGGAAGTTACCTTTAATTCCTGGCCAGAGCCAGAACAAGCAAAAACGTGAAAATGGTCTATAAGCAAATCAACGCCGGGATCAGGCCCTTCCAAATAAACAACCACCCGCGTCGGAACGCTCGTTAAAGAAAACGTCCCTTCCACCTTAACCCACCTCTCTCTAGACGCCTTGGTGCTGCAACAGGGCAAACACTCACCACCAAACTCAACGGAGACACAAAGCCCATCAAAAAACACAGGAAAATTTGCGGGTACCTTGCTATGTATACAAAAGTTGGCGAGGAACCCGAGTACTCCAATCTGAGCGTAGCTTGGACACGAGATTCATGACAACCACTTACTCGAACAGAGGCAGAGATGGTGTAGCTGGAACGAGGTGAAACTCTTGGGTTGATGTCCTGTTCTAGACCCTGCCAAGAGTGGGTCCGGTTGGACACAACAGCATAGGAAGTTCCTGATTCAGAAACAACTCCTTCAAGGTAACCAGATGACTGTGTTAAATTATGTATATATAAATATATATATACATATACTTATATATATATATATATATACATTAGTATATATATATATAAGTATATATACGTATATATGTATATATACATAATTATATAGCTTTTTCCTGTTTTGTATAAACCAAAAACCCGATAGGGGTGTTTTGGTAATTCCATATGTACTTTTTTGTTTTTTACTTTTCTTTCTTTTTTCCCCTTTTTCTTTTTCCTTTTTTATTTTCTGTTTTTGCTTTTTGGAACCATAAAGGGGCCCCACCCATCTAGTCGTTTGGGCCCCAACAGTCATATTTATGACCGTTGGGTCTCCCAACGACTAGAAGGGAGCCCCCTTTATGGTCCTTCAAAAGTGCTCTCCTCCTCTATAAAAAGAGGAGGTTCCCCCTTGTAATTGTATGGGTTTTTACACCCTTCTCTTCCTTTCTTCAATAAATCCAACTTATGACTTTAAGTCATATTTTTGAGTTTTTGTGTGTGCACATTTGGTGTTTGTGTTCTTGGCTCTTGTAGTCACTCTTAAAGAGTGACTTTTGCCCTATTGGTGCTTCCGCCTCTTTTCATTACATGGTATCAAAGCTCGGTTGGTGATTGGGCTTTTCTTTTGTCATCTTGGAAAGCGTGCCTCTCAAAGTTTTGAAGAAAGGAAGGATATTTGGTGCCGATGGAACGTGACTCTAAAGTGGAGCTCTCTTTCAAGCTAAATGGGTCCAACTATCTCATGTGGGCCTCCGCTATGGAAAATCATCTAAGAGGTAAGAAACTTTGGGGCTTTGTTATGGGAACTACTCCCGAACCCTCTCTTGTTCTTACCAAAATTGAAAATGAAGTTGAAAAGGCTTTAGATGGCGCTGAGCGCATCAAAGCCATTAATGAACATCAATCCAAAATCGAGGATTTGGAAAGTAACCATGCCAAAATTTTGGCATGGTTTATGAACAATGTAGATCTTAAAAATTGTGCTAATATTGCCAAGTTTAGAAGGGCCAATGAGGCTTGGTTTTTCCTTAAGGGCACCCAAAAGGATCTTGCTCGGCAATTCTTTTGTCAAGAAAAAATTCGTTCCACCAAACAAATGGATATGAGTGTCCGGGACTATTTTAGCTCTCTAACCCCTCTTTGGGATGAGCTTGCCCTTCTTGAGCCCAAATGGGTTGCTCCACAAGATATTGAACTAAGAAGGGAACAAATTGAAAAGGAGCACTTTTTTCAATTCCTTCATGGACTTCGCCCGGAATTTGAACAAGTGAGGGCATCTCTTCTCCATAGAAGCAAAGCCCTACCTATTGAAGATGCTCTTGCCGAGGTATGTCAAGAAGAAACTCGACTTGGCTTGAGCATTAGGAATGATGAGGTTTTGGCCGTTAATAGGCCCGGATCAAATGTTAAAGCATATAGACCTCCCCACTTTAACAAAAATATCAATGGGCCTAGAAAGGGGATCATATGCCACTATTGTAATGAACCGGGGCACATTAGACCGGTTTGTCCAAAGCTTAAAGGAAAGGTTGCCGCGGTTGGAGAAAATTCTCCAAAGAAGGAGAAAGTACCAAAGAGGGAGATATCAAAGAAACTCTTAATCATATCTCTGAAGTTCTCCAACACCTTCTCAAGTCTTCTCCTTCAACATCCGGAGCCGCCATCGCCTACTCTTCATCACCTCCAGGTATGTGGATACTAGACTCTGGTGCTTCTTTTCATATGACATCTCATAAAAACTCCCTTTCAAATGTTTTTTCCGAACCCATGTCCTCCTATGTTTCAACGGCCGATGGAACATCATTAAAAATTGAAAGTATTGGAACACTTGACTTCAAAAATTCTCAAAAATTTTTTGTTCCTAAAGTAAGAGTTGTTCCAAAAATTAATTTAAATCTCTTTTCCGTTTCCCAAATCACCGACCATGGATGCCAAGTCTCTTTCTCACCTAAAGATTGCATCGTGCAGGATCTCCAGTCAGGGAAGCTGATTGGGCAAGGCCATAGAAGGGGTGATCTCTATTTTATGGACTTTTTGACGCTTCCATCTAAGTCATCTTGCAATCTTGTTAAAGACAAAAGTATTGGAATTTGGCATGAGAGACTTGGTCATCCAAATTTTGTAAAAATGTCTCTCTTCCCTTTTTTGAACAATACTTGTAAAGACAATCACATGACTTGTAAAGATTGCATTTTTGGGAAATCTAAAGCTACTTCGTTTCCTCAAAGAAGTTATTTTACCACTCGGCCATTTGAACTTGTTCATTCCGATGTGTGGGGACCTTCCCCAATTTTATCTAAAGGAGGTTTTTCGTATTATGTGGTCTTTATTGATGACTATACTAGATTTACGTGGATATACTTCCTAAGTCGCAAATCTGAAGTCTTCTCTTTCTTTAAAGAATTTCATGCAATGGTTAAAAATCAATTTTTGGGAAATCTATCTATTCTTAGGTCCGATTCGGGAGGTGAATATATGTCTAATGATTTTCAAAATTACTTAAAAGAAAATGGAATTTGTCATCAACGTTCTTGTCCCAACACTCCGCAACAAAATGGTCTTACGGAAAGAAAGCATAGGCACATAATAGAAACTACAAGAACATTATTGATTTCAAAAAATATCCCAAAATCCTTTTGGGCCGAAGCGGTTCTAACTTCAACATATCTCATCAATAGAATCCCTTCATCCTCTTTGAAAAATCTTTCTCCATTTGAAAAACTTTACAATATGTCTCCCGATTATAAAAGATTAAGAATTTTTGGATGTAATGCTTTGTTTTAACTCGCAAAAATGATAAACTTTCTCCTAGGGCTATTGAATGTATTTTTTTGGGATATGGCGAAAAACAAAAAGGATATCGATGTTTTGACATAATTAAGAATAAACTTTATATCGCAAAAGATGTCACATTCCTCGAAGAAGAAAATGGTTTTTCGCATCAACCAAATGAAAATATTGACTATTCCTTTTTATTTGACTTGTTACCTCAAGAAAACATCATAGATGATCATATTGATCTTAATGAAGATCTTGTTGAACATCCAAATAATGATCAAAACCTTGAAGAAAATGCTTTAAGACAAATACAAGTCTACTCTAGAAGGAATGAAAGAAATCCTCCTTGTGCCCTTGAAAGATTTTCTCAAAGTGAGTCGATAGAAGAAACCTCTCAAAGAAGATCAAATCACATTCCTAAGATTCCAAATAGATTTGTTTCTTATGACTCTTTTTCCCCTAATTATCGAGCATGTCTTCTTGCTCTTCACTCCTTTCATGAACCATCTCATTACAATGATGCTAAACAATATGCTCATTGGAATGAAGCTATGGAGCTTGAACTTAATGCCCTTAAAAAGGCGCAAACTTGGGAAATCATTGATCCTCCCAATGGCAAGAAACCCATTGGATGTAGATGGGTGTTTAAAGTAAAAACTAAGAGTGATGGTTCATTAGAAAGATATAAGGCTAGGTTGGTAGCCAAAGGTTATGCCCAAGAGTATGGGGTAGACTATGATGAAACTTTTGCCCCAGTTGCTCGAATGACTAGTGTTCGAGCCCTTATTGCTATAGCTTCTGTTAAAAAATGGCCCATCTTTCAACTTGATGTTAAAAATGCCTTCTTGAATGGTAATTTAAATGAAGAAGTTTATATGGAACCACCTCCAGGTATCAATTTAAATGGAAAAGTTTTAAAATTAAAAAAGGCTTTATATGGACTTAAGCAAGCTCCTAAAGCTTGGTATGACAGGTTTAGTAATGTATTAATCAATTTAGGTTTTTCTTCTTGTTATACTGACACTGTTTTTTTTGTCAAAAGAACAGGTGACTCCATTATTATGCTTCTGCTGTATGTTGATGATATGATCATCACTGGGAATGACAAAAAGGGAGTAAATGATGTTAAGTCTATGTTAAAAGATACTTTTGATATGTCTGACCTTGGTTATTTGAGATATTTTTTAGGAATTGAAGTGGCTTATTCAGCGCGTGAGTACATCTTATCTCAAATGAAGTTAGCTGCAGAAATTTGTACCAAATCAGGAATATCTGATGAAAAGAAAGTGGAGACTCCTGAAGTTATCAATGCAAAACTAAGACTTGAAGATGGTGTTCTTCTTGAAGATCCAACCCCCTACCGTCAATTAATTGGATCCCTCACCTATCTATCCATCACACGTCCAGACATAGCTCATGCGGTTCATGCAGCGAGCCAATTTCAGCACGCTCCTACTACGGTTCATATGGCGGCCATAATGAGAATTGTGCGATATATCAAAAATACCATCTCCAAGGGACTCTTCTTATCCTCTTCCTCATCTCTTGAATTGACTGCTTTTACTGATGCTGACTGGGGAGGAAATCCCAATGATCGGATCTCAATTACGGGTCTTTGCATTTTTTTAGGTGAATCTCTCATCTCGTGGAGATGCAAGAAGCAGCAGAAGGTCTCCTTATCATCTACTGAAGCTGAATATCGGGCTATGGCGATGACAACTATGGAGATTGTGTAGCTCAGAAGTCTTCTTGGTGACATGGGCGTTCCCATTTCCACTCCCACCAAGCTCTGTTGTGATAACAAGAGTGCGATATACATTGCCAGCAATCACACCTTTCATGAGCGGACCAAGCATATCGAAATTGATTGCCATTATGTACGAGACGAATATCTCAAAGGGACCATCACATTGCCATATGTCACTTCAGAGTATCAACTAGCTGACTTCTTCACCAAGGCGCTCCCAACTCCACGATTCATGTTTCTTCTTGGCAAACTTTCGGTATTTTCCCCATAAAGTTTGAGGGGGCATGTTAAATTATGTATATATAAATATATATATACATATACTTATATATATATATATATACATTAGTATATATATATATAAGTATATATATGTATATATACATAATTATATAGCTTTTTCCTGTTTTGTATAAACCAAAAACCCGATAGGGGTGTTTTGGTAATTCCATATGTACTTTTTTGTTTTTTACTTTTCTTTCTTTTTTCCCCTTTTTCTTTTTCCTTTTTTATTTTCTGTTTTTGCTTTTTGGAACCATAAAGGGGCCCCACCCATCTAGTCGTTGGGGCCCCAACAGTCATATTTATGACCGTTGGGGCTCCCAACGACTAGAAGGGAGCCCCCTTTATGGTCCTTCAAAAGTGCTCTCCTCCTCTATAAAAAGAGGAGGTTCCCCCTTGTAATTGTATGGGTTTTTACACCCTTCTCTTCCTTTCTTCAATAAATCCAACTTATGACTTTAAGTCATATTTTTGAGTTTTTGTGTGTGCACATTTGGTGTTTGTGTTCTTGGCTCTTGTAGTCACTCTTAAAGAGTGACTTTTGCCCTATTGGTGCTTCCGCCTCTTTTCATTACAGCCTGTGATACCACATACCCATGGCAGCAACTTGGGTGTCAAAACTGCAGGCCTCCTGAGAAGTCATGGTTGAGGATGATGTTGTTATAAGCCATTCAAATGATGACAGGAACAGAGAGAAGAAATAAGGGTAGGTGGGTTCACTGCAACAGCAATGACTGTGGGATGCCGGCTTGAATTGGAAGAAGAACGGGCACTGGGGGACTTGATTAATAGTTTGATACTGCCTTTCCTTTGAGTCTCAATACGTTTATATATATGTAAATGAAAGAAAATAGAATAGAGGCAGAAGAGAGAGAATCAGTCACCGTTTGAGAGGTAGTTGGTGGTTTTGACCTTTGAAACGAAGCGAGAGGGAAGAGTAGGGATGGCAGTGGACCGGGGGACAACGGGGCTCCGTCGGGGCCGTTTGGACCGAGGATGAAGGGCATGAAACGGGGACGGAGGCGGGGATGAAGGTTAAAATCTATTCCCTTGCAGGAATGGAGGCGGGGATGGACTTAAGCTTTTCCCCGCCCCTCCGCATCCCCAATCCTTTAAGGAATGACTATAGACTAAAGGGAAACGGGGCCCCGCCCCGCCTCGCCCCCGTTTGGACCGGGGATGGAGGACATGAAACGGGGATGGAGGCGGGGTGGAGGTTCGGATTTTGAAACGGGCAGAGGTGGAGACCTTGTCCCCCACCCCGGTCTACTGCCATCCCTAGGGAAGAGAGGTGTCATCCTGCTTACGTAATTAGTTTGGACATATTCGGCGAATGCCTAATGATGCTCCAGTTAGAAGGATGGAGAAATGGGAAAATATATTAGTTAAAAGAGGTCGGGGTAGGCCTAGGAAGACATGAATGGAGATGATAGGAAAGGATATGAATGCTTTGAACCTCACCGAGGACATGGCATTGGATAGAAATGATTGGAGGAGAAGGATTCATGTGGAAGACCAAGAATGATTTTCTTTTTTGGTTCATATCGCCGACTCCAATTGTGTTTTGGTTCATAAAACAAGGGTTAATAGTTGCAACAATTGTTTGTATGTGCAAACGACTTAGCAACTTCCAAATTTTTTATTTTTTGGTCCAAGTGATCCCATGGATATGATCTACATGTTGTCTTTAGTGGGAACTGGCTTTTGAATCGCCGGAATCAGACCTGTGTCTAGGTTTTTCTAGAGTTGCAAAAATCAACCGTTGTAAATGCACTGATTTTTTCCAACTCAAAAGGATATATTTTTTCATCGAGAAAACATGATCCAAGGGTCATTTCCCACTAATTCGAGCATGATGAACACATTTACAAGGTTAGATTGAGTCAAAACAACTTGCATCGTGAGATTCCAACTAGATTGTACCTACAATCAACTGTATTAAATATAAACCCTTTAAAGTTTAAACCATCACAGAATTGAAACATGGACTTACTTTTATCAGAATTGAAACATGGACTTACTTTTATAACACTGGACTATATCATCTAAGGGAACCTTCACAGTGAAACAGCTACACCAAAAATGGATAAAATGTCTAGCCAATGTAATTTCTCAATCCTACATTGTTCTAGTTATAGAACTATTTTCTATCCAATCAATTATAATCAGAAAAGGATACACGTGTATGTGTGTTAGTGGGAACATGTGTGTGTGTGTGTGCGCACAAGCATGAGAGAGAGAGAGAGAGAGAGCAGTTCACAATTAACTGACCTCAATGACGGGTGGAAGTGAAGGAGGTGGCTTGGCAGCATGTTTGAGAACTAAACTATTTAGAAGGATATCAGTGCCTGCTGGTGGTCCTTCCAAATATATAACTGCTCTAGAGACTGCACCATTTAAAAGAAACTTCCCTTGCAACTGAGTCCACTCCTTATCTGTTGCCTGTGAACTACATAAGCAGCATCCTTCTCTCTTAGTCCAAAGTACTCATCATATCACAATTAAAATGAAATAAAAAGGACCAACAAACAGCACCATATCTTGCTAACAGAGAACAAGTTCAGAAAGATGTAGAGACAAACAATAGTGCTATATCCACAACGCAAGGATGACCAAGTATCCCAAGACAAACTAACGAACATATTCAACAAAATTCTTACTTGGCAATGCCAATGTATTGTTCCCGTTGGTTTGATGTTTGAACCCACAATGTTGCTCGAACATCGGCACTGGAAGAGTTCCCAAATATTCGAACGACTGCAGTGACCTCATAGGCGAGCTTCTGCTGCACACGAGCAGTTATTTCCTGTTGAATTCCATTCCAGCTCTGAGTGCGCTCAGTTGCAGAAGCAAAGGCTTTTCCACTCAATGGAAGAACTTTCCCATCTCCCATGGAATCATGTAAAAAGATCTTGCAACCTCTTCCAGACCAATTATTAAGGCCATCTTCAAACCGAGGATTTAGTATGATGTTTTCAACCCCATCATCTTTAAGACCCTCAACTTCTTCCTTTAGTATAGAAAAGAAGCACAACAACATAGTTTTAATAGCCAAGCAGTTCAATCAATGATAGAAGCATGTAAGCTACAACTTCTAACAACATTTTACTTCTTCAATTACATCCATTATCAAATGAAACTTCTACAATGCATGCAGCTCAGATGCAGACAAGTTTTTGTTTGTAGGCATTACTGCAAAAATATTGATGTAAAGTATAAACAAATGATCACACATTCTCTTGATAGATAATTACTTATTTCTGTCATTGGCACAATTAACAGAAAAATGTGAAGATCAAGAAAAATAATTTCAGGAAGTTACCTTTAATTCCTGGCCAGAGCCAGAACAAGCAAAAACATGAAAATGGTCTATAAGCAAATCAACGCCGGGATCAGGCCCTTCCAAATAAACAACCACCCGCGTCGGAACGCTCGTTAAAGAAAACGTCCCTTCCACCTTAACCCACCTCTCTCTAGACGCCTTGGTGCTGCAACAGGGCAAACACTCACCACCAAACTCAACGGAGACACAAAGCCCATCAAAAAACACAGGAAAATTTGCGGGTACCTTGCTATGTATACAAAAGTTGGCGAGGAACCCGAGTACTCCAATCTGAGCGTAGCTTGGACACGAGATTCATGACAACCACTTACTCGAACAGAGGCAGAGATGGTGTAGCTGGAACGAGGTGAAACTCTTGGGGTGATGTCCTGTTCTAGACCCTGCCAAGAGTGGGTCCGGTTGGACACAACAGCATAGGAAGTTCCTGACTCAGAAACAACTCCTTCAAGGTAACCAGATGCCTGTGATGCCACATACCCATGGCAGCAATTTGGGTGCCAAAACTGCAGGCCTCCTGAGAAGTCATGGTTGAGGATGATGTTGTTATAGGCCATTCAAATGATGACAGGAACAGAGAGAAGAAATAAGGGTAGGTGGGTTCACTGCAACAGCAATGACTGGGGGATGCCGGCTTGAATTGGAAGAAGAACGGGCACTGGGGGACTTGATTAATAGTTTGATACTGCCTTTCCTTTGAGTCTCAATACGTTTATATATATGTAAATGAAAGAAAATAGAATAGAGGCAGAAGAGAGAGAATCAGTCACCGTTTGAGAGGTAGTTGGTGGTTTTGACCTTTGAAACGAAGCGAGAGGGAAGAGTAGGGATGGCAGTGGACCGGGGGACAACGGGGCTCCGCCGGGCCCGTTTGGACCGGGGACGAAGGGCATGAAACGGGGACGGAGGCGGGGATGAAGGTTAAAATCTATTCCCTTGCAGGAATGGAGGCGGGGATGGACTTAAGCTTTTCCCCGCCCCTCCGCATCCCCAATCCTTTAAGGAATGACTATAGACTAAAGGGAAACGGGGCCTGGCCCTGCCTCGCCCCCGTTTGGACCGGGGATGGAGGACATGAAACGGGGATGGAGGCGGGGTGGAGGTTCGGATTTTGAAACGGGCAGGGGTGGAGACCTTGTCCCCCGCCCCGGTCTACTGCCATCCCTAGGCAAGAGAGGTGCCATCCTGCTTACGTAATTAGACATCCCACTTGGGAAAGTCAAGTGGCTGGCTCTCCCTAGATTTGCCCGAGGAGTAGTTTTTTCCTGGGGATCATCTATGGCTTGACCAAGTTGGAGTTTGGAAGCAGCCGAGTCCATCCCCTTAAACTCTTAAATCAAGCCTTTGTTTGTGGAGAGATTCAAATTTCATATTGTCATAGTTCATATTATCTTAAACCTAGTCCTATCATGTAACATAAAGCTTGGCGCTAGACAGCTAGTCTAGCTACAGGCAGAAATCTGTAGGTAGGGGTAGTCTTGTAATTTTTTGTTATAGCGTGGGCCTGAGGGAGGAGTGTTATTGAGAACCACTCCAAGCTAGGCAAGGTTGGTTAGGGTGTGTCCTCACAATTTGCTGGACCCATTTTTATCTTGTAACAACTACATTGGGAGGTAACTAAAACATGTAATGATGCGTTCCTTCTTTCCAAAGCAATGTTGGTGGGAAGCAATTCCAGTCTAAGGGACCCTTGTACAAGTGAAAACCACACATCATATTATTATTGTTATCATTTCTTTCCCAATCCTTGTCAACCGAAAAGAGCAAGCGGTATCATGCTACAACTGATTGGCAAACAAAAAGATAGCTTATCGTGCAATAGCTTTTTTAGTCATCTAAGCCACTTCAAAATTTGATTCTTTGAGAGAGAGAGAGAGATAGACCAAAAATGAAAACCAAACCACAGGTTTGAATAAAATCTTTTGACAGGTTTGGATCAAATGTTTTGGATGTTAGGGTGGACCAATTTCTGTTTGAAAACACGCTTCAAGTTTTTACCAATCATGTACTCCTAGCCAAACAGTCAATTCCTTGCACGTCTGTGTGGAATGGTCAGACCTGGTTCAGCAAAGGAGGGATGTGAATTAGGAATGGACATGGGTCTAGATGTGAGGCCCGAGTCCGTGCCCACTCATAAACTTGAAAGCTCGCCTCCTTCGAAGCTCATTTGGAAAGTGTGCAGCCACATGCCTCTTTTACACGTCTGAAACTTTGTGAGATGCATGTTCACTGTAAAGCTTGCACAGATGATTGTAGATGCATTAAGGCATAAGTTTGACCTACCTTTTTTTTATGTTATTTCCTACTTCCATTGTCACTTCTTGCTCACTTCTCATGTTTTCTTAACATTTCATGCATTAATTTATTTTTAAATGCCCGTTTTTTCGCTTTGCACTTTGCATGCATATTGTTTCTTGCAACCACTTCTTTGGTAACTATGGTCCACTTTTAGTTTGAATCCCCTCCAATGCAGTTGAAAGAGTGATTGGTTTGTGTAGGAGAGAAAGCAGCTCCATTTACTATACTTTAGTAATCCAAGATTGTCTGTAGAACAGTGGCAAGGTGATTGCCAAATGGAATTGCCAGCTGCAAGTAGTGATATGATGGGGTAGTGAAAAAACAGAACTAAAAAACCAAACAAACACTATCATGCTGATGCTTGTAATTCCACATGGCAATCACAAAAAAATGGAGGTTTTGAACAAGTACCTTTCATGACTTCAACATGGCAATAAGGTCGTTTCTCAGAGCTTATATTTCAAACCCATCAAATTACTTTCCCATTAGCTGCCAACCGCTTTTGCCCTTCAACAAATCCTATTTAGAGATTAATCAAATCAAGCTATCATTTTTATGCTGCCACGAGTACAACGACAGGGATTCTTAAGAATTAACAGAGAGAAAAAAATGATCCCACTTTAATCAATCTCAGGCCATCATGGGTCCTTGTTTTCAAAACACAACAGGCCTTTTTCTCTCCTGAAAAAGATCCAACACAACATATCATTAACTCCTGCAATTGCACAGATCAGTGTGCTTAGCATTATCAATCTTTTAAATAGATCATCACATATGGCTCATTGATAGTTACTCTTTTGAGATGTTCTAGTTCACCATTGGCATAATATGATATGCTCGGACGGAACAAATGATTGTGAAGATGGCCATCCATTTCTGGATATCTTGATCTTATCATTTTAAAGCTTCCATTCATCTGGGAATGATTGAAGTAAATTGATAAATTGGTACTTAATTAATTTGGCCCCGTAAAATCGTTTCAACATGGAAGATTTTGATTCTCAACTTTGTGCTAGATGTTGGGATAAACCACCACGTTGGTGGTGGTTACCCACGATGTGGGTAACGCTCCCCATAATGATGCTCCTTCTGTTAAACCCATTACCGAATAAAAGAGAAACGGTTGCTTAACCGTTTCCATTCGGTGATTATAAAAAAGGGTTTCATAAGCAACCCATGAAAAGTGCAAAAATACAGAGATTAGGAGGGAAGAGGTTGACTCACCGTCTGCATACGGAGGCCTGCGCTTGTGGTGGCTGCAGACCGGCTGAGTTGAAGAGAGCCCTTCTCCGGCAACGTCCTCCGCCCTCCGATAATGGCCGCCTCAGGTACGCTCTGCTTTTCTGTTTTTTTTTATGCAGGGCCACCGCCACACAGGGATGCCGATTAAGGTTTCGCCGAAAAACCCCCAGCCAACCCAACATTGGGTTATGGGCCCACACCCCGCTTCTGCTGCGGGGTGTGCTCTGGGTCGTCCAGCAAAGCAGGTCACCGTGGGGTGACGTTGCTGCTGGTCGCCGGAAGCCGGCGACTGTCGCTGTTGGGCGACAGACAGATAAAAAAAAAATTGTGTTACCTCTGTTTTTGGGGGTTTTACTGTCGACGAGGATACCGCCGGCGTTTCCCTCTTTCACTCGCCATTAAAAGGCTGCAGGAACCGTCACCAGCGACTATTGAGTCGCCGGATTTCTGAAAAGGCTTCTGCGACATCAGTTTTCGCCGGCGGATGGATGGTTGCTTTCGCCGGAGGAGAAACGCCATCAGGAGCGGCGGCGTTGGTCGTCGGCAGGGGCATCGCCGGCAGGCGGTGTGGGTCGCCGGCAGGCGACGTTGGTTGCCGACCGGCGACATTGGTCGCCGGCAATGAAAAAGGGAAAACCCCTGTTTTTCTAAAAAGATCGAGGTTTTCTGCTCTTTTTTTCGTTTTTTCTATCGGGTAGAACTGGATCGGATCCGGTATATACCGGGTCCGACCCGAATCTAGTAGCCCTCGGGTCAGACCCGGATATGGTAGCAACCGGGTCAGACCCGGATCCGGTTAAAACCCGGGTCAGACTCGGATCTGGTAGCTACCGGGTCAGACTCGGATCTGGTAGCTACCGGGTCCGACCCGGATCTGATAGAAATCGGGCCAGACCCGAATCCGGTTATTACCGGGTCTGGCCTGGATCCAGTAAAACCGGATCAGACCTGGATCCAAATCTTAATTGGATCTGACCCGAATCCAGATAACCCCGTGTCTGACCCGGATCCGGCCAGTACCGGGTCCGACCCGGATCCGGACAGTACCGGGTCCGACCCGGATCCGGACAGTACCGGGTCCGACCCGGATCCGGCCAGTACCGGGTCTGACCCGGATCTAGTCATTACCGCGTCCAACCTGGATCCGGCCTGTACCGGGTCCAACCCGGATCCAGATAATTCCGGGTCTGACCCGGATTCGGTTACAGTTGGGTCTGACCCGGATCTAGAAGAGTCCAAGCACTATTTGGCCTAAACCGGATCAGGGACTGACTCAGCCCCTTTCCGGGACCGGTTCGGAGCCATTTTTGGCCGGTTCCTTCCAGTTTCTCACCAGTTCTGAGATGCTAAAACCATGTTTTCTTAAATATAAGAAAATACAGGGATTTCGGCATACGGTTATAGGGTTTTATGAACTTTTGTTCATACTTGACCCGGTTCATAAGGTTCAGAATCGGTTCGGACCTTTGGATGACCGGTTCGGGGCTGTTTCAGACCGGCTCAGAGTGCTTTAAGACCGGTTCGTGAAACATATGACATGTTCATTCAGTTTTAGAACTATTTCAAGAGTCATATGTTTGGTCCATTTGGTTTACGGACTATTTTAAGATATTATTTTGTATATAATATTGGCATTAAGGATAGTCAGATAACTTAGTGTATTTATGTTACCAAAGTTACTGAATACACGTATGTTGTCAAAATGTTGTACTATCATATGGTTTTAGTCAATATTATTGTTGTACTTATATTCATGAAACGATAAACGACCCAAAGGTAGTTTTATCATGTTTGGAATTTAAGTAGGGTAAAATAAGGTAAATGTGTTGAGATACATCATACATGTGTATCCAAAGGTACCTTGTGTTGATGGTCTAACTTCACAAGAACCTTAGTTTTACAGAATATGGTTGGTAGGCGAAGTGGTTTCGCGTGTCGGAGCTCTTACCAAAGTAGGACTTCGATGACCCCCTACACTCGCCTGGAAAGAAGCATATCAAGGGCCTTTATTATTTTTTGCTTTTTCCATTAAAGTTTAAGTCTCGTATGAATGTTTCTTGATACGTGTCTTTTGTCATGCAGTTTCTAGTTCTGTGATTTTAGATGGCTCTAGCTCTATACCTTTTCTAGATGGATCAAATTTTAGTGATTGGAAAGAAACTGTTCTTTTTGTATTAGGGTATATGGATCTAGATCTAGCCCTAAGGATAGATGAACCCGCTGTCATCATTGATCAGAGCACTGCTGATCAAAAGATTGCTTTTGAGAAGTGGGAGCGCTCAAATAGGCTTAGCTTGTTGCTTTTGCAATCTAAAGTAGCTAAGAACATTCATAGTGCTATCTCACAATGCAGAACAATGAGAGAATTCATGAATGCCATTGAGACAAAGTTTGTGAGTTCAAACAAGGCCAGAGTCAGTACCCTGATGTCAAAACTCATATCTATAAAATATACTGGAGGAAGAAACATTCGCTAGCATATTTTGGAGATGAGAAACATAGCATCTCAGCTGAATGACATGAAGCTCACCATCTCTGATTCTTTTCTAGTGCATTTAGTTCTAATGTCCTTACCTTTGTAATACGGACTTTTCAAAATCTTGTATAACACACATAATGATGAATGGACACTTAATGAACTCATGTCCAAGTGTGTTGAAGAAGAAGAAAGGATGAAAGGTGAGAAGGTGCAGAGTGCACATATGGCTTCTCATACGTCCAAGGTAGGACCAAGGAAGAATGCATTTAAGAGAAATGCTAGGAAGAAGCCAACTGGGGATAAGTCATCCCAAGACAAGCAATCGAGCTCTGCTCCCATAAAGTGCTTTATTTGCAAGAAGAAGGGACACATGAAGGCATATTGCATAAAGTATAAGAAGTGCTTGGAAAAGAGAGGTAATTTGTCATTTGTTTCTCATGAATGTAATTTATTACAAATTCCTGAAAATAGCTGGTGGATTGATTTTGGTGCTACTGTTCATATTTTCAACTGTCTACAACTGTTCCTGAGCAGAAGGGAACCAACAATGCATGAGAAAAACATCTATTCGGGAAACAAGATGCATTCACATGTGAAGGGTGTTGGAACCTGCAGGATTATTCTGAATACAGGCGTAGTTTTAGATCTTCATGATGTATTTTATATTCCATCATATAGTAGAAACTTAATTTCAATTTCAAAGTTGGATAAATTTGGATATTATTTTAAGTTTGAAAATTCTAAATTGTTTATATTCAGAAATTCAATTGAAATTGGTTCTGCATCAGTTTATGATGGTTTATATAGATTGAATGTGAAGAGCTAAACTCAGGAGTCTTTGACTTCTGAATACGCATTGGTTGAAAATAAATGTAGCACGACAGATGATAAATCTTACATGCTTTGGCATCGAAGGTTGGGTCATATCTCTGAAAAGATAATAAAGAGACTTGTAAATGAAGGGATCTTGCAATCTCTAGATTTTACTGACAATGACCCATGTGTTGATTGCATAAAGGCTAAGCATACAAACACATATAAAGAGGGTGTCAAACGCAGTAGTGAGATATTAGAAATAGTCCATACGGATGTATGTGGATCATTTTCTCTCTGTTACACAGGCGAAAAATATTTTGTCACCTTTATTGATGATTATTCTTGGTATATGTATCTCTACTTGATTTTCGAAAAATCTGATGTTTTTCAAATGTTTAAAGAATTTAAGAAAGAAGTAGAGAAACAAACCGATAAAGTTATTAAGATAGTCAGGTCTGATAGAGGTAGTGAATATTATGGTAGGTTTACTGAGATGGAGCAAAGGGAAGGACCATTAGCGCGATTTCTTAAAGAAGAAGGCATTGTGCCTCAATATACCATGCCTGGTAGTGCCTATCAGAATGGTGTAGCTGAAAGGAGAAATCGTACGCTTAAGTTAATGGTCAGGGCCATGTTGAATTATTCAACACTTCCCATAAAGTTGTGGGGCGAAGCCTTAAGGACTATTGTGCATTTTTTGAATAAGGTTTCTACGAAATCTGTGCCTAAAACTCCTTACGAGCTGTGGACAGGTAGGAAACCATCACTGTCTTATATGCACATATGGGGATGTCCTGCAGAGGCTAAACTGTATAACCCCCATATTAAAGCCTTTGATCCAAGAACAACCAGTGGATATTTCATTGGTTATCCAGAAAGATCAAAAGGGTACAGGTTTTATTGCACATCTCACTCACCACAGATTGTTGAAACAGATAAGGCTAAATTCCTAGAAGATGGTTCAGTAGGATTGAGTGCACTTCAAAACCTTAGTTTTGAGGAAGAACAGGATCCAGTTTCATCACCTGTTAAGGAAAACATCGAAAGATACCACATTGTTATTCTTAATGATAGTGTGGTTGATCATTCTATTGTTAATGCACAAATCCAAAGTGAACCTATTGTGGACAATGCGAAAGAACACGAACAAGATAATCAGGTTCAATCTGAGCCTGATGAACGACCTGTTTGGAGATCCACAAGGATTAGGAGATCTGCCATACATTCTGATTATGTGGTGTACCTTCAAGAGCCTGGTGATTTCATAAATATGGATAATGACTCATTGACTTTTATGAAAGTTGTTGAAAGCAAACAATCTTCACACTGGATAGAAGTCATGAAAGAAGAGTTAGACTCTATGGCTAAAAATCAAGTGTGGGATCTTGTCACGTTACCTAAAGGAGTAAAACCTGTAGGGTGTAAATGGGTCTTTAAGACCAAGAAGGACTCCAAAGGTAACATAGAGAGACATAAAGCAAGATTGGTTGCTAAAGGATTCACCCAGATGGAGGGCATTGACTATAATGAGACATTCTCTCATGTCTCAACTAAGGAGTCAATGAGGATAATTTTGGCCCTCGTAGCTCATTATGACTTAGAGCTATATCAGATGGATGTGAAAACAACATTCCTCAATGGGGATCTGAATGAAGAGGTATACATGGAACAACCTCTTGGTTTCTCTGAAAATGATTGTTTGGTTTGCAAGCTTAACAAATCAATATATGGACTTAAACAGGTCTCCCGACAGTGGTATATTAAATTTTCCCAAGTCATTGTGACTTTCGGGTTTACAGAAAACATTATTGATCAATGTATATACCTTAAGGAAAGTGGGAGTAAGTTCATTATATTGATGTTGTATGTGGATGACATCTTACTTGCAACCAACGATATAAAGTTACTTTCAGCGACAAAACAATTTCTTGCATCACATTTTGATATGAAAGATATGGGTGAGGCTGCTTATGTTCTTGGTATTGAAATTCGTCGAGACAGAGCAAAAGGTATTCTAGGCATCTCTCAGAGATCCTATATAGAAAAGGTGTTAAAGCGATATGGGATAGAGAATTGTTCTCCTACTTCTATACCCATATCAAAAGGTGACAAGCTGAGACTAAAAGATTGTCCACAAAACGATATTGACAAAGCACAGATGAGTGCTTATCCATATGCATCAGTTGTTGGCATCTTGCAGTACACGCAAACATGTTCTCGACCAGATATTTCTTTTGCAGTAGGGGTACTTGGCAGATTTCAGTCTAATCCAGGTTTACCCCATTGGAAGGCTGCCAAGAAAGTCTTGCGGTACTTGCAAGGGGCAAAAGACTATATGTTAACGTATCATAAAGTTGATTATCTCGAGGTCATTGGCTACTCAAATGCAGATTTAAGAGGATGCCTTGATAGTAGAAAGTCTACTACTGGGTACGTCTTCTTACTTGTTGGGAGCACGATCTCTTGGAGGAGTGAAAAGTAGACGACCACTGCTGCCCACACCATAGAGGCAGAATTCATAGCATTGTACGAGACTACTTCGCAGGCTATATGGTTAAAGAACTCCATATCACAGTTAAAGGTGGTTGATTCCATTGGGAAGCCACTGAAGGTCTACTGTGATAATGAAGCTGCGGTGTCCTTTTCGAACAACAACAAAAGTACTACGTCATGCAAGCATATGAAATTTAAGTATTTTGTTGTTAAAGAAAGGATGGAGAATCATTTAGTGCATATTGTCAATATTGGTACCAAAGAGATGATCGTTGATCCTCTTACTAAAGGGCTAGCACCGAGATTATATTCCGAACATGTAATGAGGATGAGATTGTTAAACTCTTTTTGACATATGCATATAAATAAAGTGATCACTTTCAGTTTTTGATTCTCATTATGGTTGTTGTCAATCTCCTAAGGATTACAGATTCAACTAAGGACCTTTAGAATAGAATAAAAGGGCCATTTTATTCATCAAGTTATTCCCATAAGGTTTTCTGGTTAAAGGGTTTATCGTCGAAATAAGTGGGAGAATGTTGGGATAAACCACCACGTTGGTAGTGGTTACCCACGATGTGGGTAACGCTCTCCATAATGATGATCCTTCTGTTAAACCCATTACCGAATAAAAGGGAAACAGTTGCTTAATCATTTCCATTCGGTGATTATAAAAAAGGGTTTCATAAGCAACCCATGAAGAGTGCAAAAATACAGAGATTAGAAGGGAAGAGGTCGACTCACCGTCTGCATATGGAGGCCTGCGCTTGTGGTGGCTGCAGACCGACTGAGTTGAAGAGAGCCCTTCTCCGGCAACGTCCTCCGCCCTCCGATAATGGCCGCCTCAGGTACGCTCTGCTTTTTTGTTTTTGTTTTTTATGCAGGGTCACCGCCACACAGGGATGCCGATTAAGGTTTCGCCGGAAAACCCCCAGCCGACCCAACACTAGATGCTCTGAGTTGAAGATCCCTTGATCAAAATAGCTCCCAGTGGGATTTTAGATCAAGATTCCTTCCAATTAGTATTTCAATTGAAAATCTGCCAGCCGTTTTGCTGGGGGTTTAGCTTTCACACCTAACAAGTTGGTCACGAAATTAACCATTTTGCTAAGAAGTCCATATGTGAATTGCCCTGCAATTTATGGCATGATACGCGCCCACACACACAGAGAGAGCACCAACAGATGAACTTAAAAGGAAAATATTTATAAAGTGTTATTATTATTATTTATGACGAAGGAACCCTCACCAAATTCGGGTCACTTAATGGGCCCTCCTCCCTGACAATTGAGAAAACATTTAATATCTATATCAATGAATTGCACAATCTCAGCAAGGAAAAATCTCATGATATTTCCAAAAATCTGATCTTTTACCAAAAAAAAATAGATAACATACAGTTAACATATAAATAATATTAAATATTTGCAAACGTTTTAATGTGATACTAACACATTGAAAACATGATATTTTCAATTTAGACCTTTTTAAAAATATCATGCTTTTTATGGAAAATATCACATTAAATTTGCAATATTTCAAATTATCAGCGATATTCTCAGAGGCATGTCCTCGATGGAAATTTTGTCCACTATATCCTCTATGTACTCGACAAGTTTAATTATGTCCTTGACAGAGTTATCAGCCCCGTGAATCAGAATACCGTGATTGGATGGTAAACTGACTTAAAATAGTCATTGGATTAATTATAAGACCATAGCTTGACTATCACCTGGGGCAGGCAGGGTGGTTATGAGGGTGCTGAGATGAAGGCACCAGATCAAACCCTGCTGGCGCACGGGTGTGTCCGTAGCTTTTAGAGATGGGGCACGTAAGGCAGGGTGGTCGTGGGGCCCCACCCGGGGTTTTCCTTGCTTCGGCGAGGGTTCATCATCATAAAAAAAAAAGGCTATCACGCAATAGAAGTAACTAATTATTTAATTGACTAATTAATAAAATTATATTTGTTTCTTATGGATCCTTCTCAAACGAAAATTAAGTTGTGAGTGAACTGACATGATTCGGTTCACTGGCATTCTTATCACAGGACCAACGTTCAGATTGACTTGGTTGAGTCGGAGGTGAACTCAGCCATGTTCCCAGTTCTTGGGATTTGACCTGACCTAGCCTAGCAGATTTATCAGTTAGATTGTTTGTTTCATAAGATGGGAGCATAAAATCAGAAGCATCTCATTGTCCAGACAGATAACAGAAAGTGACACAGTCACTCTAAATTGAACTACATGGCTGCCGCAGTCTGCTAAACAGAATTTTCTCCACAATACAAGCTGGTAAAAAATTTACATTTCATCAAACAATTTTCACATAACTGTGGGGGCAAGGAAACCTACAAAAGTTTTCATCTCAAGTCTAACCCTTGCATGTCTGCCCTTTGCCGGTTTTATACAGGACAACTTTAACTGCAAAATTACCTTAATCTTCCAAATCACAGGGATACGAATGAACACAATCCAATGCGTCAAAATCAAACATTATTCACACGCAAGTCAACCCAAATAGATTAAATATATATGAAGTGGAGACTAGAAAGGCAAGCAACAAATCTCATTAAGTGTCAATTCAAAAGCAGTCAATAGTATTTGCAATACCCTGAACCAGAATACATCAGCACAACTGTGACACACACTATCACCAGAAGTTGGACATGACGTTTAGTTGTCATGCACATAAGTGATTGTTGGACATGATCATGAGATATGTTCTGATGATCAAGAAAACAGGGACGACCAAGTGCCCGAAGCTATGACTCAATAGATCTACGAGCACATCGCCCAACTTTCCTGAAAGCCGGGAAATTCATATAATTTGTTAATGTTGCTGATGCTAGAAGCATCATACATAGAAAAAAAAAAACAACCATCCACATTAATAGACCAAAGGTACCTGTTATAACCCTGAATATCACACTGGTAAAGATGTGTTGCTTCTGGGTTTGAAGGACTTGCTGGATTTGGGTCGGTAAGAAGAGACTACAAAATTCATATAGTCATAGATATTGTCTCAATAAAAGACTCTCTTAGGCATTTGTGCATGCAAATGTGCATAATATTAGTGGCAATATGAGCAAACGTTGTGACAAGGTGACCAAGCATCCTGAATGATGTCCATGCACAATGTACCATCATGATAGACTACAAAAGAAACATGACAACGATAATTTCAACAATGGAACGGTAAACCAAGATCTAAGATGTAGGACATAGATTGAACTGTTAAAATGTAAAACTTTACATATATATATATATATTTCATTTCTTTCTTTTCTGTAATTTTTTTTCCTTTATTTTTATTTTTTGTCTTTATGTCATCTAGTTCAGTTTGAACTAGTCTGCTAGTCAAGTCAAGTCCAGACTTGACTAGCAATAGAGTTGTTGGACTGAAATAGAGTTGTTGGACTTTGTCCAACAGCTCTATTGAGTCCTCTTTCAGCTGTGTATATAATGGGGTGCAGCCCTTCTTGTATTTCATTCCAATGCTTCTTAAGCAATTGGTTTTTCATATCAATAAAGAATACATTTTTATTTTTTATTTTTTCCAGTTATACCCTTTTTAAGGGTTATGCTTTAGTGTCATTCTTGACACTTGCCCTTGTGAATCTAAGCTCGTGTTTCGAAGATCCCCATTTCATTTCATGGTATCAGAGCCACGAAAGTATTAAATCTTGAAGAAAAGCTGCTTCAATTTCCGTGCCCATTTGCAAAAGTGTTTGTCACTTGAAGAGAAGTGTTTTATCACTTCATTGGGGAAGATTTCACATCTTGTTGTATTATTTTTTCTTCTTTCTTTTTCATTTTCTTTCTTGTTTCTCTTCTATCCCTATTCTTTCTCTCTTTGTAATCGATGGATGACAATGATAAAGTCACCATCATGCCTATGAAACTAAGCGAAACGAACTATGTAACATGGGCTTCAATCATGAAGCACCATATATGGGGAAAAGACCTATGGGGGATTGTGGATGGTTCCGATTCGGAACCTAAGCTATCTCTTACTAAAAAGGAGGGAGATAAAGAGGTCCCTCTATCGAAAGAAGAGAAAATCAAGGCTATTGCCTCATACAAGAAGAAATGAAAAGAATGAAGAATATCTCATGCAAAGATAATGTCATGGCTTATCAATAGCGTTGACATTAAAAAATGCTCAAGTCTTGCCAAATTTGTTCATGTCGATAAGGCATGGGAATACCTTAAGAATGTGTATTCCCTTAAAGATATTGCACACGTGTGCAACCTCCAAGAAAAAGTTTGAATGATGACACAAGGAGACAAAACTATTCGTGAATATTACAATGGGTTGTCAGAACTTTAGGAAGAACTTTTTCTTTTAGAACCAAAGTGGCATTGTGCCGAAGACATCGAGCTTCGTTAGAAATAACTCGATGCTGAACATTTTTACCAGCTCATCACTGGATTAAGGTCGGAATTTGAAACTACTAAATTGACCCTACTTCACCGGGGAAAAATTTCTTCTATTGTTGAAACTATTGAAGAGTTAACAATGGAAGAAAATCGTTTCCAGAAAGGTTCTTTAAAAATTAAAGATGATTCCATTTTAGTCGTATCTAGACCAGAGAATCATGTTCGATCATATAGGCCTCCTCACTTTAACCGACAAAATGGTGACTATGATAAGAAGAAAGTTATTTGTCATCACTGTCATGAACCGGGACACTACAGGCCACAATGTCCCAAACTTAAGGAGCTAAGAGAAAAAAGAGCTGCAATTGCTGGATCAGAGCCTAAAGATCAGGATGCACCAGTTTTCCTGACCCAACTAATGGAGATTCTTCAGCCTCTCATCAAATGTGCCTCTTCCTCATCTGAAGCTTCAACCGGCGTAGCAGCCTCATCTTTTTCTAATCCAGGTAAAATTTCTTGGCTCCTTGACTCTGGTGCATCTTTTCATATGACCCCAAATAATCAAAGTCTATCCAAATGTGTTAAAAATAAAGCAAGTGTGTCAAAGGTATTTACTGTTGATGGGACTTCTCTTGAAATAGAAGAAATAGGAAATTTTGAAAAATTTATAAAACAAAGAAATTTTCAATTCCAAAAATTAGACATGTTCCCAAATTAAATTTAAATATTTTATCTGTATCTCAAATTTCTGATTATGGGTGTAATATTTCATTTTCTTCTCATGGTTGTTGGGTACAGGATCGCCAATCAGGCAAGCTGATTGAGGAAGGCCATAGAGAAGGAGGACTCTATTACATGGATTTTTTGGAAATGCCGAAGAAAGCTTTTTGTTATAATATTCAAAAAATAGAGTTGGAACTATGGCATAAGAGACTTAGTCACCCACATATAGCCAAAATCTAACATTTTCCAAATCTAGGGAAATTTTGTAACTCTGAATCATTTGATTGTAAAGATTGTATTCTCGGTAAAATGAAAAGATTACCATTTCAGAACAAAACCTTTTTTTCTTCAAGACCACTTGAATTAATACACTCGGATGTTTGGGGTCCTGCACCAATAATTTCTAAAGGAGGATTTGTTTACTATGTTATTTTTGTCGATGATTTCTCCCGACATACATGGATTTACTTTCTCAAACATAAGTCTGAAGTATTTTCATACTTTCAAACTTTTCATAATATGGTTAAAAATAAGTTTCAAAATGATAGTACTTTTTTTCGCACAGATTCAGGAGGAGAGTTTTTATCCACAGATTTACAAAATTATCTTAAATTGCATGGCATCACACATCAAAGATCTTTTCCTTATACACCTCAACAAAATGAACTGGCAGAATGAAAACATCGCCATATTATAGAAACCACTAGGACTTTATTAATAGCAAATCAAGTCCCAAAAAACTTTTGGGAAGAAGCTGCCTTAACTGCCACCTATCGCATTAATAGGATGTCATCTTCTTCGTTACAAAATATCACTCCCATTGAAAAACTTATGAACATTTCTCCAGACTACTCTAGACTAAGAATATTTGGGTGTAAATGTTTCATATTTACTGACAAAAATGATAAACTTTTTCCTCGTGCGATTCCCTGTGCCTTTTAGGATATGCTGAAAAACAGAAAGGTTATAGATGTTTTGACTTCAAAAATAATTGACTATATGTGTCTAGAAATGTCTCCTTTCTTGAAAAGGAGAGCTTCTTTGATTTTAGAAAATTAAAAGACGCCACTGAGTACTCCTTTTTGCTAGATCTAACATCAACATCTGATGAATATGACCTTGACTGTAATTTTGATGATGATCAAAGAATTATTGATCTTAATATTGAAAATGAAGAAGTTCATAGAGATACTAGTATTCAATATTCCAGGCGACAAGAGTCTAATCCTCCATGTGCACTTGAAAAATATTCTAACATTCCAACTAGACAATCATCCAGAGTCTCGAGGCCTCCAGAAAAGTTTGTATCATACGAGTCTTTCTCACCCACATATAGGGTAGTTATTGCATTAATTCACTCATATGAAGAACCATCCACATATTTTCAAGCAAAAAATGATATCAAATGGACAAAAGCCATGAAAGCTTAATTAGATGCACTTGAAAAGGCTTCTACATGGAATATTCAAGATCTTCCTCCAGAGAAGAAAACTATAGGATGTCGATGGGTTTATAAAATTAAAACCAAGAGTGATGGTACTCTTGAAAGATATAAAGCCCGTTTAGTAGCCAAAGGTTATGCCCAAGAATATGAGATTGATTATGAAGAAACCATTACTCTGGTGGCCCGTATGACAACTGTTTGAACCTTAATTGCCTTAGCTTTTATCAAAAAATGGTCTATTTTTCAAATGGATGTCAAAAATACTTTTTTAAATGAAAAGCTAGTTGTAGAAGTATACATGTAACCCCCTCGTGGTCTAAGTATTCCTAAGGGTAAAGTCATTCGCTTAGAAAAAGCTCTTTATGGACTTAAACAAGCACCAAAGCTTGGTATGATAGGTTTAGTCGTGTTATGATTGATATTGGTTTTCAATTCTGTTTAACTGACACTGTTTTTTTTATTAAGAATTCTGATGCAGGGATCATTGTGCTTCTTCTCTATGTGGATGATATGATCATCACCGGAAGCGATAAACAGGGAGTTGAAACAATCAAAACACTTCTTAAATCTCATTTTGAAATGACTGATTTGGGCTTGTTGAGATATTTTTTAGGCATTGAAGTTGCTTATTCTCCTAGAAGATATTTATTATCTCAGACTAAATTTGCTTTTGATATTGTTTTCAGGTCTGGTATTACTAATGATAAGAAAGTTGACACTCCAGAAGTTGTTAATGTTAAAATGAAGATTGATGATAGAGAACTTCTTGCAGACCCTACTCCTTATAGACAGCTTGTCAGAGCACTTTTCTATCTATCCATTACCAGACCAGATATAGCACATGTTGTTCACACAGCAAGTCAATTTCAACATGCTCCTACTTCTGTTCATATGGGAGCAGTCATGTGTATTATCAGATACATCAAGTCCTCTCTTTCATGAGGACTTTTCTTATCTTCCTCCTTTTCTCTTGATTTTAATTGCATATACTAATACTAATTGGGGAGGTGATCCTAATAACAGACACTCAACCACTGGCTTTTGTGTCTTTTTAGGAGAATCATTGATCTCATGGAGGTGTAAAAAACAGCATAAGGTATCTCTCTCATCCACTGAAGCTGAATACAGAGCCATGGCAACCACGACCATGAAAATAGTTTGGCTCCGACGACTGCTTGCTGACACGGGAGCTGAAGCAACAAAGGCTTCACAAATGTGTTGTGACAACAAAAGTGTGATCTACATTGCTAGTAACAGAACATTCCACGAACGCACCAAACACATCGAAATGGATTGTCACTACGTCAGAGAGGAATATCTACACGGGATAATTGATCTGCCATATGTCACTTCAGAATATTAGTTAACAGACTTCTTTACAAAGCCTCTCGTTGCTCCCCGATTTCACTTTCTCTTAGACAAACTTTCGCTCATTGTACCGTAAGTTTGAGGGGGGGTGTTAAAATGTAAAACTGTACATATATGTATAATAATATTATATTATTATATATATATTTTTCATTTCTTTCTTTTCTGTAATTTTTTTCTTTATTTTTATTTTGTCTTTATGTCATCTAGTTTATTTTGAACTAGAATGACTGTTGCTAGTCAAGTCCTGTCCAGACTTGACTAGCAATAGAGTTGTTGGACTGACACTGTCCAACAACTCTTAATAGAGTTATTGTCCAACAGCTCTTGAGTCCTCTTTCAGCTGTGTATATAAAGGGGTGCAACCCCTCTTGTATTTCATTCCAATGCTTCTTAAGCAATTGGTTTTTCATATTAATAAAGAATACATTTTTATTTTTTATTTTTTCTAGTTATACCCTTTTTAAGGGTTATGCTTTAGTGTCATTCTTGACACTTGCCCTTGTGAATCTAAGCTCGTGTTTTGAAGATCCCCATTTCATTTCATGAACACCAGACTAACTTCCAACATAATTCCCACAATTGCTAGGCTGTATTTTTTTTTTAGTAGTGTCTCAATCATGCAAGATGTAAGAGAATCATGAAAAAATTGGCATCACCTATTATACATATGTCAAATAAATAAAAATTAACCCAAGATGCTTCTAAATCTGACAATTCTGTAAAACAACCATTAGGAGCACCTTCCTCATCAAGACCGACAACAACATCTGCTTATGTCGAACTATTGTGCAATTTAGATTCAATTTGTAGGTCTCTGGCACAAATTGTTGAACAACAATCCCCAAACCATGGCAAATTTGTTTAATCTCAGTTTTAACATTGCAGTTAGCTCTGCACATAGCCAAGAGAGCACCTTGAACATGCCCCATTTGGCAAAAATCAAACAATCACAACCAGCTTGATCTCTGTGCGATGTTGATGCTATTAGTATTTATATCCTTAAAACCCATTTTGTTGCTGAAACTTCTCAAGATATGTAGCAACAGAAAGAAATTTAAACATAGAAAATATTCTCTTTGGCTAAGAACAGAGTTACCATGTATTCTGTTTTCAGTATGTGGTATGTGATCCATGTCCGACTTCTGGATTATGGCCACAACATGTTGTTACTTATTTATGCATTTGTTTTACGTTGAATTTCAATAGGAACAATATTGTAATAACACTTAGCTACAGTAATTTGCACACAAATATTGAATCATCACATTTGAACCAACAACCATCTGCCATGCAATTATCCATGAAGCAGACACTATGTTCTTTTCATACAAATTTTCAAGGATAAATTCTTTTTGGAACAAGTTTACACTGGAGAGTTGGGTTTGATGTTGCAGTAATGACGAGGTGTTGTAAACGTAAAACATAAAGAATCATTCACAAAAGTGGCCACAAGTAATTGGTTCCAGAATGACATGAAAACTTAATTGTAGTTCTACAAATGCCCTGACACGAAATGCCATGAAAACTTAATTTCTGACATAAAATGATATGAAAACTTAATTTTAATTCTGCAAAGGCCCTGAAACCAATAAACTCATTGAAGGGTTTGTGGTGTCAAAGTGATAGCAAAGACAAGAAACAATCACTTTTTTCCCCTTGATATGCCTTTGGGATTCTTTCTTTATAATGTGGAATGGAAGATAATGGTTCACAGACCACATGCTGAAAGCATAATACAATCCATTCTATCAGAGGAAAGGTCAATGACCTGGAACATATAAAATGCTTCATTCATGTGAACATGACATTTAGAAAATTCGTTCTCAGGAATCATAGTTGGCAAACTCGTGACTCGGATTCGGATCACCCAACCCTTGACTTGCGAGTCAGCAGGTCGACTCGGTAACTCGGGTGAGTTAGGACTATGCATTTTCTAGTGTTAAGATATGGAAAAATCAAAATCCATATTGTATAATCACTAAATTTAGCACAACACACGAATGACTAAGCTATATAAGTATTCAACCATACATAATTGTTAATATAAACATATGATTCTTTATAACAAGTATTCTTTTATGGGCATTATGCACTAAAATCACAAAATGCATGACAGAAAACACATAAGAGGAATGTGGATCAGCGGTCCTGAATGGTGACCCAAGTTGGGGTCCAATCCGGATCAACTGGGGCGATTCTCGAGTCAACTTGTTGGGTTTGCCAACTATGCAGAAATTCAACTGCCATACCTAAGACAAAAAAAAAGAATTAAGATTTAGACAGGAAAGCAACAGAAATATATAGTTCTTTACTTTTTCCTCCTGTTTCCCCAGTAGATTCTATATGAACTATCTGCGATCTATTCATCCTAGAAGTCAATAAGTTGATTTTGTGTTAAAAAGTGCTATGAAGAATAAAAGAGAGATTGAACTTGGTAAATTTTTTCTCAACTAAATCCAATCTAACAGTACTATTTCCAAATAAAGACCATAAATGATACTGCAAGCAGACAAACCCTATAGAAGGATAAGATAAATTTTTTTTTCCAATAAAATGGTATGCATGCCCATCTAGAAACACATCAAACCAATAGGCATTGCGGGCATTAATAACATTAACCTCAAGCTTTCTTATAGATTCAGAGACCATTATCATGGTGTTTTCTATTGCACTACCGAAATTCTAGTGCATCAAGCCTGCAATTTGCTTCCTTTCCAAACTGCTGACAACATTAGTTATGTAACACCGCCTAGGTGGGTTATGCTGGCCACCTTGAGAGATTACGGGAAGAGGGGAAAATGCTACCCCTCTCCCTCTCCCACAAAAATGGAAAGTGGGAGAGGGAAGGAGGAAATGTTTCCCCCCTCGTTTATGGAAGGAGGCGGGTGAAGGGGGTAACAGACCCCTTACCCATGGCTATAAAAGCCATGGGTGCCCTCTCTCTTCCCACTCGATCCAGCAGAGAGAGGGATACAGAGAGAACGGGAGAAGGAGAGGAGGATGCACAAACCCACCGGCTGACAGGTAAGTACCCCTCTCCCTCTCATTTCTTTTTATGCAGAGGTCACCGAAAACCGTGAGGTTGTCGACGAGTTGCAAGGGTACAGAGACAAAGAGAACCCTATCTTTGCCTCTTATGGAAGAGGGGGGGCGGGGGGGGGGGGTAGAAAAAGGGTTTCCCTCAACTAATACCCCCGGACGGTGACATGGGACAGGCAGCCGCCGACGATCGCCATCGGTGCCGCCCCATTTACATGGGATGCAGCAGTCCAAAAATAGTAAGGTTGCCGGAACTGCCGCACAAAAGAGGTGACAAAGGGGGGGGGGACCACCTACTATAAAGAGGCAGGAGGTCCGGTCACTGCCTCACCGTCTGCAGGTACAGATCGGAGTAGAAAAAAAAAACAAACCTTCAGAGCCTGTGAAATGGCAGACTCGGTCTACACAAAAGGCAAACCGAGTTGGCCATATCGCTTGGTTTGGGCATGACCCAGACCGAGCCAGGTTAGGTGCAGACCGAGATGACTTGGTCTCAGCATGCCCAGATCGAGCCAAGCAATAGAAAAAACAACAGTTTGACAGACCGAATCGAGTCTGCATATTAGCAACAGATCGACTTGGTCTGAATAAATCGAGTCAGATCTGATATTTGGCAGACCGACTCGGTCTGTTCAAACCAGAGTTACCAGAAGCTTCTTAGGTAGTTGGGAAGCTCATTTCCTGAAAACTCGCTTCGAAAGCGCGATAGTCCTTGCTTCTGAAACTTCATGGGAATCTCGATTCTCACATGCTTCTTCTATGCTTCATACACACATGGTATATGCTTCCTATATGTTTTTCTCACGTTTCTTTTCATGTTTTCATGTATTTTCTCACGTTTTCACTCACTTTGCATGTACTTTCTTTAATTTAGTAACCATCATTGTTAGATTTAAACAAAAATTTAACTCTTTTACTAAAAAATCATGAAATATAAGAATAATCAATTTTATTTTAGTTTTTATTTGTTTCTTGTTCGATTCCTATTCAATTACCATATTGCTTCATTTTTTTAATATTTTGCTTTTAAATTAATACTTCGCTTCCCGCTTCCTATAAATTTTAAAATGCTTCGCTTCTCACTTCTGCTTCTCGTATCGTTTCCTGCTTCCGATTCATAGTTTGGCAACCTTGGTTCGAACGAAGTCGGGTCCAATTAGCTTTAGCAGACCGTCTCAGTCTGGACAGATTGAGTCTGGTCTGTTTTCTTGACAGACTGACTCGGTCTGGATAGACTGAACCCGATTATGTTCAAGGCATACTGACTCAGTTTGGGCATACCGAGTTGAGTCTATTTTTGCGGACCGACTCGGTCCAGACCAAGTCGGGCCTAATTTGGGTCAGACCGACTCGGTCTAGACCAAGACAACTGGACTTTGATAATATATATATATATATATATACGCGTAAGTGGAATCAGACTTTAGATCCAAATTGGACCCAAAGCTCAAATCGGATCGTAGACCCCAAAGTGGATCCGAAACTAAGTGAATTTAGTGAAATTTAGTCCAAATCCAAGACTTTCCATCATAGACGCCATACATATGCTAAACCATCACAAAAAGTTTGGATCGGGCGTATCAGATCCAAGATCCAGTCATAATTGCAGTTGAAAAGCCTAAGTGATCAATTTTGAAATCAGAGTGGATCTGAATCTGGAATTTAATACGAATTAGATATGGCATAAAGATGTGGTGTAAATAAAAAATATTACATGAAACTGAGGGTGGTTAAAAGGTAAAAAGATAATTTTGCCCTCGGTATGCCTGATTAGTAAACAAGGCATAATTTGATACCCCAAAGTCAGATTCAAGTGATTTTTGGATCTTTGGATTCTCCTCTTAAAGTGAGATCCATTAGCAGGGGATGTGATGACAAATGAAAGATTGTAGTCAGAGTTTGGCATTTAAGCCTAGGGGTATTTTGATAATTTTTATAAATATGAGATTATAAATGATAATACAGGATATTCATTGATTTTAGATGAAAACTTGCAAGAAGGCTAAGGTATTTCCTTAGAGTTGGGTTTTAAGCATTTCAGGTAAATAAACATTTGCAAATTCCTTCTTAGTTAAATAAAATACATGCTAGTTGATTTAGGCATCTTTAAATGTGATTTTTTATGCTTTAAGTATGTTAGTTTTATCTATCTTGAATAAAATAATGTGTATCATGCTTAGGAATCCATAAATTGTGATATTTAATATGATGCTTAATATGATGATACATATGGCATGCCACTTGATTCATGGCATAATTTAATTATGAATGTATCTTGTATAGAGGAAATTATGATATTACTTCATGTAAAAGATTGATGTATGATTTTGAGAATTGAGTGTATAGTTTCATAGTCTCGAGGTAGGAAATATCTTGAGAATATCATACTTATGCCTTTGGAGGGGCATTGTAGGTGTCGTGACTGTCTGTAATGGGTTGCTATCCTTAAAGTTCTGACATATAAACACATGTTAAAAAGTAGTTAGTGGATATACATTGATGATTGTATAATGCACTAACTTTAAGAAATGAATATTGAAAAAATGATGTGCATAGGATGACCACACAGAGCATAATAAGGAACTCTATAAGGTGGCATGGTCTAGTGCATTATTGAGGTGTGTACTTTGAGAATATCTTAGACGTTCCTAGGTTACCCTTAGAGGTTAAAACATTGTCTACTAGACACGTGTAGGATGTAGTATGAACCACAAAACCTTGAAAACAGGTAAAGCTTATCGACACCTTGGGGGCAGGTATAGCTCCTTGAGTACCTTGGGGGTAGGTATAGCCACCTTGGCTCTTTGGCTAGCTACCAATTAAGCTCTTTGCAGCTCTCGGCTTGAAACTGGCGAGCAGCTGCAACATTTGTGTCTATAGTTTAGGCCGGTTTGAACTATGTTGTTGTGAGTGGTTCATATGTCTGGTCAACACCGTAGACTTTGAGTTGTCTACATGAGTTGCTATGTCCAAAGATGCTATATCTAGAATAGTCGATTACAGCATAGTATGACTTTGAGAATCATGATAGAGATACGGTAAAATTGGGTAAAATTCATAAACATGTGTGCATAATTAGCAAAATAAATTAAGACTAAGATCTTAAAGCTAACTACAGTTCTAATGGTCGTGTTTATTTGTAAATGAGAACTTACTGGGTTGTAGGCTCACCCCTTTCTTGGTTGCAACTATAGGTTCAGAAACAACTGCTAACTGCAGGACTTAGTAGTGGACCTCGACTCTGCCATCATATTTCAACACATTTGAAGTATGGTTTACTTTGACTCTTCTATTTCTTCTACTTATGATAGTTGTATTTGGATGGTTATGGTTATTGTAAATAGTTGTATGGACCTTCATCTATTGAAAAAAAATTCTGACATGGTTTTTGAGGTTATTGTAGTAATTTTCCTCTAGGAACTAACATCCACAAACTCAGGCTTGAGAGGTCCCGGTTTGGGTTGTTACAAGTGGTATCAAAGCTACCTTTTTTAAAAAAGTTGGATTTTGAGAAAGTTGAAGATTATAATGATTAGGTCTTACAAAAGAGATAATTTGAACCATTCAAATGAATAAGTATCAATGAGTCATAGGAAAGTCTATGTAGTTGATTAGATCCTAAACTTATTGAGTGTTTCATGTTAGTAGGAATGGACGCTAACAATAGTAATGCCAGCAGGAGCGACCGTAAGGGTGTGTGAACACCCCAAATTTTTCAAAGATTTACAAAATGACCCTTTTGCCCCTGACACCATCTTCTGAGAAATCAAAGCAAATTCTTCAGATTTTCTGAATTAAATTCCATATTGGTATATTCAAAGTTAACTTCGGATCCGAATCCAGGACTTTAAATCTATATTTCCCCAAAAACCGGATCCAAACCCATTTCTGAAGAAATTTTCTCAAAATAGCTTTAAAATTCTCAGAAAAATTTTCTTTTTGTAAATATTTTTACAAAAACACAAAAAATTAGTTTTAAATCTTTAATTTCTCGTAAAGATTTAGGATTATTCTAAAAATACAAAAAAAATGAAAAATAACATAAAAAACCAAAAAAATTGGAAAAATTACAAGAAAAGCAAATGCTTCTCAAGGTTTTAAGAAGCTTCTTGCTGAAAACCTCAATTTTCAACTGTTTTACAAAAAAATCTTTTTAAGGGGAGCCTCTTTTAGGAAATATCACAAAAATTCCAACGACCCCTTCCCGCGCCTTCTTCCTTCTCCTCTCCACCGTCCGATTGGCAACAGTCGGCCTGTTCTTCCATCCTCCATCTCCAACGATTTTCGTTCACGAACCTTCTCTTCCATCTATAAAAAAGGAGGAACAAGGGAAAGAAGGGGATCCATTTTTTTTTGGTGCCGATCATTCCCCCCACATTCCATTTTTCTTCTCTGATATCCCTTATTTTCCTAGAGATCGATCTTTCTGCAAGAGCACCCCCTTTTTTTACCCATTATCGATCGAGTTTTTCTCTGCAAAAGGCCATTGCAATCCATCGATTTCATCCATCATCAGCATTTTTCATCCCATTAACGAGGTCTTTCTGAAGGATCCATTGTTTTTCCTGGACATCCATTGCAATCCATCATATTCATCTGCAAGTTTCAAGTAGCAAACCACGAGATATCCCTCTTCTTCCCTCAATCCATCATCCATTTTTTTCTGGAGATCGGTTTTTCACTTCAAGTATCCATCAATTCCCTCCGTCGAAGCATCAAGTTCCCACCATCGATCAACTTCTTCCTCTAATATCAGCTTCATTTTGAGTACGATCGGTTTTTCTCCTGAGCATAGTGAAGCAACGCCTCTTCCCTTTAAACCAAAAGCCTCCATCACGGGTTTCTGTCCCACAAGCATATGAAGAACAGGAGTCAGCGTCATCCTGGTGAAAGGAAGTCGACTTCATATAAAAGCCACTCCTCTTCCCCCTTTAAATCAGAATCTCCATCAAGTGAGTATTTCTTTTTTTTCTGTTCTCCAAATCTTCCAGCACACTTTTTTTTTGTCTATGAAAGCATCCATGGTAACACTGGTTTGCATATAGCAAATCGGACTACCTCAAATGCAACAGTGATGGAATGATCCAATTCCGATACTTTATTTTTTATGCTTACCTCTATACTTTTTTTTTATTATTTACAATCTATCCTTTGTATTATGTTAATTCCCCTTTTTTTTCCTTTTGTATAATTTCTGCTTTAACGCCACAACACAACATTGCTTAGTTTCCCATATGTCATTATATTCTCATGTCTCTGATTACATTTTGTCATCTTCATTTTCATGTCTGTGGCTTAGCACTTTCTCTCTCGCATTTTCCCCTTTGGTACTTCCTATTTATACTTTTCTTGCATTTCAATGATGGGGATTTTGTATATCTAAGATTAATTATTAAATTTACAGTATGTTGCGATTTCAATTTGTCATTTCCTCTGCTACATCGCACCATGTCCTTTGCATCCCCGCTATACCCTTCATCTGACCTCAATTGGGTCTGCTGACCATTCATCCAGTTTGTTAGAGAGGCGGCACAAGTTAGGAATTCCCTGCATAACAATGTTCGAGATTCTGAGAATACAAATGGATCTCAGAAATTGAAATCTGAATCTGGGTGATGATCAGGAAATTAATATCACTTTTGATGAAGATTTAGCATCGGATGAGGTTCTGAATTTTCCTCAGTCAGATGTTCAGCTTCTGCAACACAACTTGCTACAAATTTTTTGTTTATCTTTCACTGCAATAAAAACCATTGATTGCAAAATACAGGATGATCATAAATAGACTTTGCAAATAATATCAAGCATATTTAGCAAAGGCTTTCTTCAAGATAATGTTACGTGATAGACCATGTCCAGATAGAGAGATTTGTAATTTTTCTTTTATTGATGATCTTGAGTGTCAAGGTGACACTGATTCAGTGGATGAATTCCCTGCAAAGGCGATTCAAAAAGAGTTTGGATCGATTTTAGGCATCATGATAAGCAAATGCTCGTGTGGCATGCTGTAGCAGAGTGTTTTTCTCTTTCTGACTAACATCATCTAAACTAAGGATCTAAATGACAGTATGAGTATAAAAAAAAAGTCTAAGCTATCCAATGATGCTGTCAAGGGTTCACGATTCATGCTTATTTTTTTTTTTTTTGAAGATTATGTGCTGAAGTGTTATACACTGGTCAACAAGCAAGGAAACCTTGAGAGACAACATGTTTAAAAGAGGGTTTCGTGTCAAAGTAACTGCAATCAGCAGTAAACCCTGAACACTTCTGCAATCTCGTGGCAGGAAGAAGTTTACTTGTTCTTATTAACTCACCTGTTAGCTTATTTGTTCTTAGCTTATTTGTTCTAAGATTGGCTCAGGTCTGTTAAAAATTCTGAATGAAGTCTGGCCCAGGTCTGTTAAAATTTTGAATGAGGTTACCATGATTAAGATAAACATCGTTGCTGTCTCAACAGTTCTGGCTGCACCCCTTCCTATGATAGCTATGTCCAAGTTTCTTTCTTAAACATCAACAAATTTCGACAGGTGGTTCTGTCATGATCTCCAGCCATTGCCTGCATTCTTCACTCATTCGTTATTCATTTTTTTTTTGATGCCCTGCATACATTATGATGTAATCTCTTTTTATTACTATTATTGTTGTTATTATTATTATTTCTCATTGACCAGGATTGTTAGTTCTGTTTAGTTTCCTTGCTCTCTAGACTGGTTCGGATGCAAAAAATGAAGACTCAGGAGCATGATCAGAGCTGCTGACATTTCTAAATGGAGAAAACATATATATATAACTGTTTACCATGAATGGATTCTGAGTTTGCTTTGAGACAAGATATCACGACCAACAGGATCGTGGAATATAGCGTTTGTCATTCCAAATTGGGTTTATCCCCTGTTACTAAGGCTATTTCAAAGACATAGGATCAAAATTTTTGAGCCCTCAATGTTTCCTCGGCTGTAGGTAATCACATTTTGGTGGATTTACAACCTATCTTGCTCTTTATGTCCAAGGTAGATGGGAGTTTTAAGGTTAGTTCTATAAGCATGAACTTCTAGATAGAAGGTGCAATAGTTATTTTTGCTACTCATCCCAGGCTATGCATCAGAAAATGCAGGAGAGACCTCTTCTTTCCGACTCGAACTTTGGGCAAGCTGCCCATAGCAATGTCCTCCCTGTAGTGCCAGACTTCCTCTATGCCATCAATAAATTGGCATATGATATCCATTTCCATTTCACATTCATTCATATTTGCCCATTCCTATAATCATTCACAGTCACCTGGTTGTCAACTCAGATGAATGCCCATTCTGCATCATGTATACCCTCTCCAGTGACAATTTCCACTCAGCAGCAAGATCCGACCAAAGCTTCTGCTGCCATTCACAGTGTCTCTGCTGCCATTGGCAGCACAGCAGCCCCATTATGCTGCCCATACAGCCCCCTGCTGCATTTGTGCTTAGCCCTTGTAGCATGACATATCACCCACTATTCACCTGCTGCTACCCCATTTTGATGCATTTCGCCCCAGAACATAGGAGCAACCACCATGTTTTACTCACAACAGCATCCCAGCCATACCATCATGGCATGACACCTGTGGTGTCAAAGCTCTTTTACTATGCACTACCCATCTTATCCCAGCCTTGCACCCACTGTGCAATATCTTCTCATCATCTTTACTAGCACTTGCCCATTTCCCTTCATCACACATACCTATCCTCATTCACCACCCACAGCAGCAGCTGCCCTCAGTCTTAAAAATACAGTCCCAACACCATCCTATCTACAGCCACCCTGTGACTATGTCCCTGCAGTCAGTCCCTTACCTACAGCCACTCATCATGTCATCCCATTTTCAGCTGTACTGTACTCTGTTCCACAGCATTTGCAGCATTCACATACTTATCACCCTTTATCACTTCCTGTTTTTTTAACTTACCTATACCACCATGTTTTACTCACAGCAGCATCCCAACATAATTTCCATTCTTAGCACTCACTGCACCATTACCCTCTGCATTACCTCACAACCTTTAGACTTCCAGCCTAGATGGTTACCATTCACCTTAAATGTCATTATAGCCCATTTCCAGTTATCTCATTTTCCAAAGTTCGACATGTCATAACACATGCAGGGGATGTCATAATTATATGTTTTGGGTCTTGATTGGTAATGCAACCTTATATTATTTCTAGATAGTAGGTTCATGTGCATTGTAACCTCCTCCTCATTTCTAAATGTCTTCCATAAACATGAATAACACTTGCACTTTTTCATCATCTTTGTCAAGTACTAACCCTGTTTTGCAGGAAATATGTGGATAAAGTCATCATTTGAAGTTGTAAAATTAAATTCATATGTTGTAATAGCTAGATTTGAATGAGAAGTTACATTTCCTGCTTTAGGTAGAATGGATGAGCATTGTAAATATCATTGAATTACTTGTCTTTCATGCATTTTGCCTTTACTTTTCAAATTCTCACAAATGGGAACACGAATGTTACGTGCACCATTTCGTAAGAGATAATAAATACTAAGTTGATGATCCACATCAATGGCCATAGTCAGGATGTGGACAAAACTTAGTATTTTTATCTTTTACAAAATAACACTGGATCCACACTGGATCCATTTTCAAAATTCAACATATTTTTCTTAAATATTTTCTTCTTTTATCAGAATTTAACTTAAAATTAACTCAAAATATATACCAATGGCCATAGTCAGGGTATATTGAGAGTTAATTTCATTTTAAATTCTATAAAAGCACCAGAAATGTATTTTATTCTTCACTTGAATTTAAATGTGATTATTATATAATATATCCAATGACCATAGTCAGGGATATATTATATCTTCAATCTCATTTCTTAATTCATTTAAAGAATGGAATAGTTTTTCGAAATCCAATTTCAAACTCTTTAAATTCATTCATCATTTAGGGAAGAATGACATCATATTTTCAAAATTCTCTTTAAAAAACCCAAGTGATTTTTTGAATATCTCTTCTTCAAATTCCTATTTCAATTCTATCTCATTTCTCAAATCCAAACTTTGAAATCAAATTCAAAGTTTAAATCCAACTTGATTCATTTTATAAATTCCAAATTCAAGTTTCAAAATCAAATTCCAATTTGACTTTGAAATTCATCCTCAAATCAATTTTCGAAATTCCCAAAATCCAAAGTTAAATCCTAATCTCAACTTGGATCCAGATTTCCAAGTATGAACTCAATTCCCCTTTGGATCTCAGACTTCAGATCTGATTCCATCTTAGGATCCAGAGTTCAAATCCACCTTTGGATCTCAGATTACAGATCCAATTCTATTCTAGGATCCAGAACTCAATTCCCCTTTGGATCTCAGACTTCAGATCCAAATCTATTCTAGGATCCAGAATCCAATTCTACTTTGGATCTCAGATTTCATATCCAAAATCCATTCTAGGATCTAGATCCCCACTCTACATTGGATCTCAGATTACAGATCCAAATTCCACTTAGGATCTAGATCCCCATTCTACTTTGGATCTCAGACTTCAGATCCAAATCCATTCTAGGATCCAGAATCCAATCCTATATTTGGATCTCAGACTTCAGATCCAAATCCATTCTAGGATCCAGAATTCAATTCTACTTTGGATCCCAGACTTCAGATCCAATTCCATTTAGGATCCAGAGTCCAACCCTATCTTGGATCTCAGATTTTAGATCCAAATACCATCTTGGATTCCAAATCTTGAATCCAATTCCATTCAAAATTCCAAATCCAAATTCCACTTTTGATTCCAATTCTTAAAACCAATTCCATTTTATTCCGGATTTCAAATCAAGTTTTCATTTCAGATCCTAAATTCAAAATTCAACTTTGAACCCTATTCAGAATCCAGATCTTGGATTCAGATTTCATCTTGAAACTCCAACTTTTAAATCAATCCCATTTCTCAATTCCTTTAGATTTCCCACATTTCCTTCTAAATTCAAAACTTCAAATTTAGAATTCAATTCCATTCCAAAATATTCATCCAAGTTCAAACTCTTAAATTCAAAGTTCATTTATGACTTTGAAAACCTCCTTTCTTCTCTTTTTATCTCAAAACTTCAAAATCACTTTCCAAAAAATACAGATCTATTTTCCTGAGCTCTTGATCATTCTAAAAGCTTAGAACTTTAATCTTAAGTTCTAAGTTAGAAAACATTTCTTCACTTTATTAGATTCACTTGAAAATTCTTCAAAATATTTTCAAAAAGAGCATACATCTTTGCATTTGCACAAGCATGATTCATTGTGCATTTAGACTTAGGATAAATACTTAGATAAAATTCTTTGCAAAGCAAAAGGCATAAAATTCGACCCTTGGTTCGATTACCCCTGGTAAAGGCGCCAGGAACGGTCGAACCTCGTACCGACGAGCGGATCCCGTCTTCCAGTTTTCCCGCAAAAAATTTCAAAACTGAGGCGAGTTATTTCAAAAATTTTCAAATTAAGGTCAAGTGAGACCCGCAAAATAATTCCTCTTCTCTCTTCTTTTCTTTTCTCTTCTCTTTTCTCTTTCCGTCTTCTATTTTCTCCCTTCAAAAGGAGGACATAGAGGAAGAGAAAGAGAGAGAATATTATGAGAGGAAAAATTTTGCGATGATCACAGGTTTGGCGACCGTGATGGGACTTCGTCTCCGTCTGGTTGAATTTTTGCCTTTTCTTTTACTTTGATATTATCTAAGTTTTTATTCTAACATATGTCAGCTATATTTTCATGCAACCCTTAGGAGCCTAGATTTTGTCCTAAGCTGACATCATTGCATATAGGATCTAAGTATGGTTTGGTAGGACCATATTGAGGAGATTATTCCATGCTCACATTAGACTTAGGTCTTAAATACAAACTCTCCTCAATTCTAGGGATTGAATGCAAACAATGTATGCAAGTGTATGCTTCTCTTCATTTTAATCTATCTCTTTAGGACTTGCATTAGAGCCATCTGATTTCTTGCATGTTACACATATTTTGAAAACCTCCTTACCTATATTGTCCCGGTCTTCACGTTGTTGGGCTGTCTCACTGAACCATAGTTCGGGAGAGAGCCTCACAACTGGACCACTTATTTGGGTTCGCGCCCCCCTACCACGTACCTAAGGGCCATAGTCCGAGGTATATCGGTAGGTGCTCAAGGATGTTGGGAAGCCATTACCTTAGAACCGGAGAAATATTTCTATGCCACGTACTTCGAGCTTCGGCTTGGGTATATCAGCGTATCTTGATCGGAATCAGATAATTTGAACCCTAGAGTTAGGATTAAGGTCCTACAAGCCATTTCAAATATTGCATTTAGAGTCAGCCTTTAGAGAGTGTTGTGTGCGCATCCTTGTTTGTGCAACTTTAGTTGTATGATAATTCTCTCATTTTTTTCATATATATGTATCAAACCCTTTTTTTCAAACCCTGGGTGTATTATTCAAAACTTACCCTTATTTTCAAAAAACCCAGGTGTATATTTCTCTCTACCTACATTTCTTTTCTCTTTTAGATCAAATTTTCTTTAAAACCCTGGAAAATTCCTTTAAAATTTCATCAACCTTTTCAAAATTTCCAGGTTTGATTATTTAAAAAAGTCTATCTGTAAGTCCTGCATTCTATCTAAAATTCCTCACTCTTCTTTTTTTCCCAGTATCATTTCAATGGCGTCAAATTCCCTCGATGCTGTCTTTCCCCGATATCATGTCTTCTATCAGATTCAGGATGGACCCCCGGATCTGCGGGTCATTCAATCTCGACCTTTCTTCCCTCGGTGGTATTATTCTTGGTTCGCCACCTTCTCAAGTATGTTCCCAGACCACTTGGATGACTGTGGGTTGGAGATGGCATCAGCAGTAGGCAAGCGAACCATCAATGGAGCTTTGATTCAGGCCATGGCAGAACGGTGGAATCCACGTACCTACACATTCTGGTTTCCCTGGGGAGAGATGACTCTACTGATGGACGAATTCAATGATATTATGGGATTGCTCGAACCAGCTGGTCAGCCAGATGATCCTGTCGAGCAGCAGTTTTTGATCAACATCAAAGGGGTGGATGTTCGAGAAGCCTTGGCCAGAGCAACAGGGAGCAGATCCTGGCCCCTTATTGAGATTAGTGGGAATCAGTTCATCGACCTATTGGAACTATATCAAAAGTACGGAGCCTACAAAGAGGTTGACACTCTGTCTCGAGCAACGAAAGACAGAATTCAGCATGCCATGATCCTGTGCACAGTAGGGTTAGCTTTCTTCCAAGATGGCCAGAATTTCATAGATATCAGAGTCGCTCAACTCTTTCGAAGATGGGGAAGTAAGCAGACCCGTCAGCTTTCAGTCTCCATGGCCGCATTAGCCTTCCTTTACAGAGGCTTGGCTCGATTTGCCCTCGGAGAGACCATTTTGGTAGAAGGGTGCACTTACGCCCTGCAGTCGTGGTTCCTGCGACACGTTCCCTCGAAGGCCAGTTCTTTCAGGTTCAACAGTAAGCAGCCAAAGACAGTCATCCAATGCCGAGCTCTGATAGAGAAGCTGCATCAGGAGGAGATTACCTGGGACTTCTTTGACAGAAGAGAGACTGTTCCTCGATACACTTATGCACGTGACAAGCGCTACAAGTTGATGGGCCCTTTCTTTTGTGTTGATTATCAACCAGAACGATGTCTGAGGCAGTTTTCACAGCGGCAGGTTAGTGCCAACACCCGTTTCCCGACAGGCAACGTGCCAGAATTCAACCTGCAGTCGGATCAGTGGTCTGGGGCATATCATGTCGCCAAATATACCTGGGATTCCTTTAGTTCTCTGTCTGTATTTTCTGGGCCAAATGTATCATCTGAATATCGAGAATGGTGGCAAACTGTCTGCCCACCCACTCTTTGTCTTTGAATGTTAATATCAATAAAAATTACTTTTTGGCCAAAATTTTATTTCTTGTATTTTGTTTATAGCACAAATAGTCACAAATTTTGGGTGACGACCTCATCCCGGGTAAATGGGACATTCCTTCCACATTTTCTCCAATATATTTCCTCATGGTTGACGACCTCGCCTAGGTAACAAGGCACATTTCTCTGTTATCATCAAGTGGTAACACAATTATCACAAATCGTGTGATGACCCAATCCCGGGTAATGGGATAATCTCTTGAAATTGTCTACCAAATCCCTTAATTTCTTGCTTTTTCTCAAAGAAAATGTGATTTTTAAAAGCTTCTCCATACTCTAACCATTCCCATATTCTACAGGAAAGCTTTAACATCTGAAAATGGTTCAGACAAGGGCTGATAAGAGGGCTGCTCAACATCACAGTGACAACGAATCAGAGGAAATGAACTCGCCTAGATTATCCAAGAAGAATAACACGGGGGACGAAAGCGACGTTGATCCGGCCATGTACCGTATCTTTCAAAAAATGATGACCAAGATGATGGCCGAGCAGGCTAAGACTGTTCCCAAGAAGGCAGCTTCTAAGAGCAAAGCCAAGAAGAAGCCCATAAAAAAGCCCGTCAAGATCAGCAAGCAGAAGAAACAACGTGACAGTACTTCTGAGGATTCCGGGTCAGCAGGAGAAGTCTCTGAAGAAGAAGAGCAGTTGATTTACATTCCGAAGCACCTGCGGCAGTCCAAGAGGCCAGTGGAAGAGCCAGTATCAGTAAACAAGCCAAAGTATGGGGCCCCCGCAGAAGATTCGATTCAAGCTTTGACCAAGATAGTCAAGGACCTGCAAATCCGTGACAAAGGAAAAAGGTCATACACTAGGCAGGACTTCTATCTCGGCTTAGAAGGGGACAAGGATCTGGAGAACCTCCCCCGAAAATTCATCAAGTTTGACGGAACCGGCGATCCAAAAGCCCATTTGGCAATGTTCTTCGCAGAATGTGCCTGGTTCAGCGAAGATAACCGCGCCCTTTTCCTCTGTTTTCCCCGCAGCCTGGACGGGATAGCAGCGAAGTGGTACGCTGAACACGTCAATCCCATCGAATTGAGGGATTTCGACAAAGTTGTTAATATGTTTGTTGAACGCTTCCTGTTCAACACGGAGGCTCTGCCTACCCTAAACCACTTATGCAACCTAAAGCAGGAGCCTAATGAAAAGGCCAGAGATTTCATCCACAAGTGGAGGAGCATTTGCAATAAGATGAGGAATCCCATTTCTAAGGAGCATGCCCTCCAGGTCATCCTCAATAATTTTTGTCAGCCTCTAAAAAGCCTCCTTTTCCCATATCCCTCCAAATCCTTCATCGAACTAACAGAGCGAGCAGAATGACTCAAAATGGGGGTAGAAAATGGGATGTATGAAGGTGTTTCTTCGGCCAAGAACATCTTAGACCCAAAGAAAAAGGCTCATTTTACCTACTCAGCTGATGTCCCGAAGATAATCAGGGCAGTAGCAGTAAAAATGACAGCGGCAGTGGCACGAGGCCCAAGCAGAACAGGGGAAGAAAGGGAAAATTCTTCAAGAGCAATGACAAATCTCTCCCAACCGGTCCTCAACAAAAAGGGGACTTTCAAGAAAAACCTAAACACATCAATTGGAGCAGGGATAGGAAATTCACTCCTTTGGACCAGCCTCTGGAGAAAGTGCTGGAATACCTGCTATCCCATGGGATGGTGAAGTTGCCCAAAATTGCAGACCCTCCAGTATTCATGGGGAAGTACAGAGAGCAATACTGCAAATTTCATAGAGCCATGGGGCATGATACAGAACACTGCTTCGTCTTGAAGCATTTGGTCCAAGACTGTATCGATAAAAGCATCCTCGTAGAAGATGAAGAGGAGGGCAAAATGAAAATTTTATCTGCTCCATTTCCAAAGCATTCAACATCAACCATCTCCGAACACTCTTTCCTTCCACAGAGTCATATACAGCCATGCTCTAGTGAAGAGCTAAAACTCCAGCATCAGGTAATGGTTCTACATCAGGATCAGCCTATGTATCATAAAATGGATATCTTCTCACTTCTTGACCAAGTAAGTGTACCAATCAAGGATGAAAGAATTCCAATCTTCCCAAAGAGCTTTCTTAAGAAAGAAGCCTGCACAGAGAAGGCAGAAACCTCTAAAGAAGCAGAGCAACGGGCTGATGATTTCCAGAAGCCAATTACGGCACTCTCCAACATTTCCATCTTCGAATTAACTCATGATTCTCTCAAACATCAGGAAAAGTTGGATGATCTACTAAGGAAGATCAAGGTGAAGCCGGGCACCACGCCCGAAGACATGGCACAGATAGTGAACCAGGCGATGACAAATGCACCTATTACTTTCTCTGATGAGGACTTGCCAAAGCCTCATTCATTCCACAACAATGCATTATACATCGTAGTCAGGACCCGGGGCATGACTGTCCCGCACGTACTTGTTGATGGGGGCAGCAGTTTAAATATTTGTCTAGAAATGACAGCGAAAGCTCTGGGATTAAAGGAAGAAGAGTATGTGCCTGATCCCATCACCATCTACGGCTTTGATAATCATGGGCAGACTGCAAAAGGCAAAGTCTTTTTAGAGATTTTTATCAACTACTCAGTGCACACAGTCCTATTCCATGTCGTCAATGTGCCACCAACTTATAATCTTCTGTTGGGACGCACATGGATCCATAATGCCAATGTCGTTCCATCAACTCTCCACCAGTGCATCAAGTGGTCCAAGGGTGGAATGATCACTACCATCTTGGGCGAAGATCCTGAAGAGAGACTGCCACAGCCTATGATTCCTCGACCGACATTTACAGCAGATATTCCTAGCATCCGGGAGGCAGAGGAAATCAATCTTAGCGACAGCATAGAGATGATGAAATTAAAAGATGTCATGGACGAAGAGAATGTCACAGCTACGGTCCAATGGTAGGGACCTTGTTTCTTCAAGTTAGGAGGACGCATTAATTACACCTCCTTCAAAGATCATCCTTTATTCCCTCAGTTTTCCAAAGCAAGGAAGGGATTCGATCTGTTGATCAAACATGGATATCAGCCATTCCGAGGCATAGGGAAAGATGAAGACGACATGATAGAGCCCATCATTCCAGTCCGACATGCGGACAGATCAGGGTTGGGGTTCACCGGCCAAGATTCCAGCAAAAAGACAGTTTTTGTCAGAGGAAGCCAATAAAGAGATGATGCCTTAGTTTTCCTACTTTCTTTTCTTATCTTTTGTTTAAATCTTGTAGGGACAATACAGTCCCATCTTTTTGTCAATGTCTTGTAAATACTTTTGCTTCGATCAATGAAAGATCAATCTTTTCCTTATATTCGGGCATCTATCATCTCTTCTTCGTCTATGTCATTGCTCTTTGCTTTATACAAAAATTTGATTTGGCTCATACTTTCTCTTAAACAACCTCTCTTACATTTTCAGGACTATTAACTCCTGAATCAATGACAAGATTCGTTATCAATCCCAAATATCTGAAATTGGCAAGGTTTCCTGAGATGAAAGAAAGAGCAGAGGTCAGTCAGGCAGTAGAGCAGACCGAAGAGCCAGCCGAATTTGATTCCACCATTCAGGATTTACCAGAATTCGCTCACATTCATAAGCAGGATGAACCCTCATCTTTGGTTCAAGATCCAACCGAGGATATCAACATTGGGTCGGAAGATGATCCGAAAATTCTCAAAATCGGGTCGAGTCTAAGCGAAATTGAAAAAGCTAGACTCATCCAATTCCTCAAAAAGCATCAGGAAGTATTTGCCTGGACTTACGAAGATATGCCAGGATTGGATATCAAGCTAGTTGAGCACCGACTCAAGTTGAAACCAGAAGCCAGACCAATCAAGCAGAAATTAAGGAAGTTAGACCCTCGAATTGAGCAACAAGTCAAGGAAGGACTTGAAGATCTATTGAAAGCAGGCTTCATCCGAGCCATTGATTATCCAGATTGGTTGGCAAATATCGTGGCAGTCCCTAAAAAGAACAGAAAAGTTCAGATCTGCATTGATTTCAGGGATCTCAATAAGGCTACCCCGAAAGATGATTATCCGCTTCCCAATATTGACCTGTTAATCGATAGCACAACAGGTCATGTCATGTTTTCTTTCATGGATGGATATTCAGGCTATAATCAAATCAAGCTGACCGTTCGCGATCAGTCGAAGACTTCATTTACTACCCCATGGGGAACTTTCTGCTATACTGTGATGCCATTTGGGCTCAAGAATGCTGGGGCAACTTATCAGAGGGCAATGGCCGTTATTTTTCATGATCAAATGCACAAAAATATGGATGCATATGTGGATGACATTTTGGTTAAGTCTAAAGAAGAAGATGATCACCTCGATGCTCTTAGTCATGTTTTTGAAAGACTTATTCTTTACAAATTAAGACTTAACCCTCAAAAATGTGTTTTTGGAGTGGAGTCCGGCAAATTACTCGGCTTCATTATCAGCAAGAAAGGAATCGAGGTGGATCCGGCTAAAGCAAAAGCCATTATTGATATGCCGCCTCCAACTAATTTGAGAGAACTGCGAAGCCTTCAAGGGTGTATTCAGTCTATTCGCAGATTCATCTCTAATCTGGCCATGAGATGCGAGCCTTTCAATCATTTGCTAAGAAAAGGAGTTAAATTTGAATGGGGATCAGAATGTCAACTCTCGTTTGAGCGCATCAAGTAGTATCTCCTTAATCCACCAGTATTGAAGCCGCCAAAGTTGGGAAAACCTCTCTTACTATACATTTCTGTCAATCAGAATGCCTGTGGTGGATTCCTCGCACAATATGAAGAAGGCAGCCTGATAGAGCACGCCATCTACTACGTAAGCAAAACATTCATTGATTATGAAAAGAAGTATTCTCAAATGGAGAAAACTTGTCTAGCTCTGGTTTGGATGTGTCAGAAATTGAGACATTACTTGTTGGCTTCTGAAATCAAGTTTCTATCGAAGCTTAATCCTCTCAGATACATTTTGGAACAACCATTTCTCACTGGACGGATTGCGAAATGGCAAGTCCTTTTGATGCAATATGACTTAGAGTATGTCTCTCAAAAGTCAATTAAAGGCCAAGCGATCGCAGATCAGTTGGCAGATTTTCCCCTAACAGAAGAGATTAAAGCGGAAGATGATTTTCCTGATGAGCACATCTGTAATATCCAACAGCCCCCAGTTTGGAACATGTTCTTCGATGGCTCTAAAAACATGTCTGGCATAGGGATTGGAGTCTTGTTGATCACTCCAGAAAAAGAAATGATCCCTTATTCTCTTAAGCTTGGTTTTCAATGCACTCATAATATGGCCGAGTATGAAGCCTTAATACAAGGCCTCAAAATTCTGCAAAATTTCAATGTCAAGAGAGTGCATGCTTTTGGCGATTCACTACTTGTTGTCAGTCAAGTTAACACTGAATGGCAAGTAAAAGATCCAAAATTGATTCCGTATCAGAAGATCGTCTTAGCTCTTGTGGACGGCTTCAAAGAATTTCAGCTCAGTCACATCAGAAGAGAGCATAATCAGATAGCTGATGGTTTAGCCAGTCTGGGCTCCATTCTATCCTTCAAAGGTGGTGAATCATGTCGTTCTTTTGAAGTCGGCAGACTTGAACACCCCGCGTTTGATTCAAATATGCAAGTAAACCAAGTCAATCAGAAGGAGAAGCCTTGGTATCAAAATATCAAGAATTTCATTGAGACTGGTGAATTTCCACCAGAGATGCCAAAAAGGGAGCAACGTGCAATTCAGCGTATGTCTACCCGATATTTCATTCTTGCCAATGTCCTCTACCGCCGTGGGTTCAGTTCTGAGTATTCAAGGTGCTTAGACAAAGAAGAGGCCATGAAAGTTATCCAAGAGGCGCATAAAGGGATTTATGGTGGCCATGTCGGCTATCAAACTCTCGTCAAACAAATCGTCCGAGCAGGATACTACTAGAACACCATGCAGCGGGACTGTCATCAATTTGTGAAAAAGTGCGTCAAGTGCCAATTACACGCGCCTTATATTCATGCTCCGGCCGCATATCTACAATCAGTTGTTTCTCCTTGGCCATTTTCTATGTGGGCTTTTGACGTCGTCGGCCCGATTACTCCTCCTGCTTCCAACGACCACAAATACTTCCTGGTTGCGACAGAGTATTTCACGAAATGGGTTGAAGCTGTTACTCTACGCACAGTAGAAGGCCGCCATGTGGTTTCTTTCATTCATAAGAATATTCTTTGCCGCTTCGGCAAACCACATGACATTGTTTCAGACAATGGAACCCATTTAAAAAATAAGAGAATGAAAACCTTCTGTTCTAAATTCAGAATTTCCCATCATTTCTCAGCTCCCTATTATCCTCAAGGGAACGACCAAGCAGAGGCTACCAATAAGATTTTGATTCGTATTCTGGAAAGGACTGTGAAGACAGGTGGAGACTGGCATGAGAAAATTCATGACGCACTTTGGGCATATCGGACCACCATTCGGACTCCGACTAATGCCACTCCTTCAGAACTTGTTTATGGAACTGAAGTGGTATTGCCTCTCCATGTCCAGAAGCCCGCTCTCAAATTTGCTTCTCTTATAGAATTGCCACTCAATCAGTATCAACAACAGAGATTGGTGCAGCTAGATCTACTGGATGAAAAGAGGCTCAAAGCAGCAGAGCACGCTCAAGCTTATCAGCAGAGGATAGCTCGACATTATGCCAAGTCTGTCATTGAGAGAAAATTTCGAGTTAACGATTTGGTACTCAGATCAACAGCTCATCTCAAGCATCGACCACGGGGCAAGTGGTCACCCAATTGGGAAGGCCCTTATGTGGTTAAGGAAGCGCTTCCTCGCAATTCGTATCGTCTAATCAACGCAGATGGAGTGAAAATGTCAGATCCCATCAATGCTCTGCATTTGAAGAAGTTTTATACCTGAAATGTTCACTCTAAAGCCTTTGTACTCTTCAAAAGAGCCATTTCAATAAAATAACGATCTTCTATCAATTCTTACATTCCTCTCCATGATACTGGGGCATTTTATTTTGATCTATAATCATCTTCTTTCATCATATGCAGGCAGGATTAGACGAAAGCTCTTTTCCTCAAATTTGGTTAATTCTCAATTGATCTCATGATCTTTATTTTATTTGGTTCACTTTTTGTTATGATCAAATTTTTATCAAGCTATTGCTCATTTACATCAAGTTTTAACAAATTTTTCAATCTTATTAAAATTTCATCCACTTTTATCTTTAAAGATTACCCCTTCAGGTTAAGGGATAAACCTGATGCCTCCTGTCAATGAGGTATTCTCTTTTTATTCCCCCCCCCCGTTCAGGATAAGGGGACAAAATCCAGAAAGTCGACCACATGCAATTAAACTATGATGGTCCATTAATTTTTACCAAAGAATCTTTATTTTCTCAAAAATTCACTTTGTTTAGCTCATCTTTACAACCCGGTCCTCACACTAGGGTATTTCCCAAAATCTTCAATCATATATTGAGCTCATTTGGAGGATCCGATTCTCGCACCAATAACTTTCTACATTCAATCTTTTGATCAAAATCCTTTCTTCTACAAAACTCAAGTTCTGATTTAAAATCTCCCAAAAGCTGATGTATTTCAAACGTCCCAGTTTTACTGGTCAGGTATTTCAAACGTCCCAGTTTTTACTGGTCAGGTATTTCAAACGTCCTAGTTTTTACTGGTCAGGTATTTCAAACGTCCCAGTTTTTACTGGTCAGGTATTTCAAACGTCCCAGTTTTTACTGGTCAGGTATTTCAAACGTCCCAGTTTTACTGGTCACGTATTTTCGAAAAGATCCAGCATTTCGTTGGTCATATATTTCAAATGTTCCAGCTTCTCGCTGGTCAGATATTTTAAACGTCCCAGCTTTTGCTGGTCAGGTATTTCAAAAGATCCAACACTCGTTGGGCATGTATTTCAAACGTTCCAGATTCTTGCTGGTCAGGTATTTCAAACGTTCCAGCTTTTTGCTGGTCAGACCCAACACCCGTTGGTTATGTATTTCAAACGCTCCAGTTTCTCGCTGGTCAGGTATTTCAAACGTCCCAGCTTCTGCTGGTCACATATTTCAAAAGATCCAACACTCGTTGGACATGTATTTCAAACGTTCCAGCTTCTTGCTGGTCAGGTATTTCAAACGTTCCAGCTTTTTGCTGGTCAGACCCAACACCCGTTGGTTATGTATTTTAAATGTTTCAGCTTCTCGCTGGTCAGGTATTTCAAATGTCCCAGCTTCTGCTGGTCAGGTATTTCAAAAGATCCAACACTCGTTGGGCATGTATTTCAAACGTTCAAGCATTTTGCTGGTCATGTATTTCAAACGTTCCAGCTTTCGCTGATCAGGTATTTCCAAAAAAAAAAGATCCAACACTCGTTGGTCATGTATTTCAAACGTTCCAGCTTTTTCGCTGGTCAGGTATTTCAAACGTTCCAGCTTTTCGCTGGTCACGCATTTCAAACGTTCCAGCTTTGCTGGTCATGTATTCCCAAAAAAAGAACTCAGCTTTTGGTCGTATATTTTCAAAAGACCCAGCTCTCGCTGATCATATATTTCAAAAAATCCCAGCTCACAATTGTCGAGCTCCCAAAATCAACCTATTCCATAAATCAAACTTTCAGGTTGCAATTTCTCCATTCTCTCATTACCAAACCTTCAGGTTTCAATCTCTCAAAATCTATCATTTCCAAACCTTCATATCTCCAAATCTCTCAAGATTATCAATTCTCCAACCTCTGGGTACAATGTTTTCAAAAAATTCACCATTTTTCTCAACCCTCGGGTTATAATCTCCCAATTTCAATCATTCTCAACCTTTTTATTAAAACCCAGTTTTTCATAACCATTCGTGTATTTCCCAAAAGACCCAACACTCGTTGGTCATGTATTTCCAAAATGTTCCAGCATTATTGTTGGTCATGTATTTTAAACGTTCCAGTTTTACTAGTCAGGTATTTCAAAAGGTTCCAGCTTCTCGCTGGTCGCGTATTTCAAAGGTTCCAGTTGTCGCTGGACAGGTATTTCAAAAGATCTCAACGTCTATTTGTCATGTATTCTAGAAGGTTCCAGCTTTCGCTGGTCATATATTTCGAAAAAGGTTCCAGCTTTCGCTGGTCATGTATTTCCAAGGTTCCAGCTTTCGCTGGTCATGTATTTCAAAGGTTCCAGCTTTTGCTGGTCATGTATTTCCCAAAATCAAAAGATTGCGACTCAAGATCTCATCAAAATCTATATTGAGTGATTATTTAAAAAAGAATTCATGAAAATGTTGTCAATTTGCTAAAAGCATTAGTTGATTCTAAAAGTCTTACTACACAAAGAGAATTTCCTCAGATTACCTCTAGCATTTCTTTCCAAAAAGGTAAAAACTTTTTGCGAAAAAGAGGCAAAATTCAAGTATTTTCCTGTTGATCAACCAAATGGATGTGAGAAATGTCCTCGATATGATCAGTGAAAGAAATCTTCAATGATGTTGAAAAGCCGGAAGCGAATTGATATTGATCTTGGCTATGGCGCATGTTTAAAAATGACTTTCTGGCAATCAAGCAGTGGAAATATCTTGAGCTATAAAAAGAATCCACTCAACCTATCTCTTCTTATTTTCGTTTAAAAGTTGCAATCAAATATCCGCAAAATGGATCTCTCAATTGTCGTCAAGTTGAAGGCGAATTAAGCGAGCAGATCCCCGGGGCCAAAGAAGATTTGAAACATCTCCAAGATGACGAAGTTTATGACAGATCCTTCCAGGGAAAGTTCGGACCACTGTCGAGATGAAGGCAGATGCGATGAACCTACCGACAAACCCTAAAAGATATTTGATTTCTGCTATCATCTAAAGACCTTTTGAGTCAATGTCATCATATATAATCCCTGAGAAAAAGAAGGATCAGAACATCTCCAAGAAGAAGGAGTTTATGACGTACCCTTCCCAGAAAAAGAGAGAAAAGTCAGGACATCCAAATGAAGAATGATGTGAAAAACCGAGAAAGCCCAATGACTCAAAAAGAGTGTAAAAAGATCATCGTGGGAAAACACCCAGATATTAAACTGCCAAAGTTGCCAGAAATCATCTTTTCTAATGCAAAATTCTTTTATCAATATCTCTTCATTTTCTGCTTTTATGAAATTAAGAATATTTCTTTTATTCTCATATCAGGGAAATGGATAGCTTCCTTGAAGAAAATCATCAGCGCTAATTTTTTGAATTTGACTCTTAAAACCGAGAAGTTAACCTCATTTGGGGGAAATACTCTAGGTAAAAGAGGGAATATCTTTTGCACATACGGGCACATTTCCAAGCATTTGAATCAGCTACAATTTTATCTCATTGGCAAATTTTTTCTAGCCATTTCAAGAATGAAATAAACATTCAAAATCTATTTTGATGCAACCTAGCATTGTTTATACCTTCCAGAAAAGTTGCCTCATTCAGTTGAAGTATCTCTTCCTGTCCCATCGCGGTTTCTTCAATCAAGGATTCCGTATGGTGTTCCCACTCAGGTTAAGGGTCAAAACCTGAATTTTCTGTGAGAGGTCATTGATTTCAAAAAGCTATTTCAGTCTCAGCAAATGAGACGCCCAAAATCATTTCTTTTTCCAACCTTTAGGGAACTCTATATTTTCCTCCTTTCGCAAACCCCTTTCGGATTTGTTCGTCCAAATTCCGAAGGTCCCATTATGGTTTCTCCATTTAAGAAATCCGTATGGTAGATTTCCTATCCAGGTTAAAAGTTAACCCGGAGCCTCGCTTCGCGAGATATCTTCCTTGCAGGTTTGGGTTAAACCTGAGTCTCGTTCCAACGAGATTCCTCGTTTGGACGAGATGATTTCTTTCAGTCCCATCATGGCTCCTCCCATCAAGGAATCCATGCTTTGTATATCCATCCAGGATAGGATTCCTACTTGAGCTTCATTTCACGAGGCATTTTTCAAAATGTCCCATCAAGGTTCTCATGCACTCTTTTCCTCATTCAAAACACTTTTGATATATCTTTGTCCCATCCAAGTTAAGGGCTAAACCTGAATCATTCCAAAAAGAGTATCTTGTCTCATCCATGATACCTAATCAAAATTCTCATTTTCCACCATTTCAGGATTTTTTCACCCAAAGTCCCATCACGATTTCCTCAATTCTATCATTTAATCACACCATCTTCAAGGATTTCGTCCCCCCAAAACCATTCAAGATAAAGTTTTTTAGCCTGAGAAGCTATATTTTCAAAATTAATTCTTCCACACCCAGTTTCAGATCTGCTGACTGAGGCATTTTCAAAATTTGGAGTGTTGTCTTTGCCACTAAGCTCGGCTTTCAACCGGCTTAGTAGCAAAGAGGGGCATCTGTGAACACCCCAATTTTTTCAAAGATTTATAAAATAACCCTTTTGCCCCTGACTCCATCTTCTGAGAAATCAAAGCAAATTCTTCAGATTTTCTGAATTAAATTCCATATTGGTATATTCAAAGTTAACTTCGGATCTGAATCCAGGACTTTAAATCTATATTTCCCCAAAAACCGGATCCAAACCCATTTCTGAAGAAATTTTCTCAAAACAGCTTTAAAATTCTCAGAAAAAATTCCTTTTTATAAATATTTTTACAAAAATACAAAAAATTAGTTTTAAATCTTTAATTTCTCGTAAAGCTTTAGGATTATTCTAAAAATACAAAAAAAATGAAAAATAACATAAAAAACCAAAAAAATTGGGAAAATTACAAGAAAAGCAAATGATTCTCAAGGTTTTAAGAAGCTTCTTGCTGAAAACCTCAATTTTCAACTGTTTTACAAAAAAATCTTTTTAAGGGGAGCCTCTTTTAGGAAATATCACAAAAATTCCAACAACCCCTTCCCGCGCCTTCTTCCTTCTCCTCTCCACTGTCCGATTGGAAACAGTCGGCCTGTTCTTCCATCCTCCATCTCCAACGATTTTCGTTCACGAACCTTCTCTTCCATCTATAAAAAAGGAGGAACAAGGGAAAGAAGGGGATCCATTTTTTTTGGTGCCGATCATTCCCCCCACATTCCATTTTTCTTCTCTGATATCCCTTATTTTCCTGGAGATCGATCTTTCTGCAAGAGCACCCCCTTTTTTTACCCATTATCGATCGAGTTTTTCTCTGCAAAAGGCCATTGCAATCCATCGATTTCATCCATCATCAGCATTTTTCATCCCATTAACGAGGTCTTTCTGAAGGATCCATTGTTTTTCCTGGACATCCATTGCAATCCATCATATTCATCTGCAAGTTTCAAGTAGCAAACCACGAGATATCCCTCTTTTTCCCTCAATCCATCATCCATTTTTTTCTGGAGATCGGTTTTTCACTTCAAGTATCCATCAATTCCCTCCGTCGAAGCATCAAGTTCCCACCATCGATCAACTTCTTCCTCTAATATCAGCTTCATTTTGAGTACGATCGGTTTTTCTCCTGAGCATAGTGAAGCAACGCCTCTTCCCTTTAAACCAAAAGCCTCCATCACGGGTTTCTGTCCCACAAGCATCTGAAGAACAGGAGTCAGCGTCATCCTGGTGAAAGGAAGTCGACTTCATATAAAAGCCACTCCTCTTCCACCTTTAAATCAGAATCTCCATCAAGTGAGTATTTCTTTTTTTTCTGTTCTCCAAATCTTCCAGCACACTTTTTTTTTTGTCTATGAGAGCATCCATGGTAACACTGGTTTGCATATAGCAAATCAGACTACCTCAAATGCAACAGTGATGGAATGATCCAATTCCGATACTTTATTTTTTATGCTTACCTCTATACTTTTTTTTTATGATTTACAATCTATCCTTTGTATTATGTTAATTCCCCTTTTTTTTTTTCCTTTTGTATAATTTCTGCTTTAACGCCACAGCACAACATTGCTTAGTTTCCCATATATCATTATATTCTCATGTCTCTGATTACATTTTGTCATCTTCATTTTCATGTCTGTGGCTTAGCACTTTCTCTCTCGCATTTTCCCCTTTGGTACTTCCTATTTATACTTTTCTTGCATTTCAATGATGGGGATTTTGTATATCTATGATTAATTATTAAATTTACAGTATGTTGCGATTTCAATTTGTCATTTCCTCTGCTACATCGCACCATGTCCTTTGCATCCCAGCTATACCCTTCATATGACCTCAATTGGGTCTGCAGACCATTCATCCAGTTTGTTAGAGAGGCGGCACAAGTTAGGAATTCCCTGCATAACAATGTTCGAGATTCTGAGAATACAAATGGATCTCAGAAATTGAAATCTGAATCTGGGTGATGATCAGGAAATTAATATCACTTTTGATGAAGATTTAGCATCGGATGAGGTTCTGAATTTTCCTCAGTCAGATGTTCAACTTCTGCAACACAACTTGCTACAAATTTTTTTTTTATCTTTCAGTGCAATAAAAACCATTGATTGCAAAATACAGGATGATCATAAATAGACTTTGCAAATAATATCAAGCATATTTAGCAAAGGCTTTCTTCAAGATAATGTTACGTGATAGACCATGTCCAGATAGAGAGATTTGTAATTTTTCTTTTATTGATGATCTTGAGTGTCAAGGTGACACTGATTCAGTGGATGAATTCCCTGCAAAGGCGATTCAAAAAGAGTTTGGATCGATTTTAGGCATCATGATAAGCAAATGCTCGTGTGGCATGCTGTAGCAGAGTGTTTTTCTCTTTCTGACTAACATCATCTAAACTAAGGATCTAAATGACAGTATGAGTATAAAAAAAAGCCTAAGCTATCCAATGATGCTGTCAAGGGTTCACGATTCATGCTTATTTTTTTTTTTTTTGAAGATTATGTGCTGAAGTGTTATACACTGGTCAACAAGCAAGGAAACCTTGAGAGACAACATGTTTAAAAGAGGGTTTCGTGTCAAAGTAACTGCAATCAGCAGTAAACCCTGAACACTTCTGCAATCTCGTGGCAGGAAGAAGTTTACTTGTTCTTATTAACTCACCTGTTAGCTTATTTGTTCTTAGCTTATTTGTTCTAAGATTGGCTCAGGTCTGTTAAAAATTCTGAATGAAGGCTGGCCTAGGTCTGTTAAAATTTTGAATGAGGTTACCATGATTAAGATAAGCATCGTTGCTGTCTCAACAGTTCTGGCTGCACCCCTTCCTATGATAGCTGTGTCCAAGTTTCTTTCTTAAACATCAACAAATTTCGACAGGTGGTTCTGTCATGATCTCCAGCCATTGCCTGCATTCTTCACTCATTCGTTATTCATTTTTTTTTGATGCCCTGCATACATTATGATGTAATCTCTTTTTATTACTATTATTGTTGTTATTATTATTATTTCTCATTGACCAGGATTGTTAGTTCTGTTTAGTTTCCTTGCTCTCTGGACTGGTTCGGATGCAAAAAATGAAGACTCAGGAGCATGATCAGAGCTGCTGACATTTCTAAATGGAGAAAACATATATATATATATATATCACTGTTTACCATGAATGGATTCTGAGTTTGCTTTGAGACAAGATATCACGACCAACAACAGGATCGTGGAATATAGCGTTTGTCATTCCAAATTGGGTTTATCCCCTGTTACTAAGGCTATTTCAAAGACAGGATCGAAATTTTTGAGCCCTCAATGTTTCCTCGGCTGTAGGTAATCACATTTTGGTGGATTTACAACCTATCTTGCTCTTTATGTCCAAGGTAGATGGGAGTTTTAAGGTTAGTTCTATAAGCATGAACTTCTAGATAGAAGCTGCAATAGTTATTTCTGCTACTCATCCCAGGCTATGCATCAGTAAATGCAGGAGAGACCTCTTCTTTCCAACTCGAACTTTGAGCAAGCTGCCCATAGCAATGTCCTCCCTGTAGTGCCAGACTTCCTCTATGCCATCAATAAATTGGCATATGCTATCCATTTCCATTTCACATTCATTCATATCTGCCCATTCCTGTAATCATTCACAGTCACCTGGTTGTCAACTCAGATGAATGCCCATTCTGCATCATGTATACCCTCTCCAGTGACAATTTCCACTCAGCAGCAAGATCCGACCAAAGCTTCTGCTGCCATTCACTGTGTCTTTGCTGCCATTGGCAGCACAACAACCCCATTATGCTGCTCATATAGCCCCCTGCTGCATTTGTGCTTAGCCCTTGTAGCATGACATATCACCCACTATTCACCTGCTGCTACCCCATTTTGATGCATTTCGCCCCAGAACATAGGAGCAACCACCATGTTTTACTAACAACAGCATCCCAGCCATACCATCATGGCATGACACCTGTGGTGTCAAAGCTCTTTTAGTATGCACTACCCATCTTATCCCAGCCTTGCACCCACTGTGCAATATCTTCTCATCATCTTTACTAGCACTTGCCCATTTCCCTTCATCACACATACCTATCCTCATTCACCGCCCACAGCAGCAACTGCCCTCAGTCTTAAAAATACAGTCCCAACACCATCCTATCTACAGCCACCCTGTGACTATGTCCCTGCAGTCAGTCCCTTACCTACAGCCACTCATCATGTCATCCCATTTTCAGCTGTACTGTACTCTGTTCCACAACATTTGCAGCATTCACATACTTATCACCCTTTATCACTTCCTGTTTTTTTAACTTACCTATACCACCATGTTTTACTCACAGCAGCATCCCAACATAATTTCCATTCTTAGCACTCACTGCACCATTACCCTCTGCATTACCTCACAACCTTTAGACTTCCAGCCTAGATGGTTACCATTCACCTTAAATGTCATTATAGCCCATTTCCAATTATCTCATTTTCCAAAGTTCGACATGTCATAACACATGCAGGGGATGTCATAATTATATGTTTTGGGTCTTGATTGGTAATGCAACCTTATATTATTTCTAGATTGTAGGTTCATGTGCATTGTAACCTCCTCCTCATTTCTAAATGTCTTCCATAAACATGATTAACACTTGCACTTTTTCATCATCTTTGTCAAGTACTAACCCTGTTTTGCAGGAAATATGTGGATAAAGTCATCATTTGAAGTTGTAAAATTAAATTCATATGTTGTAATAGCTAGATTTGAATGAGAAGTTACATTTCCTGCTTTAGGTAGAATGGATGAGCATTGTAAATATCATTGAATTACTTGTCTTTTATGCATTTTGCCTTTACTTTTCAAATTCTCACAAATGGGAACACGAATGTTACGTGCACCATTTCGTAAGAGATAATAAATACTAAGTTGATGATCCACATCAATGGCCATAGTCAGGGTGTGGACAAAACTTAGTATTTTTATCTTTTACAAAATAACACTGGATCCACACTGGATCCATTTTCAAAATTCAACATATTTTTCTTAAATATTTTCTTCTTTTATCAGAATTTAACTTAAAATTAACTCAAAATATATACCAATGGCCATAGTCAGGGTATATTGAGAGTTAATTTCATTTTAAATTCTATAAAAGCACCAGAAATGTATTTTATTCTTCACTTGAATTTAAATGTGATTATTATATAATATATCCAATGACCATAGTCAGGGATATATTATATCTTCAATCTCATTTCTTAATTCATTTAAAGAATGGAATAGTTTTTCGAAATCCAATTTCAAACTCTTTAAATTCATTCATCATTTAGGGAAGAATGACATCATATTTTCAAAATTCTCTTTAAAAAACCCAAGTGATTTTTTGAATATCTCTTCTTCAAATTCCTATTTCAATTCTATCTCATTTCTCAAATCCAAACTTTGAAATCAAATTCAAAGTTTAAATCCAACTTGATTCATTTTATAAATTCCAAATTCAAGTTTCAAAATCAAATTCCAATTTGACTTTGAAATTCATCCTCAAATCAATTTTCGAAATTCCCAAAATCCAAAGTTAAATCCTAATCTCAACTTGGATCCAGATTTCCAAGTATGAACTCAATTCCCCTTTGGATCTCAGACTTCAGATCTGATTCCATCTTAGGATCCAGAGTTCAAATCCACCTTTGGATCTCAGATTACAGATCCAATTCTATTCTAGGATCCAGAACTCAATTCCCCTTTGGATCTCAGACTTCAGATCCAAATCTATTCTAGGATCCAGAATCCAATTCTACTTTGGATCTCAGATTTCAGATCCAAAATCCATTCTAGGATCCAGATCCCCACTCTACATTGGATCTCAGATTACAGATCCAAATTCCACTTAGGATCTAGATCCCCATTCTACTTTGGATCTCAGACTTCAGATCCAAATCTATTCTAGGATCCAGAATCCAATCCTATATTTGGATCTTAGACTTCAGATCCAAATCCATTCTAGGATCCAGAATTCAATTCTACTTTGGATCCCACACTTCAGATCCAATTCTATTTAGGATCCAGAGTCCAACCCTATCTTGGATCTCAGATTTTAGATCCAAATACCATCTTGGATTCCAAATCTTGAATCCAATTCCATTCAAAATTCCAAATCCAAATTCCACTTTTGATTCCAATTCTTAAAACCAATTCCATTTTATTCCGGATTTCAAATCAAGTTTTCATTTCAGATCCTAAATTCAAAATTCAACTTTGAACCCTATTCAGAATCCAGATCTTGGATTCAGATTTCATCTTGAAACTCCAACTTTTAAATCAATCCCATTTCTCAATTCCTTTAGATTGCCCACATTTCCTTCTGAATTCAAAACTTCAAAATTAGAATTCAATTCCATTCCAAAATATTCATCCAAGTTCAAACTCCTAAATTCAAAGTCCATTTATGACTTTGAAAACCTCCTTTCTTCTCTTTTTATCTCAAAACTTCAAAATCACTTTCCAAAAAATCCAGATCTATTTTCCCGAGCTCTTGATCATTCTAAAAACTTAGAACTTTAATCTTAAGTTCTAAGTTAGAAAATATTTCTTCACTTTATAAGATTCACTTGGAAATTCTTCAAAATATTTTCAAAAAGAGCATACATCTTTGCATTTGCACAAGCATGATTCATTGTGCATTTAGACTTAGGATAAATACTTAGATAAAATTCTTTACAAAGAAAAAGGCATAAAATTCGACCCTTGGTTCGATTACCCCTGGTAAAGGCGCCAGGAACGGTCGAACCTCGTACCGACGAGCGGATCCCGTCTCCCTGTTTTCCCGCAAAAAAATTCAAAACGGAGGCGAGTTATTTCAAAAATTTTCAAATTAAGGTCAAGTGAGACCCGCAAAATAATTCCTCTTCTCTCTTCTTTTGTTTTCTCTTCTCTTTTCTCTTTCCGTCTTCTATTTTCTCCCTTCAAAAGGAGGACATAGAGGAAGAGAAAGAGAGAGAATATTATGAGAGGAAAAATTTTGCGATGATCACAGGGTGATAGGAGTGCAAGGAGATGAAGACATCCCGAAGTCATACAGACTGACCAAATGGTCGTCGTCCTCTATCTTTTTGTGACGGCCATAATGGATGTGACAAGGGAAATTGGGAGTATGACATCTTTCATTCCTCCCTCAGCTCCAATTATGGTCATAATCAACTATCGAGAGAATAAGGTTGAAGAGGAAGGGGTAGCACCACCCCAACCACCCGTTGGGGGATCGCCTGGGTCACGGGGACGTCCTCCCTATAGGCACATCAGGAGAGGATCATTGGCAAACCGTGAAGGTAGAGGAGCAACAACGTGTTGTTCGGGTTGCGGTAGAACTCGCTACAACTACTACGAGGTAGGGCCGAGCAACGCTACACCTACCAGTAGTAGGAGAAGAAGTCAGAAACAACCCAGAATATCCTATCACGAGGGTGTTAGGAGGCCAATAGTGCAACAAGACAGGAGTACTACCATCCCAGGAGAAGAACAAGCAAGAGGATTTTCGCAACCTCTTTGAGGAATATCCCTACTTAGGAGAGGTAGAGGACATTTGAATAAGCACTCATACCTGTGTGCTTTTAGCAACACAACAATAGTAGTACTGGTTAGGGTTTCTTCAGACTATGAGGATGAAGAGGACCCCACTTACACTACAAGAAAAATGTTAATTAGCGACGACAATTTGCGACAAAAATAATTTGTCGTAATTTTGCGATGGATTAGCGAGATAAAATTAGTCGTCCATAAAGTTAGAATTAGTTGTGGAATTAGCGACAGAAAAATTCGGTCTCAAAATCCATCGCTAATTAGCGACAAAAATGTTTTGTCTCAAACTCCATCGCAACTTCGCGATGGATAAGCGGCATAATTTTTTCACCACTAATTTATTGCTATTTAGCGACTGATTTTGAGACAAATTTTTTTTGTCGCTAATTTTTAATGTAAAACGGCCCATCTAGGGCACGAAATTAACATCGCGAAACTGCTCTCTCTCACTCTCCTCTCTTCTGCTGACCGCCCTCGCGTTGCTCGCCATCTTCGCCCCCGCTCTCTGACGACCCACCGACAGCTCCCTCCGGAGACCTCGCCGGCCACATCCCATTCTCCTCCCTCGGTTGTTCCCCCTCTGCCGCCCCTTTCCCTCAAGTGATCCCTCTCTCCCGCTCACTCTGCGTCCGGCCCTCTCAGGTGATCTCTTCCCCCCTCTCTATTGTCTTCTTCTTCATCTTCTTTCTTCTCCTCTCTTCTCCATCCTTTGTCCCCTGCAGCTCGTCGGCAACCCCACCCTGCGTTCGGTCACCTACTGCCGTCGACGACCTTAGCCAGAGCACCTCTTGACCTCCTATCCCCACTGCCATCTCCCTCTCTCTAGTTTTGGTTCGTTGGGCACCCAACTGCCTCCCTCTTCGGTAGTCTCGCCGGGCATCTGACCCCGGCCGACACCCTCAGTTTTTGTCAGGCAGGGGAGAAGCCCCTGCCATTTCAGAGTTCCAACAGGCAGGGGCTTCACCCTTGCCTCTCTATATTCTGTCAGGCAAGGGAGAAGCCCCTGCCATCGGCTTGGTCAAATTGACAGGGGCCTAGCCCCTGCCCTTGTTATCCCTTCGGTAGGCAGGGGTGAGGCCCCCTGCTGCCTTGGGGTTTCCGGCATGAGGGCTTTGCCCTTTGCCCCTTTTCATTTCCTTGTCCGACAAGGGTATGTCCCCTGCCCCTTCTTCTTTTATTTTTATTATTAAGCATGCTAATATGTTGTGCCTTCGTAACTCACACGATGAAGCCGCACGTGCCCCGCAGCCAGACACCTTTAGCTCGTATACTCGAGACATGTGTAACCCCCGAAACCCCCAAGGTAGGGGAAAGTGGATACAAGAATGCTAAGCAAAATGTGCACATTTAGCTCGTATATAAATGTGCATTGCAGGTGCGTAGCAGAGCAAAATGCGCGATGCTTAATGCTAAGCATCGTATGCAACTTAAAATGTCATGCAAAAAGAAGCAAGAAAAATGCAAATGCAAAAGCATGCAAATCAGGTAAATACTCGTGGTGAGTAAGTAATGCAAGTGCATCACATGTTATTTATTTTCTTGGATGCAACACTTTCTTGCTCACACACTCACTTAGTTGTGGATATCTAGGACTGTTTTATTGGAGTTTGGAGATCATGCTGAGCATGATTTGAATGTATGAGAATAAAAGTGTTCTTATTTTTGTAGTTCGAATTTCATGCTAGTCGTGGTAGTAGTTAGCAGGATATTGGAGTGTGTTTGTTGCAGGTACATGTTTGACATTGTTGTGATATGAATGATTGAATGTATTGCAATGTTTGATATGACTATCCATGCTTGCATGAAGTTATTTTCGATTTGATTATGCATTCCATGTAAAATTGTATCATGAAAACATGCTTAAATTGAATGTATCATGTTTGTGAATGTGATTTCATCTTTCTAAATACCCTTGTGATGTGTGTAAATATGATGTGATGGTGTTACACACAAAAATAGAGTTATCAATGCATGCATAATAGTTCATGGAATTGCATTTTATGTTAAACATGTTTATGGTAGAGAGGGGAAGAAAATTTATGCATTAACTGAAATAAAAAAAATTGCTCACCAACAATCACCAAACAAGAATTATAGCAAACCAATAAGGAGAAATCAGTCATTATATATATATATATATATATATATATATATATATATATATATATATATATATATATATATATATATATATATATATATATATATATCAAATCATTACATCCACCATCAATGCATGATAAATTAAATATTTTCTTCATCATAGCATTATTATGATTCTCTTTTAACTGATGAAGATAATATATGTAACATTATAGGATAAAATTGCTGCAAACCGTTAATGGATGTATCATAGAATAGTTGATAATGAGTGTCGCTTGAATATATGGATGATATTGACAGTTTTATTGAATTTGCAACGGCAAGTGTCAGTACAGTGGATCCCACCAGCCGGATCACGTGCCCCTGCATGATGTATAAGAACAATCAATTTGCAGGAAGCCGAAAAAGGAGGCATTGTGCCTTACAAGGATGTGTTTGTTGAAACACATAAACGTAAGAGCATGTGAGAGTTCGTATCAGAGAAGGCGAGAGCGACAATGGTATGTATTTATTGTATTAATAAATATTGTAATATATAAGTTACCATGAATTACATTATCATAAATATTATAATTCTTAATTATTAATCCATACTGTAATCATTACTTTATAGGAGTCATACGAGCAGCAGATAGTAGAGCGATATGGCGAAGACTCCACTCAGCATATGCCTTTTGATCCTGCAGTATGAGTGACTATAATTGGTGAACCCAAAAAGGGTTGTGTGTTCGGGTTTGGTAGTAACATAAACACCACACCAGTCGTTGCCTCCTACAGCCAGGGCTCTCAGAGTTCTCCAGCTAGCATCAACTCTTACCGTCCAATTGACCCTGCTATTTCTTGGGATGGTGTCCGCCAACTTCTTTAGGACACAATACATGACTTTTTATATGAAGTCATTTCCAACTTTGTCCATAATGAGTTGTGCAACTTTTTTCGGGACATGAGAACTTCGTCTGCATTCAACATGAGCTCTGGTGCCCGTCAGGTATAAAGTTTCATGTCATTTGTTTCATGTCGTTAGATTTCATGCATGATTGAATCACTGAATTTTTTTGACACATTTAGAACACATATATGCATGATTGAATCAATATATAATTTTTATGACAGCCTTAGAACACATATATGGATGATTGAATCACTATGAATTTTTTTGACAACCTTGCAACACATATATGCATGATTGAATCACTATAAAATTTTTATGACACTCTTAGAACACATATAAGCATGATTTCATCACTATGAACTTTTTTTGACAACCTTAGAACACATATAAGCATGATTTCATCACTATGAAATTATTTGACTGTCTTATAACACATATATGCATGATTGAATCACTATGAAAGTTTTTTGAAAATCTTAGAACACATATAAGCATGATTGAATCACTATGAAAGTTTTTTGACAACCTTAGAACACATATAAGCATGATTTCATTACTATAAAAAATTTTGACTGCCTTATAACACATATATGCATGATTGAATCACTATGAAAGTTTTTTGGCAACCTTAGAACACATATAAGCATGATTTCATCACTATGAAAGTTGTTTGACTGCTTTATAACACATATATACATGATTGAATCACTATGAAAGTCTTTTGACAACCTTAGAACACATATAAGCATGATTTCATCACTATGAAATTTTTTGACTGCCTTACAACACATATATACATGATTGTGTTACGACAATGAAGCCATACATGATACTTCAAGTACAAGGTTTTGATGATGAGCAAGTAGAATCAACTGCATTTCAGCTAAGGCTATGAATAAATTGAAGAATTCAGTGAAGAATCCTTGAAGACTAGTGTGCAAATGTTTAATTCATTAAAAGTCTTAGATTCTTGTAAGAGCCTTACTTAGAGTGCATATTTAGGTTGCATTTCACCTTAAAAGTCTTTAGAAAAACTTTTCAAAAAGAAACTCTTTTGAAAATCTTTTTAGAAAACTCTTTTCTTAAATTTTCATGTTTATTAGTTGACCAATCGACTTATCAGTCGACTAATCCTTTCGCGCCATATTTTCTAAAAAGTCATTCTTGTCAAATTAGTCGACCGAAGGTTTTATCAGTCGACTGGACAAAATGTCTGTTTTCTGGAAAATTAGCAGCAGTCGACTAATGGTTTTATCAGTCGACTGAACAGAACATGTGTTTTCTGAAAATTTAGCAGCAGTCGACTAATGCTTTTTATCAGTCGACCGAACAGAATGTTTGTTTTTCAGAAGTTTTTAGCAGCAGTCGACTAAAAGGTTTTTCAGTCTATTGATGATATTATCAGTCGACTAACTTTTCTCAAGTCGACTAAGTTTCAAAAGTTCAGATTTTCAAACGGCTCGATTAACAGATCAGTCGACCGACGATAACTGTCAGTCTACTAATAACTAACTATTAGTCGACTAACTGATGTTTCAGTCGACTAATTTTGCCGTTTTCCTGAAACTTCAAAAAGGCGTGTCTTTTCATTTTTCAAACGTTTTGATCGTTCAAAATGGACAGTTTTGACACCCTTTCATACTCTCAACGTATGGAATCTTTTAACTATAAATATGAGTGCATTTTGCACTCAAAAACAACAATTCAATCGATTTGAATCTTGCTTTTCACTCCTATCCATTCAAGTATTTGTTTTCTCACTCACTTGATACTTTCACTTCAGTTTTTCACTCAAATCACTTTGAGAGATAGTGAATTCGTGAGTAGAGTGTTTCAACAACCTCAAAAGCCAATTGCATCTCATTTGCATTCAAAAGGAAGGCTCATAGGTTGTATTGTAAGTTGTTATTTCTTTTGTGTAAAAAAGACTCCTTGGTGTAAAGGAGTTGTTTGCTTTCAGTAGGATTGTTACTGAAAGTGGGACCGGTTATGGTCTGTGTGATCTTGTAGTTTACAAGGTTGATAGTGGAAAATCTCAAGCGGGTTTTGCTTGGGGACTGGATGTAGGTCGGGTTTGACCGAACCAGGATAAAATCTTGTGTTCTTTGTGTGTTTGCTTTGAGATTTGCAAAATCCTTCAATATTTCACAGAAAGTTTTAAAAGCACTATTCACCCCCCCTCTAGTGCTCGTTGCCTCGATCCTAGTGCACTTTCATTTGGTATCAGAGCGAGGTTTGCTATTACTTTGATTTGACCATCAAATAGCATGGCAACTACAACATCTCAGCACAAAGAAGGAAGCTCCTCCGTTCGTCCTCCTCTCTTCGACGGAACAAACTATGGATACTGGAAAGTAAGAATGACAATATTCCTGCAATCCATGGATCTCGATATCTGGAGAGTTGTTTCAGAAAAGTACCAAACTCCATCAACTGATTTCAGCCGATGGACCGATGATGAAAAGAAGACTGTTTCACTTAATGCCAAGGCAATGAATACCTTATATTGTGGCGTTGACAAGGTAGAGTTCAATCGCATCTCTCAATGCTCTACAACTAATGAAATCTGGCATACTCTTCTCGTAACACACGAAGGTACGTCAAAGGTAAAGGAATCTAAAATTGCTTCTTTAGTTCATAAATTTGAATTGTTCAAAATGAAGCAAAATGAATCTATATCGGACATGATAACTAGAATGACCGATATAACTAACACTTTGAAATCCCTTGGAAAAGAATATTCACAAGTGGATTTAGTCAGAAAGATTCTAAGGTGTTTAACTCCTGAATGGGAGAGAAAAACCACTGCTATTGAAGAAGCAAATGATCTCAATACTCTCACTCTTGAAGACTTAGTTGGTAACCTAATGGCATATGAGGTCCAACTTCAAGACAGACAAGAAGAAGAGCCTAAAAAGAAATCTCTTGCTTTTAAGGCTACTTCTGACTCAGAAAATTCTGAAGAAGATGAAGATATTGCCCTCATCACAAGGCAATTCAGAAGATTCATCAAAAAGGGAAGATTTCAAAGAAAGGCAAAGAAAGCAGATTCTTCCATTTCCAATGAAGTAAAGTGCTTTAACTGCAAAAAGGTAGGACATATCAAGAAAGATTGTCCTCTTCTCAAATTCAAGCCCAAGGACCAATTCAAGAAGAAAAAGGCATTTCAAGCCTGTTGGGATGATAGTGACTCCTCTTCTGATGAAGAATCAAATGAAGAAGTCGCCAACATGTGTTTTGTAGCACAAGAAGAATCGGTAAGTCAATTTGACTATGATGAGTTATTTGAAGCATTTAATGATTTATATGCTAAATTTAAGAGTCTTAGTTCTAAAAATAAAGAGTTAAAAACTGAAAATTTAACTCTTGACTCTCAAAATAAAGTGTTACTTCAAGAAATAGAAGATCTCAAGAAGGAAAATTCTTGCCAGGCAATTGAGATAAAAGAAATTGGAGTTAGAACCAATCTCTTACAAAAGGAAATATCTAGTCTTAAAGAAAAGTCAAATGATCTTCTTTCTATAGTGACCAAATTCACAAATGGTTAAGAGAATCTAGAAAAACTTCTTGGTTCTCAAAGATGCTCGGTTAATAAAACCGGATTGGGATATAGCTTCTTTGATACTCAAAATAGACCAAACTATGTGGTGAAAAATCAAAGACATTATTCTCAACCTTTTGTTCATAAAACTAAACTTTCTAGTTCTAATAGAAATGCATCTAGAAATGATTATTCTAGAAATGTTTATTCTAAATCCTTTTATAGAAAGAATATTTATTATCAAAGGAAACCAAAATCCAAATGGATATGGGTTTCTAAGACTAACTCTCATGGACCCAAAAATAGAAAGGGGTCAAATGCTCTGTTTTCTGATTTTGTTGTAGGTACACAACATAAGGAGCAAATGGATATTGGACAACGGCTGTTCCAAACATATGATTGGAAGGCCGGAGTTATTTTCCACCCTCCAAAATAAGGATGGAGGAACCATCACCTTTGGTGACAATAACAAGGGAAAAGTGATAGGTATTGGTAATATTGGTAATCCAAAAATTTCCCTTGATAGAAAATGTTCTTTTAGTGGATGGTTTAAAGCATAATTTAATATCTATTAGTCAATTATGTGATAAAGGTTTTCATGTTTCTTTTGAAAATGATTTATGCTTAATTTTTTATTTTCAATCTAAAAAGATCATTTTTAAAGGTAAAAGAAGAAACAATGTGTATGAACTATATCTAGATGAATTACCCTCTTTTAATGAAAAATGTCTTATTGTTTCAAATGAAATTCAATGGTTATGGCATAAGAGACTTGGACATGTTAACTTTAAAATTATCCAAGAATGATCTTGTAAGAGGCCTACCTAGAATACCATATAAAAAGGATCACTTATGTGATGCTTGTCAAAGGGGTAAACAAATCAAGAGTTCTTTTAAAGCAAAAGATATAGTTTCAACAAAACGTCCTCTTGAACTTTTACATTTAGATCTATTTGGACCATCTAGAATTCAAAGTTTGAATGGTAGCAAGTATGCTTTTGTTATAGTAGATGATTATTCTCGGTTTACATAGGTGATTTTTTTAAAAAGCAAAAATGATGCTTTTTCATAATTTTCTAAACTTTGTAGAAGAATTACAAATGAAAAATCTACATCTATTATTAAAATTCGTAGTGATGATGGTGGGGAATTTGAAAATGAATCTTTTCTAAAGTTTTGTGATTTACATGGTATCTCTTACAACTTTGCTTTTCCTAGAGCGGCTCCACAAAATGGAGTTGTTGAAAGAAAGAATAGAACTTTGCAAGAATGTGCTAGAACCATGCTTCAAGATAAAAATTTACCAAAATATTTTTGGGCTGAAGCAATTAATACAGCATGTTATGTCTTAAATCATGTTCTTATTCGACCAATTTTACATAAAACATGTTTTGAATTGTATTATGATCGTATACCAAAGATCTCATATTTCAAATTTTTTGGTAGTAAATGTTTCTTGTTAAATACCAAAGATAATCTTGATAAGTTTGATTCAAAATCAGATGAATCAATATTTCTTGGATATTCTTCTAGAAGTAAAGCATATCGTATTTTCAATAAAAGAACATCTTGTATTGAAGAATCTTTACATGTTGCATTTGATGAGAATTGTGAGCAGGTTATACCTCTAAGCGAAGAAGAAGAAGCAATACTTCAAGAAGAACCCTTGATAGAGAGTACTTCTCAAGAAAATATTCCTCTTCAACCGGTTTGGAAAGAAGTTCCTAATCATCCACATGAACAAGTTATTGGTGAAATAAAGAGTGGTGTCCAAACTAGAAGGCAGTTAGAAAAATATATTGCAAATGTTGCTTTCATATCTAAATTAGAACCAAAGAATATCAATGAGGCATGTAATGATGAATTTTGGCTTTTAGCCATGTCTGAAGAACTTAACCAATTTACTAGGAATGATGTTTGGGATCTAGTTGATAGACCAAAGGATCATCTAGTAATTGGAACAAGATGGGTCTTCCGAAATAAGCTGGATGAAAATGGTGAAGTCATTCGTAACAAAGCAAGGCTAGTGGCACAAGGCTATAATCAAGAAGAAGGCATAGATTTTGATGAAACCTATGCACTAGTGGCTCGATTAGAGTCAATTCGTATGATGCTTGCTTTTGCTAGTTACATGAACTTCAAGTTATATCAAATTGATGTTAAGAGTGCATTCTTAAATGGACACATCAATGAAGAAGTTTATGTAGAGCAACCTCTAGGCTTTGAAAATGAGAAATATCCAGAAAAGGTCTACAAATTGAAAAGAGCTCTGTATGGACTCAAACAAGCACCAAGAGCGTGGTATGAAAGACTACGAAATTTTCTAGAACAATCTGGTTTTTCCATTGGTCGGGTAGACTCCACTTTATTTATTAAACATTTTAATTCAGATATTCTTATTGTGCAAATTTATGTTGATGACATAATATTTGGTTCTACTAATGATTCTCTTTGTAAAGAATTTGCTAAGGCTATGCAGGAAGAGTTTGAAATGAGCTTGATGGGCGAATTAAACTACTTCCTTGGACTTCAAATAAAGCAAACTGAAGAAGGAATCTTCATCAATCAGGGTAAGTATACAAAAGAACTTCTCAAGAGATTTGGGATGGACTCATCGAAATCAAGAAGGAATCCTATGAGTACAACTACTTCTCTTGATAAAGATGAAAATGGTAAAAGTGTAGATACTAAGCTCTACAGAGGTATGATCGGATCTCTATTATACTTAACTGCTAGTCGACCTGATATTATGTTTAGTGTTTGTATGTGTGCAAGATTTCAAGCTAATCCAAAGGAATCTCATTTAACTGCAGTAAAACAAATTCTTCGTTATTTGAAAGATACTTCAGATTTCGGTTTGTTTTACCCAAAATCATCTTCCTTTGATTTAGTTTCATATATTGATGCAGATTTTGCAGGAAGTAAAATTAATCGCAAGAGTACTAGTGGAACTTGTCATTTCTTGGGAAATTCCTTAGTCTCTTGGTTTAGTAAAAAGCAAAATTCAGTATCACTCTCAACAACTGAAGCTGAATATATAGTGGCTAGTTTAGCATATTCACAAGTACTTTGGATGAAACAGACCTTAAAAGATTTTGGTTTAAACTACTCCACAATAACTATTTATTGTGATAACACTAGTGCTATAAATCTTTCGAAAAATCCTATTCAGCACTCAAGAACTAAGCATATTGAAGTTAGACATCATTTCTTAAGAGATCATGTGTTAAAAGGAGATATTTCGTTAAATTTTATTTCCACTAAAAAACAACATGCCGATATCTTCACTAAACCTCTTAAAAATGAAGATTTTATGAGAATTAGGAGAGAACTAGGTATTTGCTCATTTTTGGATTTATAAAAATGCTGATTTTTGAACAAAATCTCAAAATCGCACTATATTAGTCGACCGATAAAATTCTAGTCGACTGGTGTTTTTATATTTTGGAATGTATCGCATCATATTAGTCGACCGATATAGTTCTAGTCGACTGATGATATTTTTAGAATAAGTCGCACTTTTTTAGTCGACCGATAAAGTTTTAGTCGACTAAATTTTTTTAAAAAAAAAAAAATTAAGTGAAGGGACCCGACACCCCTTGGATTTTTTTTTAAAATCCGTTTTTAAAGAGGCATCGTTTCACTTCGTACCTTTTCGTTTTTCTTAAAAATGAAACCCTTAAACCCTTAAACCCCTCTTTCTCTCTTGCCTCTCTCTCTTCCGAAAAACCCTCAGAGTGTCGTTCGACTCCATCATCGCCGGGATTTTCTTACCGTAACAGGGAGACGCCGGAATCTTCTGGCCGTGATCTTGAAACGCCGGAACTCTCTTGCCGTGACAGTGCTTTGCCGGAATCCCCTTTTGGCCGACTTCTCCTCATCGTTAGCCACCACATTGTCCTTCGTTTTTTATCGCCGGAAAGCTTTTTCCCCTTGCCGGACGCTATTTGGAAGCCGACATTTTGGTAACCATGCCTCGCACGAAGTCTGCATCTGCAAAAGGTTTAGGTTCTCCTCCTCCTACACCTACTTCAAGACATGGTTTTTCACTAAGATTACTTCGCAACCCTCTTCTCTATGACACTTTTGGATCAATTTCTGCACTACCTATTTTACCAGGCCGAAATGTTCTATTTCACTTGTTTTCTCGTTACAAAATAAGAGAATTATTTCCTGGTATTTCACATCTTTTTGATGCTTGTGCAGATACCCTTCACTATCCTTTTCTTATTCACTTGTTTTACACAAATTTACAAATGAATCATGAAACTGGAGTTTTGTCTTCTCTTGTTCGTGATGTTGAAATCGAGTTTGATTCGAAATTGCTTGGAGAAATTCTTGAAATTCTACCTTCAGACACTCTTCTCAACACTATTGAATTGAATGATAAAAGAGTTTTTGAACAAATTCTTCTTCCAGAAGCACCTCACTGCCCTCCTTTCAAAAATACTAATCTTCAAACTCGTGCACGCATTGCTGAACGAATCCTTGCCCACAATGTTCTACCCAAAACTGGTTCTTTTGATTATTATTCCACAGATCTATCTACGGTTCTTTATGTTTTATTTGGAAATATTTCTGTCAACTGGGCCAATGTGTATTTTACAAACTTGTGGAAACAAAAACCATTTCTTCCTTATGGTTGTCTTTTAACCCGTATTTTTAGACATTTTAAAGTTCCTTTAACAAATGAAAAGTACATTGAGCAAAAAGAGTTCTTTGATCAAACAATTTTTAAAAGAATGAAAATTAAATATCTGCCTCCCTTAAATGTTGATCAAACTGAACCATCTGATCCTAATGAACCATCTATTTCTGAACCTTCACCTTCTGCAACACCTTCATCTCATGCAAAAAGAAAGAAATTTTCGACAAATCAAGACCATGATGAAGTTATGCAGAGACTGGAAGCTTTGGAGCTGCATCAACACACCTTTCGTGAAGATGTGACTCAACAACTTGCTTCAATTCAGAAGGATGTAACTGCCATTAAGGATTTGCTAAACTCTCTTTTCTGATCTTTGATCTTTGAAAAACATACTTTATGGGTTGTAATATTTTAAACTTATCTCTATTTCTGCTTATGCTATTTTTGCCCTTACTCTTTTTGATTCTGACAAAGGGGGAGAAAAAGATAAAGATAGCATTACTTTGAAATTGCAAGGAGATCTTGAGAAAAAGATGATAGCAATTACATTACAGGAGATCTTGCATGAGAAATGCAAAATTAAGAGAAAAAGAAAGGTTTGAATGAATGTATTTCTAAATGCATGATGAATGGAAATGCAAACCAATCAATATGTGATATATGTGCTTTAAATGTGCTAACTTTCAAATGTTTTGCAGCATATTGATAGGGGGAGTAAAATCTCCATCTATGCATCTAAATGCTTTATCTTTGATTAAGTTTGTCATCATAAAAAAGGGGGAGATTGTTACGACAATGAAGCCATACATGATACTTCAAGTACAAGGTTTTGATGATGAGCAAGTAGAATCAACTGCATTTCAGCTAAGGCTATGAAGAAATTGAAGAATTCAGTGAAGAATCCTTGAAGACTAGTGTGCAAATGTTTAATTCATTAAAAGTCTTAGATTCTTGTAAGAGCCTTACTTAGAGTGCATATTTAGGTTGCATTTCACCTTAAAAGTCTTTAGAAAAACTTTTCAAAAAGAAACTCTTTTGAAAATCTTTTTAGAAAACTCTTTTCTTAAATTTTCATGTTTATTAGTTGACCAATCGACTTATCAGTCGACTAATCCTTTCGCGCCATATTTTCTAAAAAGTCATTCTTGTCAAATTAGTCGACCGAAGGTTTTATCAGTCGACTGGACAAAATGTCTGTTTTCTGGAAAATTAGCAGCAGTCGACTAATGGTTTTATCAGTCGACTGAACAGAACATGTGTTTTCTGAAAATTTAGCAGCAGTCGACTAATGCTTTTTATCAGTCGACCGAACAGAATGTTTGTTTTTCAGAAGTTTTTAGCAGCAGTCGACTAAAAGGTTTTTCAGTCTATTGATGATATTATCAGTCGACTAACTTTTCTCAAGTCGACTAAGTTTCAAAAGTTCAGATTTTCAAACGGCTCGATTAACAGATCAGTCGACCGACGATAACTGTCAGTCTACTAATAACTAACTATTAGTCGACTAACTGATGTTTCAGTCGACTAATTTTGCCGTTTTCCTGAAACTTCAAAAAGGCGTGTCTTTTCATTTTTCAAACGTTTTGATCGTTCAAAATGGACAGTTTTGACACCCTTTCATACTCTCAACGTATGGAATCTTTTAACTATAAATATGAGTGCATTTTACACTCAAAAACAATAATTCAATCGATTTGAATCTTGCTTTTCACTCCTATCCATTCAAGTATTTGTTTTCTCACTCACGTGATACTTTCACTTCAGTTTTTCACTCAAATCACTTTGAGAGATAGTGAATTCGTGAGTAGAGTGTTTCAACAACCTCAAAAGCCAATTGCATCTCATTTGCATTCAAAATGAAGGCTCATAGGTTGTATTGTAAGTTGTTATTTCTTTTGTGTAAAAAGAAGGACTCCTTGGTGTAAAGGAGTTGTTTGCTTTCAGTAGGATTGTTACTGAAAGTGGGACCGGTTATGGTCTGTGTGATCTTGTAGTTTACAAGGTTGATAGTGGAAAATCTCAAGCGGGTTTTGCTTGGGGACTGGATGTAGGTCGGGTTTGACCGAACCTGGATAAAAACTTGTGTTCTTTGTGTGCTTGCTTTGAGATTTGCAAAATCCTTCAATATTCCGCAGAAAGTTTTAAAAGCACTATTCACCCCCCCTCTAGTGCTCGTTGCCTCGATCCTAGTGCACTTTCAGATTGAATCACTATGAAAGTTTTTTGACAACCTTAAAACACATATAAGCATGATTTCATCACTATGAAAGTTTTTTGACTGCCTTATAACACATATATGCATGATTGAATCACTATGAAAGTTTTTTGACAACCTTAGAACACATATATGCATGATTGAATCACTATGAAAGTTTTTTGACAACCTTATAACACATATAAGCATGATTTCATCACTATAAAATTTTTGATTGCCTTAAAACACATATATGCATGATTGAATCACTATAAAATTTTTTGACTGCCTTATAACACATATATGCATGATTGAATCACTATGAAAGTTTTTTGACAACCTTAGAACACATATAAGCATGATTTCATCACTATGAAAGTTTTTTTACTGCCTTATAACACATATATGCATGATTGAATCACTATGAAAGTTTTTTGATAATCTTAGAACACATATAAGCATGATTTCATAACTATGAAATTTTCAAGATATGGGCATTATGAATTCTTGGTCATGACCTTCGGGCTGACGAATGCCCCAATGGCATTCATGGATTTCATGAATAGAGTATTCAAGCCAGTTTTAGACAAGTTCGTGGTGATATTCATGGATAACATTCTCATATATTCAGCCAGAAAGGAATAGCATGCAAAACATTTGAGAATAGTTTTGCAAATACTTTGATAGCATAAGTTATATGCTAAGTTCTCTAAGTGTGCATTCTATCTAGATCAAGTCTTATTTTTTGGACATATCATCAGTAAAGAATGAGTGATGGTAGACCCAACAAAAGTTGAAGCGGTGACCAACTGGCCTATACCCAAGAATGCCAGAGAGATTCAGAGTTTCTTGGGGTTAGTAGGATATTATAGGCGCTTTGTAGAAGGATTATCAATATTGGCAGCCCCAATGACTAAGCTGACAAAGAAAAATGTAAAGTTCGAATGGAATGAGAAGTGCGAGCAAACTTTTAAAGAGATCCAAAAGTGATTAACCACTGCACCAGTGTTAGTTCTACCTTCTGACAGGTGGTTTTACTGTTTAGAACGATGTGTCATATAAAGGATTGAATTGTGTCTTGATGCAACATGGTAGTATTATCGCATACTGTAAACACCCCAAATTTTCACCCTCATTCATAAACACCCTCATTCCTGCCACTGGGATCCACTCTCCATAGTCTTCAAGGGACCAGCTGGTCGATATCTGAGCCGGGGCTATTTAGAGCCTGAATTTTTGTCCCAAATTCAAATATTTCAAGATTCAATCCTCATTTTGGCTCAATTTCAATTGTCAGTTCTCATCCTCATATGAGAATCTCCAAATTCTTTTGTCTCAGCCAGGGATCCAGGATTCCAAGTCCCTCATCCAGGGTTTACATTTTATGTGTCATTGCACATTACTACATGCATTTGGCATATCATCTCATATCATTCATGGTATTGCATGTCATTACATCCCATTGTCGAGATCCAGGACTCTTGTTTTCAAAATATTGGATCCATATTTGAGTTTTAAAACTTTCTTTCAAAATCAATTTCAAAACCTAGGTTTTGATTTGACATTTTGCCATTTGCCAACCCTCAAGACATGTATATTTTAATTATTTTTCTCATAAAACAATCTGGATTCATTTTAAACTCAATTTTAATCGATTTAGGTGGTGTCACTTTTGGATTCCTTTATTTATCAAAAAACTCAAAAATTTCAGAGTCCTAGTTGGATCAGGACTTTGTATTTTCATCTTTTTGAACCTTTTTAAAACTTCATTTTTTATTTTAAACCAGTTGTGGTCATATCCCTTGCCCACTTATGTCACTTTGTCCAAAATCTCAGAATCCCAGTCCAATCAGGACTCTTTCCCAGAGTCCTAGTTGGATCAGGACTCTTTTTCTGTGTCTCAATCGGATATGAACTCTACATTTTTTACCTGTTTTTGAGAAAACCTTTCAAAAATCCTTCATTTTGGCCAAAATTCTAGAGTCCCAATCGAATTAGGATTCTTTCCCAGAATCTTAATCAACTCAGGACTCTATCCTGATTTCACCCTTTACTCTTGTTTTTCACTTGTTTTCAAAACCTTCTCATCTGATTTTCAAAATCTTCCGTTTTTAGCCAAAAATTCTAGAGTTCTAACCAGATCAGGACTCTTTTTTCAGAGTTTCAGTCGGACTAGGACTATCTTTCATCGTTATTCTGCCTATTTTTAACCAAATCCTTTAAAATCTTTCAAAAGAAGTTCAGAATTCAGAGTTTTAGTTGAACTAGGACTCTATTCAAAGAGTCCCAGTTGGATCAAGACTCTGACCTCGATTTCAATTTTGAGAGAATTTTTCCAAAACCTCTTTATTTATCTTTCCAAATTTCAAAATTATTATACCTTTATCATAAAGTTTTAAAATTCTGGGATTTTATCCCAGAGTCTTGATCGAATCAGGACTCTATCCAGAGTTTATTTTCTCACTTCATTTTCATTAGTTTTCAAAAGCTTTGTTTAAATCTCATCATTTGCTTCTCAGAAAACAAAAAATTTTCAGAGTTCTAGTCAAATTAGGACTCTTTCTTAGAATCTTAATCAGATCAGGACTCTGAACCAGACTTTAATTCTATCTTGTTTTCACTTGTTGTTCAAAATCGTTCCATTTGTTTTCTCAGAAAATCCAAAATTCTGAGAGTCCTACTTCAATTACGACTCTATCCCCAGAGTCCTAGTTGATTCAGAACTCTTTTTTGATTTCAATACTTGTTTCTATTTTCACTATTTTCACAAGTTCTTTCATCTGTTTTTTAGAAAATACCAAAAAAGATCTAGAGTTTCAGTCCGATCCGGACTCTGTCCTAGAGTCCTAATCCAGCTAAAAGTCTATTATAAAGGATGTTTTTACATTCATTTTTCATTTTCTCCATTTGTTTTTCAAAAATTAGGTCATTTTATAGAGTCCTGGTTGATTCAGGACTCGATTTCAGAGTTTCGATTGAGTTAGGATTCTAACCCTGACTGTATTTTCCAACTTATTTTTACTAGTTCTGATGAAATCTTTCAAAAACCTCTTCATTTGGCTTTCAAAATTCTAAAATTCTAGAGTCCTAATTGGTTCAGGACTCTGGTCCAGAGTCTCAGTCCGCTTAGAACTCTATTTTCAAAACCTTTGAATTTCATCTGTTGATTTTAACAATTTTTCAAAGCCATTTTAACTCTTTATTTTAAATTTACAAAAAACTCTGATGTGGGGCCCACTCAGTTGGTGCCGTATCTAGAGGAGTTCTGACCCAGTCAAGACTCTATGTCATTTCAAAACTTTCAATCTCAAGTCTACTTTTAAATATCTTTTGAAAACCCCCTCAGTTTCAAGTTTTAAAATCGTTTTTGAAAATTCAAACGGGGCCCACTCGAGGTGGCGCCACATTTGAAGAAGTCAGGGTTAGACTAGGGTTAGCCAGTGTCCTAGTTAGATTAGAGGTTTAGAAGAGTCAAATTTAATTTTGAAAATCCATTTTAACTTTGGTTTTTAACTATTGTTTTTAAAGGTTTTAAATTGGAATTTTAAAAATCAATGTGGGCCCACACTAGGTGGCACCACATTTGAATGGTTTTCTAGGTCAATTAGAAGACTAATTAGATGTTGATTAGGTAGTTAGGGTTAGGGTTAGTTTAGGAAAATTTCAAAAAATTGCCCCCCCCCTCTTAGCCAATCCAATTAATGAAGAAATTGATTTTTTTTAGACTCTCTAGCTAAACCTAAAAGTTTCTATTTAAGAAAGCCAAAGGGGGTCGACCCCCACTCTCTCTCCTCTTGAAATCTTGGAGCTTCTCTCTCCTCTCCAACACTTTCTTCTTCCTCCTTGCAGCTGCATCCATCCAAGGTAGGGTTTTATGATTTTTTTTGTGCTTTTATTAATCTTTTCTTCTTGTTTTATCATGATTTCACCATGGGCGCCCCTTGTGTTCATGGATTTAACCATGGATTCCATCCAAGAACATCAAAACCGACCTAAGAAGATGATCTAACTCATTTTGATGAGTTTTTTCAGGATTCTAATCTGTTAGAATCGTTTAGAGGTATGCTTTCTACGTTCTTAATCAATGAAATATGTGATTTACCCATTAAATCGGTTAAATCCATATTTTCAAAGGTAAAATCAATTTCAGCCATGAATTCCCTATATTTTTTTATTTTCGTATTATATTAATATTTATTTCATATATTTCAACATTAAATTAAATTTCATTTTGATGTTTAGTTTTTTTTTATTGTTTTTCATGTTTAGATCGTAGTTTTAATGTTTTATTAGATTTTCATGTGTTTTGATTCTAGGTCTATAAAAATCATGCTATTTCGTGTTTAAATATATGTTAAAAAATTCTGATTTTTTTATATTTAGTTCAAGAATGTGTCAGTAAGTCTCTGTAAAAAAATCAGAGGTTTTTAGATTCAGAAACTCTATTAGAAAAATACAAAGTCGAATCGTGATTCTTGTGGTTTAAAATCGCTATTCATATTCAAGTATAACTTGCAGTTGCAGTAGCTTTGTATTTGAATCTATTTATTATATTTTTCTGCTACTGTCTGATATTTGTCCTCTATTAGAAAGTTAAATCAACTTTTTAGAATTTGTTATATTTTATTAAAACCCTAAGCGGATTTGTGTTGATCGTATCTCCCTAACCAGAGGTTCGATCAATGATCTGTAAAAAAGTAAACTCTTTATCTATCTGTCTGCTATTCACTTCTAAAATTTCAGAATTGTTTGATAAGATTTGCTATTTTTCCTTGTATTTGCAATCGGAAGCATCTGTTTTGATAGATTTTATATTCGTCATAATTGATCAAATATTTCTAGAGCAATATCTCCCTAACCGAAGATGATTTTTCTGATATGTAAAAGGGAGAATCTTTGTTTTTCTGTCTATTAGTTCTTTGTAAAATTTTATAAATTTCCATGGTGAATTGATCCCTGATTCGGGTCTAACACTGGGACAGATACGTGCCCGCGGGTAAAAATAGCATATTTTAGAGTTTTTATGCAATTTTTATATTGGAATAATGTCAAAAATAAACTTTTATGGTTCCAATTTAATTTTAGGGTTATCATAAGTGCAGGTGTCGATTTTTATCAATTTTGGAATTCATTTGATGCTCGAATTGATTATATTGCAAAACAGGATGCCCGCAAGATCCTGAAACACTGGAAAAATCGTATTTTTTGTGTTATTTTTAATTTTCTTCATGAAAGTTTATATTTTTAGGGTTTTTTCATGTTTAGAATCATGTTAGGTCATTGAATAGTCGATTTGGATTTGATTTGAGTCTTTTTAAACCCTAAAACCAAAGTTTTACCAAAATATTTTTTGAAAACCCTGATTTCAAGGCCATAGTCTTGTTTTTGGGGGTATTTTTGACATTTTTCTCAAATTCTGAATTTCAAAGTTATTTATCTTTATTATTTCTTTAATTTTATTTCATATTTTGTTATGTTTATATCAAGAAAATCATGAAAAAAACTTATATCTAGATAAATCCAATAATTTTTATATATTACTGGATAAATCTAGAAAAGCCAACATATCTTCACTAACAAGTTTTCTAGTTTTGCAGGGATACTCTAGGCTGTATTCTCCTTTATTTTCATTTATTGAAATTCAATTAGTGATGTAAATTGTAAATAAATTTGGAATAAGAATTTTAATTTCTGCTTAGATTAGGATTTTGCATGTGCATATAGTTTATTTATTTATAATAATGTCAATGTGTGATGAATAATGATTTATGTATTATCAAACTCACCATGGTTTACACGAATGGCATGTGCACTAGCTTCTAGGGAGTTGGTAAACTCGATCGAGTTCGTATTTATGGCCATAGTCAGAATATGAATAAAATCTAGATTTACCATCTTCTTTTAAGCCACAATCAGCCTACACTCTTAGGCTATTTTCAAAAACCATTGCGTATTTCAAAGTTTTATAAATATTTTCTCCTTCTAGAATCAAATTAGATACATTTAATCCATATTTGTGGTCATTGTCAGGGATATGAGGCACATTTATTTTATCTAAGTTCTATAAGGCACATAAAATCTCTTTTTCAAACAGTTTCTCTCAAAATCGTCAAAAATCTTCTTTTCAAAACCTTATTCATGCATCATCTAGGTTTAGATGGCATCATAAACATATTATCCAGGGCTACATGCCCCCTTTTTTGGATTTATTTCTCAAATTCATTTCAGAAAATCAATTTTCCTTAAATTTCCCCAGATTCTCCTCAAAATCGATTTTCTCAAAACCTTTGAATTTTCAAGGATGTTTCAAGTATTTCCCAATTCCAATTCATGAATTTTCAAGTTATATTTTCAATTTCCAAGTCCCGATATTCTCAATTTCAAAAAGTTATAATTCAGAGAAATCAAGTTTTTCCAAAGTTATTTGAAATTCCTCATAAATCGATTTTCATTTTTTTCAGAAACATTCTCTCAACAAGGCTCACGATTTTCCAAGTGAAATTCTTTCCAAGAATTTTCCAAGTATTCCAAATCTCTGAGGCATACATCATGTTTTCAATCTGCATTTTCTGAAATTCATAGCGCATGCCTGATTCTTTGTGCATTTAGAAGATAGAACATCAATTTAGGTAAGTCGAGCAAAGCAAAACACTAGATTGATCCTTGGTTCAATTATCCCTGGTAAAGGTGCCAGGAACAATTGAACCTCGTACCGACAGGCGAGTCTCATTCTTCGGAATTATCCCACATTTTAAAACGGAGGTGAGTTATTTTCAAAATCTTTTTCAAATGTTAGTTTGACTTTCAAAAGTAAAATTTTGCAATGATAACACGTACGCATCTTGATAACTAAAAGTGCATGAGATGAATTACCCAACTCATGATCTGGAGTTGGATGCAGTAGTGTTCGCACTCAAAATTTGGTGACACTACTTATATGAAAAATAATTTGAGGTTTATATCGACCATCAAAGTTTAAAATATTTGTTCTCTCAGAAGGAATTGAATATGAGACAGAGGCGATGACTCGAGCTACTCAAAGATTACGATTTTGAATTAAAATATCATCTAGAGAAAGCTAATATAGTACCTGACACACTTAGTCGGAAAGTAGAATCCGTCACAAGACTATCTATGTCAAACCAGCTTGTCAACATCGTGGAACAAAAAACAGAAGTGCAATGTCTTCCAAGTCGGTTGATGTTTGTCCAAACGACCTTAGGGTCAAAAATTTGGGACAAAATTAAGGAGAAATAACCCTTAGACCATGAATTATAAGGAATCAGATTAGCAATATCTAAAGGTGAAGATCCATATTTCAAAGTGGATAACAAAGGTATTCTAAGATTTTGAGATCGAGTATGTATTCCTAAGAAAAAAAACTTAGGAAACAACTTCTTAATGAGGCGCATCATTCCAGGTACTCCATTCACCCTGGCAGTACGAAAATGTACAAAGACTTGAAGGACAACTTTTGGTGGAATGAAATGAAGAGGGATGTTTTTTATTTTGTGAGTAGATGCCTAATATGTCAGCAAGTAAAGATTGAACATGAGAGGCTGAATGAACTATTACAACCGCTACCTATCCCTATATGGAAGTGGATGGATATAATAATGGATTTTGTCATAGGATTCCCTAAGAGCAAAGAAGGATTAAATGCAATCTGGGTGATTGTCGATAGATTAACCAAATCTTCGCATTTTCTCGTATGCATAACAACGTGTTCCTTTGAACAATTGGCTCGTCTCTTTATTAGAGAGATAGTTAGATTGCATGGAGTGCCAAACTCCATTGTGTCCGACAGAGATTCAAAATTTACCTCCAAGTTTTGGCAAAACTTTCAAGAAGCAATGGAGACTCAATTGAAGATGAGCACAACCTTTTATCCTTCGAGAGATGGACAATCGAAAAGGACCATCCAAACGTTGAAGGATATGTTGCGAGTTTATATATTAGAGTATCACAACTCGTGGCACGAGATTCTGCCATTAATGGAATTTGCCTATAACAACAATTTCCAGGTCAACATTGGAATGACTCCCTATGAAGCTTTATACGGGAGACATTGTAGAACGCCTTTACGCTGAGACCAGGTAGGAGAAAGGAAAACCTTAGGGCCTGAGTTGGTTCAACAAATGAATGAGCAGATCAGATTCATCCATAAAAGGCTCCAAACAGCTTAGAGTCATCATAAAAGTTATGCAGATAAGATGCGATGTGAATTAAAATTTGAGCATGGGGATCACGTTTTTTTGAAGATATCACCATTTAAAGGGGTAATGAGATTCAGAAAGAAGGGAAAATTAAGTCCAAAGTATATTGGACCCTTCAAAATTTTGAAAATGATAGGGTCTACAGCCTATCAGTTAGCATTACCCCCATCACACTCTTGGATGCATAATGTGTTTCATACATCCATGTTAAGGAAGTACGTACTAGATCATTCACATATACTAGATATGGTAAAATCAATATTAGATATCCAAGAAGACTTAAGTATTCGGGATGAACCAATCGAGATATTAAAATTCAAAAAGCATAAGCTGAAAAATAGGGTTGTTCCGATGGTCCTAGTGAGTCAGAAGCATCATAATAAGAATCAAGCTACATGGGAGAATGAGGTAGACATTCACGCACAGTTTCCCCAGTTATTTCTGAGCAAGATTCAGGATGAATCTTCTTTTAAGGGAGGTGAAATTGTAATGCTGCCCAGGTGGGTTACGCCCCCCACCTGGGGAGGTTACGGGAAGAGGGGGAAATATTACCCCTCTCCATCTCCCCACAAAAATGGAAAGTGGGAGAGGGAAGGGAGAAACATTTCCCCCCTCGTTTATGGAGTAAAGCGGGTGAAGGGGGTAACAGACCCCTCACCCATGGCTATAAAAGCTATGGGTGCCCCCCTCTCTTCCCACTTGATCCAACAGAGAGAGGGATGTAGAGAGAATGGGAGAAGGAGAGGAGGAGGTGCAAACCTGCAGGCCGACAGGTAAGACCCCCTCTCCCTCTCGTTTCTTTTTATGCAGAGGTCGTCTACAACCTCACGGTTGTTGGCGAGTCGTAGGGGCACAGGGAAAACCCTGTCCCTGCCTCTCGTGGAGGGGGGTGGCAAAAGGGTTTCCCTCTGCTAATGCCCCCAAACGGTGACATGAGACAAGCAATCGTTGGGGATCGCTGATCGCCAGCGGTGTTTCCCCATTTACATGGGATGCTGCAGTTCCGACAACAACAATAAAGTTGTTAAAATTGCTGCACAGAAGAGGTGACAGAGGGGGGGTGGACCGCCTGTCGCGAAGAGGAAAGAGATGCGACCATTGCCTCATCGTTTGCAGGTACTGACCAGAGTAGAAAAAAAAATCCAAACCTTTAAAGCCCGTGAAACGGAAGACTCAGTCTGCACAAAAGGCAGACCAAGTGGGCCATATCACTCGGTCTGGGCATGACCCAGACCGAGCCAGGTCAGGTGTTGATCGAGAGGACTCGGTTTCAGCATGCCCAGACTCAGCCAAGCAATAAAAAAAAAGATAATATTTTCACAGACCGTCTCGGTCTGAACAGACTGAGTCAGGTATGTGTATTAGCAATAGATCGACTCAATCTGAATAGACTGAGCCAGATTTGATATTTTGCAGACCGACTTAGTCTGTTCGAACTAAGTCGGGTCTGATTAGCTTTAGCAGACTGACTTGGTGTGGACAGACTGAGTCAGATATGTTTTCTTAACAGACCACAGTCTGATTATGTTCAGGGTAGACCGACTCGGTCTGGGCAGACCGACTCAGGTCTATTTTTGCGGACCGACTTATTCCAGACCAAGTCAGGCCTGATTTGGGACAGATCGACTCGATCTAGACTGAGACAACTAGACTTTGATAATACATATATGTGCGCATAAGTGAAATCAGATGGGTGTAGTGGAAATCGAAATTGAGAAAATCTCGATTTTTCAATACAAATCGGATCCAAGTTTGGATCCAAATTGGACCCAAAACTCAAACCGGATTACGGACACCCAAAGTAGATCTGAAACTAAGTGGATTTAGTGAAATTTAGTTCAAATCCAAGACTTTCAACCATAGACGCCATACATGTGTCAAATCATCATAAAAATTTTGGATCGGGCGTATCAGATCCAAGATTTAGTCAGAATTGCAGTTGAAATACTTAAGTGATCAGTTTTGAAATCAAAATGGATCTAAATCTGGAATTTAATACGAATTAGATATGGCATAAAAATGTGGTGTAAATAAAAAATATTACATGAAACCGGGGGTGGTTGAAAGGTAAAAAGCTAATTTTGCTCTTAGTATGCCTGATTAGTAAACAAGGCATAATTTGATACTCTGAAGTCAGATTCAAGTGATTTTGGATCTTTGGATTCTCCTCTTAAAATGAGATCCATTAGTAGGGGATGTGATGATAAACTCTAAAAGAACGGAGTCAGAGTTTGACATTTAAGCCTAGGGGTATTTTAGCATTTTTTTATAAAGACGGGACTATAAATGATAATATGGGATATTCATTGGTTTTAAATCAAAACTTGCGAGAAGGCTAAGGTATGTTCTTCGAGTGGGGATTTAAGCATTCCAGGTAAGTGAACATTTATAAATTCCTTCTTAGTTAAATATAATGCAAGCTAGTTGATTTAGTCATCTTTCAATTTGATTTCATGTGCTTTAAGTATGCTAGTTTTATTTATCTTGAATAGAACAATGTATAACATGCTTAGGAATTCATAAATTATGATGTTCAATATGATGCTTAATATGATGATATATATGGCATGTCGCTTGATTCATAGCATGATTTAATTATGAATATATCCCGTGTGGAGGAAATTATGACTTTACTTCATATAAAAGATTGATGTATGATTTTGAGAATTGAGTGTAGAGTTCTAGAGTCTCGGGGTAGGAACTATCCTGAGAATGTTATGCTTATGCCTTGGGAGGGGCATTATAAGTGTCGTGATTTAATAAGTCTCTGGTAGGTTGTTATCCTTAAATTTCTAACATGTGAACACATGTTAAAAGGTAGTTAGTGAACATACATTGATGATTGTATAATGCATTAACTTTAAGAAATGAATGTTGAAATAATGATGTGCATAGGATGACCACACAGAGCATAATAATGAATTCTACTAGGAGGTATGGTCTAGGGTATTGTTGAGTTGTGTACATCATGTATACCTTGAGAATATCTCAGACATTCCTAGGTTATCCTTAGAGGTTACAACATTGCTCACTAGACACATGTAGGATGTAGCATGAACTACAAAACCTTGAAAGCATGTATAGCTTCTCGATACTTTGGGGCTAAGTATAGCTCCTTGAGACACCTTGGAGGTAGGTATAGCTCCTTGAGTACCTTGTGGATAGGTATAGTCACCCTTGCTCTTCGGTTAGCTATCAATTGAGCTCTTTGTAGCTCACAGCTTGCAACCGATGAGCAACAAAAGTACTTGTGTTTATAGTCTGGGTCAGTTTGAACTATATTGTTGTAAGTAGTTCATATGTTTGGCCAATACTGTAGACTTTGAGTTGTCTACATGGGTTGCTATGCTCGAGAAAACTATGTCTGGAATAGCCAATTAGAGTAGAGTATGAGTTTGAGAATGATGATAGAGATACAATAAAAGAAGGTACAATTCATAAATAACATGTATGCATAATTAGCAAACTAAACTAAGACTAGGAGCTTAGAGCTCACTACAGTTGTAACGGTGTCTATTTGTAAATGAGAACTTATTGGGTTGTAGACTCACCCTCTCTTTTGGTTGTAAACGTAGGTTCAGGAACTGCCAGGACTTAGTAGTGGACATTGACTTTGCCACCAGATTTCAGCACGTTTAAAGTATAGCTCACTTTCACTCTTCTTTTGCTTATAATAGTTGTATTTGGATAGTTATGGTTATAGTAAATGTTTTTATAAACCTTTAACTATTTGAAAAAAAAATAGCATGATTTTTTAAGTTGTTTTTAAGATTATTGTAGTAATTTTCTTATGAAAACTAACCTCCACAAACCCAGGCCAGACAGGCCTCGGTTTGGGTTGTTAAAGTTATCATAGTGACAAATGCCCAGGACTCAATTAGTATTCCATTAAGAGGGAATTATTTCAAATCTGTACCAAGTTATAATTTACCAATACCGGCGTCCAAATTTGCATAGAAGCATAGAACAAAATTGCATACCAGCAGATTCAACCAAAAGATCTCTCACGAACATAATTCACCAGAAGGCTAAAGAAAACCAACCATTTGGATGAAAAACTTCTCTGGATAATTATCCCCTAAATCAAGATCAAGGATACCGAAATCAAGATCAAGAAAAAATTAAGAGAAAACCACAAAGACTAAAAAATAATCCAGGTACCCACCCAAGGGGTCTCATCCGGACCGAAGATGGTGGCGCCCCAAACGAACAGATTATTTTCAGAGAGCGGGCTGGCGCTACAACCCTGAGACAACCGATGATCACAACGAAAAACCATAATTCAACCAAATAATCTTTTAATCAGACCCAGAAAGAGAAAGAACAACGGATTGCAAGACTCAAATACCCCAAAAAGCAAACAAAATCAAAATCTTAAAATGATCTAACCTCTGGAGGCTCGTTTCTGAGAGCTTTCAGATCGGACATGAGCCGCAGTTGCGCGGAAGATGAAGACGCCATGATCCCAATCCCGGACGAGTTTTTAGCGCCTGAAAAAGCGCCTCCTGTACGTTAATCACATAAAAACAAGAACTCCGTAATTTCAATCTCGTCACAACCAGAACCGAACACCCATTAAGAAATAACAAGGAACCCCCACAATTCCAACATCTAAACCGATAGCCAAATCCAAATACCCATCA